>NC_092707.1:320527415-320830446 GCF_047496885.1 Scyliorhinus torazame | reverse complement strand
GAACATTTGCGCCACGGGGCTCTTTCAGGTGCTGATTGGGGACTTTTCCGGGATCTTCGAGCTCGGTGCACAGGTGCATCCGCGCCGTCACGGAGGCCCTATATGCCCGGTCGGCACAATACATCCATTTCAATGTGGACCGAGCCCACCAGGGCAGCAGGGTTCGCCGCCATCACCGACATACCCAGGATCCAGAGGGTGATTGATGGTATGCATGTCCCCCTAAGAGCACCTGCAGATGACAAGCCGCTCTACCCAAACCGAAAGGGGTTTCACTCAGTGAACATGCAGCTCATACGTGACCATCAGATGCGCATCATGCATGTCTGCACCCGATACCTGGGCACTGTGGATGATGCCTTCATCCTGGCACACTCTATGATTCCTGACATGGTTGAGATGCCCCTTCTGGCTGGGGGTTGGCTCCTGGGCAACAGGGGTTATCCATTGTTGTCGTGGCTGATGATGCCTATCCGGATGCCACAGACCGACGCCGAGATCCGCTATGACACCCATGCAGCGACCAGGGGTGTGATTGAGCAGTGCTTCGGCTCCTGAAGATGCGGTTCAGGTACCTAGACCGCTCTGGAGATGCCCTCCAGTATAATGGTCACCCGCATCTTGGCGACCTGCTGCACCCTCCACAACATCACGCAGCAGAAGGGCAACATGCTGGATGAGGAGGTTGAAGGCCAGGCCTCCTGTGACGAGGACGATGTGGGGGAGGGCGAACATGGGCAGGACATGGGGCCCAGGCAGGCACGGGAGGCCGCATGACGTGTGCGTCAGGGTCGATGCGCATGGGACGCTCTAATTGCCTCCAGGTTTACCAACTGGCCGTGTGGGGGGGGGGGTCTAAGGTGCTGCGGTGTTCTGGCACCTCCCCTGCGGGAGTCACCGGCATTGGCCCATCACATCCTCCTCCCTTGGGGTGACAGAGGCCCCTGGGCTACTCCATGGGATAGGGTTGCGTGTGGAGCTATCCCCTGAGGCTCCCCCGCTACCTGCTGCTGCCAAACCTGGAGGCCCGCACTGGTCTTGACCAGGGCCTGCATGCTCGCGGCCATGGAGCACAGGGATGGACCATCGCTGTCTGCAACTGCACAATCACCTTCTGGATCTGTGACACAACAGCCAGTGACTGCCCCATCTACCTTGGGACAGGGCCACCTCCTTCTGTGTCTGCGCCACATTGGTCAGCGCCTGGGCAATCCCACCGACTTCTCAGCCATGACCCGCTGTGACTGGGCCACACTCAGAAGCATTGCTGCAATGTCCAAATAACTCTGGCACATGGCTGCTTGTGAGAAGTCAGCCATATCCTGGGCCTCAGCCAGCACCTGCACAGAATGCCACAGGACTTGGACATGCTGATCTGTGGCCTAAACCCTCACCCCCAATGCAGCCACTGCAGACGCCATCCATGCGGTGTTGGTCTGGGTGGCACGTATGGTCAGCACCACCTCCAACTGCACCTGCAGGTGCTGGATGCCTGCCGTCATCCCCTCATATAGTCCCTGGCTCTGCAACTGCATCTCCACAATTGATGGGACTGTCCATTGCTGGCATCAGCCCACCCTTCGACCATCCCCCTGGGTGTTCCTACCTCCACCAGCTGTACTGGAGCCGCTGTGTGGTGCGCACCAGAAGGTGTCCGAGGAGCCTCTTCACTAAATTGCCCAATCGAGGTGAGTGTCTCTGCGATGGCGATGGGTGTTTGGAGACAGCTGTGACAGGGAAGCTGTTTTATGCCTGGACCCAAGCTCCGGGATGTCCGGGGTCTTGGGTCGAGGGCTCCCGTTCGTGATCTGTCCTCGCCGCTGGTCGGCACATGGGGTGGGGGGTGGGGGGGCTCAGGCTGTGGGACTGGCTGGGAGCGGGGGACATCAGATGGACCTGTCCCATCACCAGTAGGTCCTGCAATACACAAGACAAGATGCATGATTAGATCACGGGCCCAATGGGAGTGAGGGTGGTAGGGTTGAGGATGGTGTGGGGGTGAGGGTAGATTGGGGGTGAGGATGGTGTGGAGGGGGTGTGGGCCAGGGGTTGGTGCCAGCGACACAATATTGCCTTCTCACCCTGGCCGCCCTGAGGAGGTCCTGCAGTTTCTTCCTGCACTGCAGGCCGGTACAGATGGTGTTGTCGGTGGTGCTGACTGCGTCTGCCACCTGCACCCAGGCACGGCAAACGGCGGTAGCTGGCAGCCTCTTTTCCATGCCAGGTACAGGGTGGCCTGCCTCTCCTCCACCACGTCCAGGAAGAGCTCTGCGTCTTTGAACTTTGGTGCTGCGCATCTTGCTGCCATATTATTGGCTGGGACGGTGTGTGTAGGGAATTATGTGTGTATATGCGGATGCAGCTTGTCCGCCTCCTGAGTGTCAATCATGAAATCAGCGAATCCCGCACCGTTTTACATTGGAATCAATTGTGTTCCACATGGTGCTGGTGCTAGCCCCTGAAAAGCTGAATCAGTCTAGGTGCGCCGCCAGTTTTGCTGTCGTGGAACTCCACAAATCCTGCCCTGGCCTCAACACTTAGTCTCAGGAAAGGAGAATCCAGCTGCATAAATTGCTCCCTCTATATAGCAGGGTGAGAACTGAGAGGGTTGAAGGGGGAATGAGGAGAAAACTACAAAGCTGGGTCTACATGCATTTAAGGATTTGAATAATACTGTACAACAGTTATATTAGAAATCATTTCGAACCACTCTTTCATTAATTTCAAGTAAAAATAAAGACAATTCACAGCCAATCGATAGCAGTGGGACTGAAGAAAATTCTGAAAATAATTCAAGTAACTCATTCTTGCCCAGGTTCTGCAATGAAATGGGTTGTGAACACTGCAGGGTTGACTTCTGGCACTGAGACATGAGGAGAAGTACAGGAGCAGCTGGTTGACACTCATTTCAGTAGCAGGTCAGTGCAATTATGTAGTTCAGCATAATGTGCTGTCATTTTGAAATCAATGAGTCCACATCAAATGTAGCAAAATGACTCTTGGCACTGATACAGGTTAGCCACCCACACAGGTAACAAGCTTTTTAAAAATCCTATGCCATTTTCAAATTGGCCAAGCAGCAACTCGTCATCACTCCTCCTTTAGCTAAGGGAGCACATGGTACTTGGACATGTACATAAGACACAGGAGTGATTAAGACAACAGAAGATACCACAAACAACAAATTAAATGGCAAAATGTTGAACACATATCACAGATGCAAAATCTGCATAAAGTCTACTTTTATCTTACAAATTGTTAGTTTATTGTTCAAAAGTTAGTTGTTTAAATTAAAACAAGTAAAATGATGTATCAAAAGTAAATGGAGACAGTTCTTAGCTAAAACTCAATGGATACAACAACTAATAGGTCTGTGATAAGTGACTTTAAGTATGTTCAACAGAAAACAATGAAATTAAAAATGAAAACCGCTTATTGTCACAAGTAGGCTTCAAATGAAGTTACTGTGAAAAGCCCCTAGTCGCCACATTCCGGCACCTGTTCAGGGAGACTGGTACGGGAATTGAACCGTGCTGCTGGCCTATCTTGGTCTGCTTTCAAAGCCAGCGATTTAGCCCAGTGTACTAAACCAGCCCCTAGTGTATTAAACCAGCCCCTCAGTTATTAATCGCAGAGTTCATTGCCAGAACTAGGCATGTAATTGTCAGATGCACATCCTGAATGCTTGGTAATTGTTGGGCATCATGGTCCTCGAGCTACATTCAAGGCTTACTGCCGCAGTTGCTTCTTATCCAAGTCCACGGTGAGGTTTCTGCTTATCTCAGTATCGTGAAGCAGGCAGCATTCTACGATAATTCTGGTACTGTAAACCCCAAAACTAGAATAAACAGTCGAATCATTGTTTCAAGAGCCAAAATATCTGCTCAGTAATCTGTTATTGTGGGATTTGCTGGCTTCTCGAGAACTTGCTGGAGGCAATGGCCTTTTGTTCAGAAACATTTATTTACAAGCTAACTATTTACAAAGATTAAATAAGACATCAGTGAGTGATATCACTGTCATGGCTCCTCTGCACATGCTCAGTATCTTTCATCAGAGTTAACTTTTTATTCTACATCTCCTCCCGAATCTCTCTCCCCTTATACATACATTTTTCAACAGCTACTCCCAAAGTCTCTTCTCTTAAAGGAAAAGTCACTTTGGTGTTTTCACCTGTCTTCCTGAACAAGTGCAGAATTCTTTCTGAGGTAGGCAGGAATTCCATTGCTCTGAGGTCAGGTTTTGGGGGTTGTCACTCCTGGTTTCCCTCATTTGTGATTCTGTAGGTGAGACATTTTCTTGAGGTGCAGGTTATTCTACTCAGGCACTTGTGGTTTTTTTGACCATTGAAATTAGGTCAGATCTATTTTTTGGAAGATGCCTGACTGTGTCTTGACGAGATACAATCTTGGTTGCTGTAGCTTCTAAATTACCATAGCAGTATGGTTCTGATCTGTGATCCATACCCTCTCTCCCCTTCCACAAAACAGAATATATCGGGCCCAGTGCTTCTGGTTAGATGTATGAGTTTGACCCGCTCAGCAAACTTATTCCTTCTTCAAACTCAATCATGGTCATCCACCATGACATCTGGTAGCAAGATGTGGGGCAGGAAAGGAAATTGGGTCGTTAGCATGTGGCCCATCAGAAGCTCGCATGCGACAAATCTATTAAGTAATGGTGTGGAGCGATAACTAAGCATAGTGAGCTCAAAGTTGTCATTCTTCCTTAGCAGGTCTTTTACAAAAATCCTCCTTGCTCTGCTTCTCCTTTAGACTGATGGTATTTTGGGAAGCTTGTGGCATGCACAAATCCATAAGATGCTGCAGAGGATTGGAAATGTTTTTAACTAATTGTGGTCCAATATCAGAGATGACAATGTCTGGGATGCCATGTGTAAAGATAAGGGCCAGGAGTCTTCAAAACGGCAGCTAAGTGTTGACACCGGCATAAACACCGGTGTGTTTCACGCCGGCATCAACGAGCCTCTTGGCCCAGCGATTCCGTGGCCCACAGGGGGCCAGCATGGTGCCGGAATGCTCCATGAAGCTCTGGCTGCCGATACATGGCCCTGCAATTCCGGCCGTGGGTCCGCACATTCGCGCGGCAGCCGCTTCTGCGCTGGCCCCGCACGACATGGCGGACCCACACAGCGGGCTGGTGCGGAATAAAGTAGGCCCCCCCCCCAGACCGCATGCGCCCGCCGATCGGTGGCCCCCAATCGTGGGCCGGACCATCGTGGAGGCCCCCCCCCCCTCCGAGTCTGATCCCCCAGTCCCCACCAGGATGGCCACCGCAGCCACAACGCTTAGCTCCCGCTGGATGGAACCATACGTGAACCATGCTGGCGGGAACTTGGCCGGTCGACCATGGAGAATCGCCGCGGGGGCCTCTTTCAATGGCCCCCGACTGCCGCCGCGTCGACCGCGCGCACGTGACTGGTGCCGATTCTCCGGTTGCCGGAGGTTCGCGTCCAGGCATCGGACCCGATCGTGGGTCTGACGCCCCGTTCTCCCCCCCCCCCATGCTGAGCGTGATTTCTGCATGGAGGCTCCGAGTATACCAGCCAATTTTCTTCAAGGAGATAATAATGGCTTCATAGATGAGACCATGTGACTTTTGCACCTCTATCCAGCAAGTATAATAGTCTACCCGATAAGAAATATTTTCCCTTTGTTGTCAAAAAAATCCATGCTGGAAGTAACTCTTTCTATTCCTGCCTGTGAATGGCACAGGTGACACAGTTGAAGATGATCCCTTCAATGGATTATGAAATCCATGGCCACTATACTGACTGCTGTACCCTGGCTTGGCACTTGGGTTATACCAACATGTCCTTGGTGGATCTTCTGGAAGATTTCCAGGCAGAGAGCTTGTGGTTCCACTACTCTTGCATGGTACAACAGGAGGTTGTCTATGATAAGAGGAGGTTTTCCACAATGCTGAAGCACTGATGCTGTTCAAAATATTTCCTCAAGATGAGGTTGCTTGGAATGTACTGTTGCCATCCATCCAGGCAGTACATGTGAATGTGGATTCACTTTTCATCTCGCCTTTAGGTCGCACAAAATCTTCGCAACGTCTTGTCAGTTGCTGGTAAACAAAGCTGTGAAGGCTTTAACTGCTGCTATGAAGATTTTACCTCCTTGCATTGGGTAAGTGGCGGGTATCCTGACAAGGTATCAGCTGTCGTCTGATATTTAACCTGTACATACTCTGTGGTAGCATCATATCGCACAAGTCTATGTCGCAATCGCTGAATCCTGGATGGTATCTTTGCGATTTCTTTTGTAATCAATATGGTTACTAATGGCTTATGATCAGTCTTCCCCTGTAGACCCAGTAAAAATCAGAGAATGTCTCACATGCCCAAGTCGTTATGAGGGTTTCCTTTTCAATAACCACATCGCACTGTTCAGTCTCGGTTAGTGATCTGGCTGCATGGTAAACAGCTCTTCTTTTATCATCACTATGGATCTGGAATAGCGCTGCTATCAGTCCTTTACAGATATATCAGCTGCCACAATCACAAGAAGTTCAATGTTGTAGTAGGTTAGGACATCCTAGGGGGGTTAGCATTTTGTTAATTTGTTTGAATGACTGCTGCTGTGCTCAGGCCAACACCATTCTTGGTGCTGTTGTAAAAGATGTCCGGAGAGCTAATTTATCTCAGGTAAATGAGGAAAATTTTACTTAATTGGTTGACCATACTCATAAACCTTTGTAGCTTGGTTCAATTTCAAGGTGGAAAAAATTCCTTTACTGCCTTCGTTTTATGCAGGTCTACTGTAATTCCAGTTGCGAATAAAATGTGCCCGAGGAACCTTTTTGTGGGCCTAGAAAACAGTAATATTTTCCTGACCTGCTCATCATGTTCTTGGTTTGTCGACCGATGGATCAAGATGTCATCCATGTGGCTTACAACACCTTTCAAGCAGTATATTGGACAATGACCTCTGAAATATTTAGTAACTGACGGAATGCCAACCGTCAACTCTTGAGAAAACTGGACCCGGTGGGAAGATGCCTTTTGGCCGTCAGAATACAATTTCCAGTCCATCAAAGTTGATTTTGCAGGAATTTTGTCTGAATGCTTGTGCAGCTGGCTTCAAGAAGGACTGGATCTGGAGGACGCAGGACAGACATTGTTGATGGACTTTCTCTAGTGTTCTTATGCGTTGTTGATCAACAGTCCAGGTCTCGCTGCAATACAGCAGTGTGATGATGACAACTATTCTGTACACCAGGGGCGCCATTTAATGGAAATGAAACAGAGTACCGTTTCCGGCGGGTTTAACGGGGTGTTTCCGATGCTAGCAGCGGCGATAACGACTCCACTATTAAACGGGGCTCTGTGTCATTTCTGGGCCTCGGTGAAGGATCCTCACCGAGGCCGCACTTAGGTTCTTCAGCGATTGAAAAATAGTGCCCCAATGTCTCGAAACTACAGTCAAACCTCCGTCAACCCCCCCCCCCCCCCCCCCCCCCCCGCCTCAACGCACCAATTTGGGGGTTATCGAACCACACACCCCACCTCATAAGGGCAGAGCATCCTGGGACCAATCCCCTGCCCAGGCAAGATGCTACCTGGGCACATTGGCACTGCCAACCTGGCAATGCCAGTGTGGCACTCAGGTGGCACTGCTATGGTGCCCTGGTGGCATCAGGGATGCCAGGGTACCACCCTTCCCAGAGCCCAACGACCTAGGGGCTCCCGATCACCTGGGAGACCCCTCTTCCCAAAGTGCCGGAACACCTGGTCCTGTTTTTTAGAAACCAGTGCTAAATGGCGTCGGCTTGAGGTCTCCAAGAAGAGGCCATTTGATTCAGGACTGGGTAGACCCAGCGTAGACCTATTCAACTGACACCAGCTACTCACTTGAATAAGCAAATCTGGATCCCGATCTCAAGGGCCCAAGTCAGACGCGATGAGACCAATAGCTCGCGCCTTAGGACTTTTGTTGACTTGGGAAGGTCTTTGTTGCAAATCTGATGCAGAGTGGACTCTAGTCACTTGCAAACTGTAGATCAGGTGTCTCCATTGATCTTTGATGAGGTAAATAGCCACGGTCAGGTAGATTGTAAATCATACGGGGGTTGTCACACAACCATGCCCAAATGCTGACAGTGTTTGTTCAAGATCTCCCACTCAAGACACTTGCAGTCATACCTTCTTGAAGTAATTGCAGGATTGTGATCATGTTTCTTGGGCATCTAGGTCTTTGGAGCATAATCCAAAGAGCCTTGTGATTTACCGAGTCAAATGCTATGATGAGGTCAATGAATACACTGAAGAGTTCCTGGTGTTGTTAGTGACATTTTTATTGGATTTGTCTGAAAACAAAGACCATGTGAGGAGGTTGTTCGGGAAGGTCTAAAGCCACACTGTATTTCCGCAAAGATTTACTCAGTCTCAGAAACTAGGCAATTCAGGTGAATGTGTTCAGTACTTTTCCTGCAGCTGGCAAGAGGGAAAAATCTCGATAGTTTCAACAGCATGATTTATCTCCTTTCATGACGATTGTTAGAATTGTCACAGTCCTGAACTTGGGAGAGGGAAGGGATGCAGTTCTTACTCCTCTAAAAGGTGTAGGAGAGATACATGTGGCTGGACTCTCCATTCCTGAGACTAAGTGTTGACACCAGGGCAGGATTCATGGACTTCCACGATAGCAAAGCTGGTGCCCCACCTGGACCAATTTAACGATGGTTGAGGGGCTAGCATCAGTGCCACATGCAACACAATTGATTCCATGGGAAATGGTGCAAGATTCGCCGGGTCCGTGATTGACCCTCGGGAGGATGACAAACTGCAGCCGCATATACACATTTCACTCCCTACACACACCATCCCGGCCAACAAGATGGCTCTGGTTGCGCTTGAGCACGCCCATCCCATGGATGGGTGAGCTGGGCCAGAGGGCACCTAGGGGGGTGCCTGTGGGGGGGACCCATACGACCTGTGACCCTAAGTTCACAGTGGGCAGTCAGCAGCAGGTGCAGTTGCATGGCTGTCTTTCAGGCTGCTGCAATGGTGTTCCATGCACCCCGACCCCACAGCCCACCTCCGCCACCCCCCCCCACCCATCCCGCTACACCCCCCGGTCCTAGCAGAAGCCCCCCCGGCCAGTGGGACAACTGTCAGCAAACTGTGGCAATGTTGGACATTTTCCTACCCCCTCTCTCTCCCTCAGCAGTCACAGCACCTGTTTCACAAATTTTAAAAGCACAAGTGAGCCTCGCCATCGGAAATTCGCCCCAGTGGAGGCGGAGAAAAGCAGAGGTTCCGGGGAATACTATCTCAGGCACTCAAATGATATGCCAACGGCATTTACTGTACATGCGTTCTGGAACGCACTGATGCCGCTGTCAAGGCATTGGAGAATTGCGATTTGGCATGAAACCGGCGCCTGCCACGATTTTGTCATCCAAAACGATTCTCCGTCCAATCGTGTTTCACGATTCTGGCGTTAGCCAACGGAATATGCTGCCCACGGAGTCTAAAGGTGAGCGTAAAACAGCAAGCTTTGAAGATCTCAGATTGAAAACCATTGGGGTCACAAATGTTGTTGTTTTTCATCCATTTGATTGCTTGTTGCAGTTTTCCCGTCACTAGTGGTTTTCCTATGGATTCTACTGCAGGCTCAGCTTCCTGTATGTAGAATTGAAGATATTGGGGATAACTTGCAAATTTGGTGCAGAGTGGGCTCCAGTAGTTTGCAAACTGTAGATCAGGTATGTCCATGGTAATCAGTTTAACTTTGGCAAGGAGGTGACTGAAGTAAAAGAGAGTTTTCCATCTAGATGGTATTTATTACTGGCTCATCGCGCGACAATCACCAGGCAGGAATGTTCCCTTCCAGTCGGGGAACACTTCAGCAGTCAAGGGCATTCAGCCTCTGATCTCCGGGTAAGCGTTCCCCAAGGCGGTCTTCAGGACACGCGACAACGCAGAATCGCCGAGCAGAAACGTATAGCCAAGTTCTGCGCACATGAGTGTGGCCTCAACCGGGACCTGGGATTCATGTCGCATTACATTCACCCCCACCATCTGGCCTGCGAAATCCAACCAACTGTCCTGGCTTGACACAATTCACACCTCTTTAACCTGGGGTTACCCCATCTCTGGATCTGTAAAGATTTAATCACCTGCTAATAGTCGCATTCCAAGCATTGTTTGGCATCTTTGAATTTGTCTATATATATGTTTCTGGAACATACCTCTTCATTCACCTGAGGAAGGAGCAGCGCTCCGAAAGCTAGTGACATCGAAACAAAACTGTTGGACTTTAACCTGGTGTTGTAAGACTTCGTACTGTATTTATTACTGACAGAGGGCGGTTGATCTGGGTACTGGGAAAAAATCTGGAGAGTATCTGTTGCAAATATGGATTTAAAATTGAGGTGCTGTTATAAAAATTATTTCCAGCTTTGACGGATGGCATTGTCATCTCAAGAAAAGAAATGTGAGCGAACAGGATTTTATCCATTTGATCTTTATCTATTGATGGCCCTAGTGGCTTCAAAATACTTTTGCCATGATAGATCTCTTAGATTTTCTCTTCCTATCACATGCCCATTATCTTCTGGATTTGTCTTTGGTGTCAGCCTCGAGCTATTGGAATTCTGACTTCTTGACTTGTTACTTTGGGTTGTTCTGCTAAACAAACAAAAACTGCTTGATTTGGTTCCAAAATGTGATGAGCGGGATTCTCCGTCCCACCAGCCCCGTTCCCGCAACCAGCCAATGGTGTTTCCCATTGTGGCCCCCCCACTCTATCAGGAACCCCGCAGGTATGGGTGCGCTTCCGACGAAGCAAAGGATTCCGCTTACTGAGAATCCCGCAGCACATACTTCAGAATCGTTATCTCAAACCAATCCTGGTTATGATGATACTCAGACCTAATGGTCTGGGCACAGATGTCTCGTATGGCTGACTTGATTTAATCCCACTGCTTCGGAACTACAGTCATGAACTACAGTTGGATTTCCTCTCTTCATTCAGGCTGCTTTTGTGTTGGGACATTGACCTTCTTTGACTTGTAAGGTCTTATGATGTCTTAGTGCGAGGTGCATGTTCATCACCGATTAAACAAATCTATCTGTCCAACATGGATCAGTGTCCCCATAGACTGAGTAATACTGATATCACTTAGATCTTTGACCAGAACAATGGCATAATCCAGGATGTGCCAAAGCTTTGATCGAGGGTGTAGCATCCTCTAATATTGGCAATCACCAAGTAGATCAATGAACAAAAGGTTTGTTAAGGTAAACACCTATTTACCGAGAGGGAGATGAAAGCTACTGTTCTCCACCACTCCAGACTCCAAACTGCCAGGAAATCCCGCTCAGCCGCAGGAATCACTCACTCCAGCCTGAATAGCTGAACGAGTCATGCATCTATTGCTTGTGTGCAGATTCTTGATTAGAGACTCCCAGATTAACAACTCTGTCCCTGTCACCAATTCTCCATTGTCACAGGCGAATGCAACCTGGCAGAAGCCTATGCATGACTTTGTTTAATATGGGGGCCTTGAGGTGCTGTCATTGTGTGGACAATCTTGACAGGTTGAGGTCAGATTTCAATGACGTGTTGAATCACAATGACTGGGACCACCTTGGCATTGCAACCTGATGCAACATTTGCAGTCAGTGAGATGCACAGCATTTCTTCGCAGGTTGTTCCATTGACGACGTTTTTAATTAATTGGTTTAGCACGCTGGGCTAAATCGCTGCCTTGTAATGCAGAATAAGGCAGCAGCACAGGTTCAATTCCCATACCAGCCTCCCCAAAACAGGTGCCGGAATGTGGTGACTAGGGCCTTTTCACATAGGGGCTGGTTTAGCACAGGGCTAAATCGCTGGGTTTAAAAGCAGAACAAGGCAGACCAGCAGCATGATTCAATTCCCGTACCAGCCTCCCCGAACAGGCGCCGGAATGTGGCGACTAGGGGCTTTTCACAGTAACTTCATTTGAAGCCTGCTTGTGACAATAAGCGATTTTCATTTCATTTATTTTCATTTCAAATAGTAGCCTGGAGTTGTCGTACAGACTTCAATTTTTTTCCATCACACAGCTGACCAGGAAGTTCTCCTGCTTACCATCTACCTTGGTGTATGTTGGAAGGATTTGTAAGTTGATACTCTGAAGAGTCCTACGGACGCAAAACGTTAACTCTATTTCTCTCTCCACAGATGCTGCCAGACCGGCTAATTTTTCAAGCATTTTCTGTTTTTATTTAAGTTTTCCAGCAGCGACAGTATTTTGCTTTTATTTTGATACTCAACCATGTTTGGCCATGTTACAAATGCACATTCCTTGTCCATTAAGGGGCGGGCCCTTTGGGGACACCTCTTCGAGGTGGTCCCCTGATGTGTGTCAGGAGGGTGCACCCCGATGCTTGTACAGTTAGGAGGGTCTGATAGTTGTGGTAGGAGTGCTTGCTTGTGGGGGGGGGAGTCACCCCGTTGTCTACGTGGTGGAGGGGGGGGTCTCGCCTGATGCTTGTGGGCGGGAGGGGTTTTTCTGTGTCCGTAGGAGGTGGGGGAGCTTATTTTTATTGCAGATTGGGGTGCCCTTTATAGATGGCACTCGATCTATATGGAACCAGACTGCCAGCTCTATTAGGTCCCACCTCGCTAGAGTCACAGCGAAAACCACGGCCATAGCTATTTTTCTACAGAGTGCACTAAAATCAGAAAGAAAACATGGCTGGAGAGCAGCATGCCAGATTTCCCGCTCCAGCCACCACTCTGTGCACTGAGGGGAAAATTCCACCCAATGAGTGGATCTTTTGTGATACTGGCTATGGTAAATCACAGATCAAGCTTGTTTTGCTTGTTATATCATGAAATGTAGATTCATTATTCCAGCGAGGGAAACTAATTTGTTGGAGCACAACAACCCAGAAATAAATGTCCCAATTTTCACCCTTGAGCAAAATGTTCCTAATCAATTTCTTGATTCACTGGCACTTTATGATGGAGTTGATTAAATGTAAGGTACTAGGATCTCCCTCTCTTCAACTGTGCAAGCATTTTCAGTTGGCTACCGTAAGAACATTAACAACAACATTTAATCCAAATTTAATTTTGAAACTATGCTGGTTGAGCTAAGCAACTGTCAACTGTACAACCAACCCTTACAGAAATGATCTGAAAACCTTTCAATAGTATGTCAGCTAGAAAAGAAAGAATACTGCCATTTTTTAAATGATTTAATGATTAAAACTGAAGGGCAAATGATGAGTAAAACTAAAACCATGACTGGTTCTGTGGAAAGAATGTATCACTTGCCGTCATCCTTTGCATGCTCACATTCAAGACTTTGCTCTTGCGGGTCCCCCTTTGCATGCATGGCTTTGGGCGGAAGCAGGAGAATATTGTGAGTTGGGTGAGGTGAAATGTAGAATCGGGAGGGGACACACTCGACCAGAACCCCGATCTCATGATATTGGTTCTGGATTCTACAAGCAACGGGAAACCTCAAGGCAACATTGCCACTATGGCATGGTGATTCGGCAATTGAGCTCATTGACAAGATAATTTAGATTCACTGACAAGCAGTTGTTTGTGATTGAATGCAGAGTTTGGAATTCGATCAGCAACTCAAGGGAATTGTGGGCTGTCAAATCTCTGACTGCTTAAAGTTGGCGTGACTGGGGAAGTCAGCCACAGTATAGGTGCTTTCCTTTGTTTTTGGCATTTGAAGAGAGGGAAGAGGAGGCCATTGTCAGACTATGGTGCTATGCTTCTAAAAGGGGGCAGTTGGAATCAATGGAGCAGTGGCACAATGATCTGCTGTTGAGCTCACAGGAACAGTGAAAGCAGATTGTGGTAGCGGACTCTCCTCAAGGGATGCAGAGGGCCATTGCCACAGGAATAAATGGGATTGGCAAGGCCAACATGATTTCAAGGGCAATGCATGGGAAAGAGAGAAACCAACGGCCATACACGATCTTCCTGGTACCCCAGGTGGGGAAGAGTGGTGCAGAGGGACAGGCGGATGGAGATCACATGCTGGTGGCACCACTGCAGCAACAGCAGGAACAGCAGAGGGCTCTGGTTGGGCAAACCTCAGGATGTGGGGTAGGGGGCCTGCAGTTGGTGGCCCTGGCAAGAAGAATTAATCTGTTGCTGAGAGCATACTGGACTCACCTAAACTCCCAGAAGATGTCAGAGTGACAGTATCAGTGAAGACTGGCTGTCAAGGGAGACCAGTTGTCATGGGTTGGGAGTTGCCAGAGCTGACTAAAATAACTGTCACAAGTTGGGGAATGCCATAATATATCGGCGTTCCATTACTGTCGCTGGGTCAAAGTCCTGGAACTCGCTCCTGAACAGCACAGTGGGTGTACCAACACCATTGGGACTGCAGCAGTTAAAAAAGGCAGCTCACCACCACCTTCTCATGGGCAATTAAGGATGAGCAACAAATGCTAGCCTTGCCAGCAAAGCCCACATCCGCCCAAAAAAAAATATTTAAAAGTAAATAATAATCTAATATAGAAATCAGTATAATCCACCATTAGGCCAAAAGCCTTAAATTAAATTGAGTAGTCTTTGTAAGGAAACTGTTTTCAGCTTCAGAGTGAGAGAGAGCGAGAGAGAGAGAAAAAGTCAGCAAGCAGTTGTGAAATGTGTAGCTTCCGCAGTTAAGGTGGTCTGAAAGTTACAGCAATTCAAGTAGATTGAGAAACGAGTTGAAATCTTAAAGCTGCATAGAGGTTTGTATGTAGCAGACTAAATTGAAATATCTGAGGTTGTCGCAAGTCAAGAGACCAGGTTCAAGGAACAAAGAATTAAAGACTCCAGAAATCCTGGATTCACTGAAAGACAGACATTGAACTTGTCTATCATGCCATGCTTTGAGTGTGGAAAGTTAAGTATTAATCTTCATTGTTCAATAAACCTTGTTAATATGCATTCTAAATTAGTGATGGTTCTTTTTGCCAAAAAGGTTATTCTGTGACAAAAATGTTCTTACTCTTGGGTTTAGAATAGCGTCCAAATCAGTATACCAGTGTTGTGATCAAATGACTTTACTTTTTACCCTTGAGGGGTTCCAGAAGTGTTGATATTCAGATGAGGTGTTAAATCAAAGTCCTATTCATCAATTCATGTGGAGTAAAAATAAAATCTCATGGCTCTGTGTGGCAAATAGCAGGGAAATATCTTTATGTCTGGCTGATATTCCTCTTTCAGCCAACACTATCAAAGCAGATCAGCTTATCATTTATTTCAGGGTATTTGTACTCAAATTGGTTGTTTCCTGATACAGCATTGGTGACTACACTTAATTGACTGTGAAACACTGACATCCTGAAGACAAGAAAGGCATTGTATAAATGCAATCCATTTATTTTTGTATCCAGCTGTGATTCACTCCATGGTCCTCCCTCTCAGCACACATCTTTCCCTTCTCTCTGTTTGCATATTTTCTCTTATTTTTGGTGTATTTATCTCACTCATGTTTTGTGTTGCGTCTTGACAATTATTTTTCGTGTATGCATTTCTGTCTTGCTGCTATTACTGCATCTTTCTTTCTCGTCTCTTTAGTCTCTCGCTGTTCAACCCTTTACCATTCTCTGCTCTATGTAAAACTCGAGAAAATAATTTGGCAATAAAACAAATAACTACTTTTGTAGAAAACAGGCTGAATTATTTTTTATTTAAAATTCAACTCATACGACAGAGAGTAACACTGATCCAGCACATGTGTTTAAAACAGAAAGCACAGGTACTTGCACGAACCAACCTATAGCTATAATTTCATTTCAGTTGCTTTTGAGATAGTATTGGGAACAATACTGAACTGAAAGGTCTGAGACCTCAAACAAAAATATAGTCTAACATCTTGTTAAAAGACTTTCATTTAGGTTACAGCAGACAGAAATGCAAAGTTCTTTGGGAACTGTTTTGCTTGGTCCTTGATGGTTCCTAACAACTTCCAGGATTTCCTGTTTGAAATGGGTGGCCTGGTGGCTGGCAATGCTGCCTCACAGTTCCAGGGTCCCAGGTTCAATTCCGGCCTTGCGTGATTGCATGGAGTTTGCACTTTCTCCCCATGCCTGCGTGAGTTTCCTCCGGTTGCTCCGGTTTCCTTACACAGTCCAAAGAAGTGCAGGATTGGCCACGCTAAATTGCCCCTTAGTGTCCAAAAGGTTAGGTCGGGTTACGGGGATAGGGTGAAAGCCTGGGTTGTAGGGGGCTCTTTCCAAGGGTCAGTGCAGACTCGATGGACCGAACGGACTTCATCTGCACTGTAAATTCTAAACTCTATGTCCACAAATGCACACACACATATTGGCGGTTGTATTATAACACCACTAAAATGACAGTCGTTTGAACCACAGTGACGTTGGTTTCAAGAGACACTTGTTAGTTCCAGGCTTTCAGCACCGTGACAAGTAGCATAGAGACTCTTTAAATGGTCAAAATGCTTGCATGATCAATTACAGTGTGGCAAATTTCATACTGATAGGCACATCTTCGTTCTCAATTTTTACATTTTTCCAACTACACAGGACAGCAGCAAAATGACTGCAGTTATTCTTTATCCACGCACCTTCACCCAGGTAGCTTGATAAAGACAAATGACCCTGATGCAACAAAATCGTACAAGTCCAGCTTTGTGCTGTTGCTGATGCACCAGGCCTTTATCTCCAGTTATACGTTTTCATAAAAACATTTACAGCCAAAGATAATGGATGAAAACATAAGTGCAACAAAATTTTGATGTACTTATATAATTACCCAATTCCAGCAATGAGATCACTGCAATGACTCCTATCTGCTCTCTTGCCTAATTATTTCCAACTTACCTGCTCACCCATCCACATAACCTCAGCGCTTCCCGGGTCCACATGCACACCTGTCCAACATTTTCTCAATTCTCCTGATCACTCACTCTCCAAGTCTGAAAAGAAAAGTCAAAGACAAAAGTGAGATATTCAAAAAAACTCAAGAAGAAGAAAAAGACAAAATGGAAGAATAGTAAGAGAAATGGTAAGTGGAAAGAAAAAATTAACAAAAGAGAATAAAATTGAGTGGAAATATCAAGGCTAAGGGAAGAGAAAGGTTGTAGCAAAAGAAGTGGAGAGGATAGAGGGAAAAATGGACATTGATAGAGAAAAAAGAGAAGGAAGGAAGAAAAAGAGAAAAATTAACTGAAGAACAGAGAGCGAAAAATCATAAAGCCAAGAAATTAAATCAGGGATCGGTGCTGGGTCCACTGTTATTTGTGGTATATATAAATGATTTGGATGATAATGTAGGAGGCATGGTTAGTAAGTTTGCAGATGACACCAAGATTGGTGGCACAGTGAATAGTGAAGAAGGTTATATAAGGTTGCAACAGGATCTTGATCAATTGGGCCAGTGGGCTGATGAATGGCAGATGGAATTTAATTTGGATAAATGTCAGCTCATGCATTTTGGTAGATCAAATCAGGGCAGGACTATTCAGTTAATGGTAGGGAGTTGGGGAGAGTTACAGAACAAAGAGATATAGGAATACAGGTTCATAGCTCTTTGAGGGTGGAGTCGCAGGTGGACAGGGTGGTGAAGAAGGCATTCAGCATGCTAGGTTTTATTGGTCAGAATATTGAATGCAGGTGTTGGGACATCGTGTTGAAGTTGTACAAAACATTGGTAAGACCATACATGAAATACTGTGTTCAGTTCTGGTCATTCTATTGTAGGAAGGATATTGTTAAATTAGAAAGAGTGCAGAAGAGATTTACGAGTATGCTACCAGGACTTGATGGTCTGAATTATAAGGATAGGCTGGGACTTTTTTCCCTGGAGCATAGGAGGCTTAGAGGTGATCTTATAGAGGTCTATAAAATAATGACGAGCATCGATAAGGTAGATAGTCAACACCTTTTCCCAAAGGTAGAGGAGTCTAGAACTAGAGGGCATAGGTTTAAGGTGAAAGAGAGATACAAAAGAGACCAGAGGGCAAATTTCTTCACACGGAGGGTGGCAAGCATCTGGAACGGTCTGCCAGAGGCAGTGGTTGAGGCGGGTTCAATTTTGCCCTTGAAAAAGCAGTTAGAAAGTTACATGGGCAGGGTGGGCATTGTAGCCATCTGTGATGGCCACTTCCCGATTACAAAATGGACACTTTGCAAAGATTGCATGGAAAATGGACAATACTGAGAAAACAAGCAGGTTCAGGGTTTGTGTGTGTATTGGAGCCGCAGCTCCCAGACAAGACCAAAACTGTAGGCCCATTAGCATACTAATAGTCCATCTCCGGGAACAAAAGAGTAACATTTGAGTAACCGATACTAAGGCAGACACCCCGGCGCCAGAGGAAACCGGAACAAAGCAGGCCAACGGCCACCAAGGACACGCCCAGCCATCAGGGCACCCACCCCTTTATTGGATGAGATCAATATGAATGATCAAGAAACGGCCCAATTGATTGGGGCCAAGTTCAAGGCCTGGCCAAAAGAGCGCGAAGCCCCTTTGGGTATAAGAAGGAGCTCCCAAGACAGAATCGTTCTCTTGGATCCGGCTCTCACCAAGAAGAGACCTGTCCACCAGCTGCACCAGAAGCAAGTAAGTCCAAGGTCAACGCACGCTACCAGACAGACAACTTTAGCTGTTCCCCTGTACCAGTTCGACCCCAGCAGCCTCAGAAGTGAACGGCCATTGTTCCTCTGACTGAGTGGGCACCCAAACCTAAGTATAGGCTTTAGCAGTAGTGATAGTTTAGTCTGTAGAGTTTCGTGCATGAGTATATTTAACTGTGTGTGTAAATAAATAAGCATTTGACTTTGAACTAACTAACTGGTGTATCGAGTCTTTGATCAGTATTCGGGTTTGAACCTTGTGGCGGTATCAAAAGATACCTGGTGACTCTAGAGCAAACGTAATTAGAATTAAGGAAGGTGACCATATTGACCGCCATATTCAGAGCCAAACAAATGTAGCAACAGTAACGAGGGATATGGGCCAAATGCAGGTAAATAGGACTAGCTTAGTGATAGAAACTGGGCAGCATAGACCAGCTGGGCTGATGGGCCTGTTTCCATGCTGTAAACATCAATGACGCTATGACACAGAGGCAACAGAAATGAAGGAGAGAAGCAAGTATTGGAAGAAACATACAGAATAGGAGCAGGAGTAGGTCATTTGGCCTTCGAGCCTAGTCTGCCATTCAATTTAATCATCACAGATCATCTATCTCAATGCCATACTCTGGCTCTCCACCATGCGTCATGACACCTTTAGAGGACAGAAATCTATTTCCTTCTCAAATATATACAGCTGTTAGGAATGTAGGAAGTTAATGAGATTAACAGTGAACTTGAGATAAAAATAAAATAACAGGCAAGTAACAAGACTAGAATGCATCAAGAGGTATAATAAGATGTGTTTTGCTCAGTAACAAGATTAGCAGGAGTCTAAAGACATTGAGGTACAAATGGCCATTTCAGAAACATTGGCTACCAGAGATCAGTGGGGCTATGCTAAAGGCAGGGGATTTGAGAGAGGCAGACAGCAGGATCCATATAGGGGAATATCAAAGAGACTGAACAATATAACTGCTAGCATCCTTATTGGGAAAGGAGGCAAATTCTCCATCCAATAGTCTGATAGGCCAGTTTCATCTGTGATCAGAGCCATGGAGGCCTCTTCTATCTAACATTTAGAGCCACAGCAAATTTCAGACATTCTCCTACAAAATACAAAATGTTGTGTCTTCGCTGAACCAGGAAGAAACAGTTTTGAAGGCTTGGTCGTCGAAGTGATGTTGTGTGGTAACTCTTAACTGGATTTTGCCTACAGAGTTACTAACATTGGATGTTGCTTGGGAAAAGGAGTGTCAGTGAGTACATGGAATGTGGGTATATTTTGGGAACAAGATGTAACTTCAGATAAAAGGGTGTGCTTAGTTATTAATATACTTATGTGTCATAGTGTATATTAGTTTTTTGTCATGTGTTTTTTTTTCACTTTAATGAATATTCTTTATTGATTGTTTACGCAGCGACTGAACTGGTTCCTCATTGGGTTGTACATAGTTCCTCACATTATTCCAAACAAAAATGCACCACTAAGAGTCAGTGTTTCAGCTTATCCTTTGGGGTTTTGAGATACTCTCACAGTAAACATCACCAGGATTCTTGACAATATTGGGGGCCCTTGGCTGGATTTCTATAAAACATGATTCATTTTGGGTGGAGGGGATTTGGGACTTTTTAAACATAACGAGTGTCAGGAAGATATGGAACCGAGTGAAAACGTGCTATTAAAAATAAGGAGACTATGAAGATGGCTCTTGTTCAATCCCAGGTTTATTTGGAAGTGGACAATATAAGTTTAGGAAATTTGAACGGTGTAGCTAAAACTAATTAGGATTAGGATTATCTACAGGGGCTTAGAAAGCTGAATTATTGAAAGCATAACAACCCTTTTAAAAATTACAAGTGGTGTCAGGCAGACAGCATACTTCCAGAATTGGGGAAATTGAATGACCTAAAATTCAATTACAAAGAAAAATAGAAATAAAGAAATTAGAAATGCAAGAAAGAGAGAGTAAGAGAGCTCTGGAAATGCAGAAGTTGGCAATGGCAGAAAGAGAAAATAACAGAATGAGAGAGCATCAAATTAAAATGCAGTGAATTTCAGCTGGAAAAACAGAGCCGAATGAGGAAAAATGTAGTTCGAGACATGAATCTAATGGGAAAATGTTTAGATTTGTGGCACTTCCAAAATTTGATGACTGAGATGCCAAGGCATTTTTTAATGCCTTTGAGAAAATAGCTAAACGGATGAAATCGTCACAAAATATGTGGACATTGCTCTTACAAAGTTAAACATGTAGGTAGGGCTATGCGCCTTTGTCAGAGGAAAGATTCAGGGAATATGAGATGATGAAGAGAGTTACACGAAGTGCTTATGAGTTAATAATGGAGGCTTACAGACAAAGGTTTCAAAATATAAGAAAATCGTCTGGAACAGACTTATATTGAATTTGAAAGTATTAAACAAAGCAGTTTTGATAAGTAAGTGAGGGATTAAAACAGAAGAAGCCTATGAGGCTTCAAAATATCAAAACAAAAAAAAAGACAGTGCTCAGGAGATGAAATAAATTAGAAAAGTTAGATGCTTTCATTGTAATAAATTGGGCGGGCCACACCAAGTCAGTATGCTGGCGTTTACACAGAAAGCCAGTTGGAGTTATAAACCTTAAAAACGGGGAATTGATATCAGAGGCTGGATAACAGGAGAAGCAGGTAGGATTTATACACAGAGGAAAAGAGAAAATAATAGAAATTAAAGGTGTGCACAAATGATAAAGAGGCAGAGTGACCAGCAGGTGGCTGGTATGTTTAAGGATTCTGTGTTCATATGTCAAGTATTCCCATGTGAACAGACTAGAATGGGAAAGGATACTAACATCTTAAGTGATTCAGGTGCAAGTCAATCTCTAATATTGTGGGATAAAGATATTTGATGCCCAGATTGGGTATTGAAGGAAGAGGTTCTGATCAGCAGCATTCATGGTGAAACAAGAAAAATTCCTTTGGGAAAAATAAACTTGAGTAACTTGAAGATGGAAGAAGTGGTTGTAGGAATAGCAGACACATTGTCCATTGCAGGGATTTACTTAATTCTAGGGAATGATACAGCAGGATCACAGGTAATATTGATGCCGACTGTGAAAGAACAGCCAATAAAAAATCCAGGTACAGAGAAAATGTAAACAGAATCGGGGTTTTTTCCTGCTTGTGTAGTGGTGAGATCACAGGCTCATAAGACAAGAAGACAAGAGAGGGAGGGATTGCGAGTACAGGATGAGGAATGTGAGATCAGATGATGTAATATGATCTTGAACGAGCTGAATGAAAAGGAAACAGACGAAGGGAAAGAAATGAGTGTGTTTAATTCAAAGAGGCTGACAGATTTACAACAAGGTGACTCCAAATTAAAACAAATCAATCAGACCGCTAACTCAGCATTGGAAGCTCAGTATATTCCTGAAGAACGTTATCGTGTTCAAGACCAGTACTAATGAGAAAATGGTGCCCACCACATGTTACTGCAGAAGACAAATGGGCAGAAATACACCGAATTGTATGAGCTCCTGAGTACAGGAAAGAGATTCTAAGGATAGCTCATGAAATTCCATCGGGGGGGGGGGGCGGGGGCCTCCGCGCTATCCCTGTAACCCCACCTAACCTGCACAACCCTGGACACTAAGGGACAATTTTATCCCGGCCAATCTATCTAAACTACACATCTTTAGACTGTGGGAGGAAAGCGGAGCACCCGGAGGAAACCCAAGCAGACATAGGGAGAATGTGCAAACCCACACTGATAGTCAGCCAAGGCTGGAATTAAACCCAAGTCCCTGGGATGTGAGGCAGCAGTGTAACCACTGTGCCACTGTGCCATCCCGAATGCAGATTTAGGTAATTTCAGTCAAACATGTCAAGTGATAGGGAAAAAATCAGCTGTAATAAAACCAGCACCCCTGATCCTTATTCCAGCTTGTGAAGAAACGTTTACAAGAGCTCTAATCTATCATGTAGGACCGTTGCTGAGAACGGAAGGGGGAATCGATACTTGTTAACTAATATGGACATATCCACTAGGTTTCCTGAAGCCATATCATTAAGAACTATTACAGCCAGTTGAATGGTAGAGAATTAACAACGTTTTTTACGAGATATGGTTTACCGAAGGAGATACAATCCAATCAAGGGTCAAATGTCGTGTTCAGATTAGCGGTCAGAACTAATCTGGAGGTAACACAGGACAAATGACTGGCATATCATCCAGAGTCACAGGGAGCATGAGAGACATGGCATCAAACTTTGAAAACCATGATGAGATCATACAGCCAAAATTACCCTCATGATTGGCACAAAGCGATTCCATTTTTATTATTCGTCATGAAGGATGCACAGAATGGTTCTCGCACAATTGGTCCTTTGTAAATGGTCTCTGGACATGAAGTTGGAGGACCACTGAAATTAATCTAAGAAAAATCATTAGTCCAAAGTCAGCGATTACACTGTTAGATTACGTCTTGAATTTCAGAGAAAGCCAGAATGGGTTAATGAGATGGCAAGGAAAAATTCAAAGGCAGCATTGCAGGGAATGAAAACAATGGCTGATCGGAAAGCACAGTCACATAATTTTGCAGCAGGAAAAAATTGCTTGTGTTATTATCTGTGTCAGGTGAACCACTAACAGCCAGATTTAGTGGGCTGCATCCCATCAAAACAAAATTGAGGTAAATTATCTGGTATGCACACCAGATAAATGTAAATCGCAGAGTATGTCATGTTACCATGCTTAAGAAGTGTTGGGATAGAGGAGTTGAAGACAAGCACAGCGTCTTAATAATAAATGAAACAGGGATAGAAAGAAGGTTTAAATGCAGACAGTGACTTCCCCAAAACTCGTTTGGGTATTGAGGAAGTCCTGAGAAATCTAAACAATTGGTTAAGTTATCTTCAGCCAGAGTGAATTGAAACAATTACTGCAGTCCTGTCGGGTCGGAGAATCGCCGGGGGGGCGGCGCGAATCCCGCCCCGCCGCTCCGACGCCGGCTGCCGTATTCTCCGTCGCCGGTTTCCGGGCGGGGGCGGGGTTTACATTGCGCCGGTCGGGAGCCGTTGGCAGCGCCCCCCCCCCCCGGCAATTCTCCAGGCCCCGATGGGCCGAGCGGCCGTCGTTTCCTCGCCAGTGCCACCGGCGTGAAATGGACATGGTCCATCACGGCGGGACCTGGCTTGACAGCCATCTAGCAGGGTCATCGGGGGGTGGGGGGGGATCCAGCCCCGGTGGGGGCCCCCATGTTGGCATGGCGCGTGATCATGGCCCACCGATCTGCGTGTGGGCTGGTGCCGTGGGGGCACTCTTTCCCTCCGCGCTGGCCTCTGTAGGGCTCCGCCATGGCCGGTGCGGAGAAGAACCCCCCTGCGCATGGGCAGGAAACACGCCGGCGGTTCTGCGCATGTGTGGGACCACGGTGGCCCTTCGACTACAGTTGGCGTGGCGCCAACCCATCCGGCGCCGGCCTAGCCCCTGGAAGTGCTGAGGATGCCACAACTACTGCTAGGCCCGGCGCCAGAGTGGTTCGCGCCGTTCTAGGCGCCGGCGTCGGGCCATCGCTCTATGTGCGGGAGAATCCTGCCCTTTGTGTGGATGACAGGAGAATGAATACCATCACCAAGAGGGATTCATTTCCTATTCCACATTTGGAAGACTGCACTGAAAGAGTTTGACAGTCCAAATTCATCATGAAGATGAACTTTGCTAAAGGGTTATAAGTAAGTACCTTTAACTGAGAGGGTAGAGGAGATCACCGCATTTGCGATGTTGAATGGACTTTATCAATTCAAAGTTATGCCGTTTGGGATGAAGAACGCACCTGCAACTTTTCAGAGACTCATGAAGGACTGACTCGCTGTGCAATTTACCTTAATAATTTGGTGGTGCTCAGTCAAAGTTGGGGAAAACATCAGCCAACCTTGTCATGAACCTTGCAAAAAGTGAATTTGCTGAAATTTCATATCTAGGACATTACATGGAACATGGCCAAATGGCTTCTTGAGGTGAAAAACTATAGGCCATTTGGGATTTCCCAGAACCCATCACAAGAAAAGAGATTTTAAAGTTTTTGAAATGAGCGGATGCTATCGTAAGTTTGTGCTGAACTTTGGCAGTGTGGTAGCATCACTTACAGAGCTCTGAAAGAAGGACAGCAAAAAGGGCGGCACGGTAGCACAGTGGTTAACACTGTTGCTTCACAGCATCAGGGTCCCAGGTTCGATTCCCGGCTTGGGTCACTGTCTGTGTGGAGTCTGCATGTTCTCCGTCTCTGTGTAGTTGTCCTCCGGGTGCTCTGGTTTCTTCTCACAAGTCCCGAAAGACACGCTGTTAGGTAATTTGGACATTCTGAGTTCTCCCTCCGTGTACCTGAACAGGCACCGGAATGTGGCAACTAGGGGCTTTTCAAAGTAACTTCATTGCAGTGTTAATGTAAGCCTACTTGTGACAATAAAGATTTTTTTTTAAAATGGCAGACAACATTTAAAAACTGTGTGACCAATAAACAGGGCAAGATGCACCAAACTACGACGAGCAACTTAAAAGGGCTGCGGATGCCAGTGACATTAGTATGGGAGCCATGTTCAAAAAGAAGATGAACATAGCACTGAAAACCCTGTGGACTATTTCTTAAGGAAATTAAATCATCACCAACAGAAGTAACCCACCATTGGAAAATAAACTTTAAGCGTGATACTGGCATTACAGCATTGAGATTTACATTGCCAGTATTCCCGCAGAAACAATCATACATACGGTCCATAATTCCCTAAATTTACAGAAACAGTGGAGATCGGAATACCAGGTTACTCTGATGGAGCCAGTTGTTACAACCATTTAATTAAAAAATCATACATGTGGCCGAGAGAGTGATCGTCACTGCAGACTCTTTATCACAAGTATAAAATTGACTCCTGAGAATATTGGGTGTAAATTCTCTGGGGTGTAATCTTATTGTTAATGCATGCTCTGAAACCTTTGCAATTGTTTATTATATTACAGAGGTGTAATATATATGCTACTCATTTGTCGTGTCAAGTTGTACTTAACTTGATGATAAAGTCAAAGTCTTCCAGTTGATGACAAATTATTTATTGAGTAACAAAATAATATACTTGTGAGTTACTTTACTTTAATACTTTGACCAGCAGTAGAATTAACTAAAATTAGATTAAATCAACAAACACCGAATATAATACACTACACTCTGAGCTGGTCACTTCTATCTTCTAGCTGCAATACACACAAAGAACCTAAAGAAAGAGCGTGAAACTGCTTATATAGTCCCTGTTAGTGTTGCCATTTAGTGATCATCTGACTGTACTGACTGCGCATTCTAATCATGTATTTACATATACAGAGATCACTACATCCCCCTTTTTTTGTGTAACTTTTTCGATATAAACGATAAAGAAAATTGCACATAAGAAATTAAGTTCTGTCATGCATTGTACATCAGTTATGAATCAATCAGTTAAATGTTCATAAGTTCAAACGATTCACTTTTCTTCATCGTTTAGTTGATGTTCTTAATATGCTTGGAGAAGTAGACACTTTAATGTTCTGCTGTTCACTTTCAACAGGTTGTTTTACATTCACATGTTGACTTAAAGATTGATTTAAATTCAAAGTTGGAAAGACACGTTGATGAATTTGCACTTTCAAAAAGTCATGCCTATTCCTTCTAATCAATCCACCTTCTGCAGTTTTGATTATGTCGGAGCATGGTGATATTTGCCTAATAACCAGAGCAGTATCCGACCATCCTCCATCAGGATGTCTGATTCTAACAATGTCATCTGCTGTGAGAAGTTTCAGTGGTTTTGCATGCATGAACTTTGTTGTTTTTCATGTTGTTGTTGAATTCTTTTCAGCACACCTGGATCACCAACTTGAAATTTCGGGTGTTTTGTTTCACGATTTCACGATTGTACAACATCTGAGCTGGAGATAAACCTGAATTTAACGGGAAGGCACTGTATGATAGCAAAGCCAAGTAAAAATCTGATTGCGAATCTCTTGCTTTGCTTAACAATTGCTTCACAAAGTGTACACCTTTCTCCACTTTTCCGTTTGATTGAGGAAAATGTGGATTTGAGGTAATGTGGTTGAAGTTATATGTTCTTGAAAATTCCGTCCACTCCCAACTTGCAAAGCACGAACCATTATCTGACATAACAGTTTGCAGAATGCCATGTCTCACAAAAGTTTCCTTACACACTTTGATCACTGTTGTGGAGGTGAGATCTGGTAGTCTCATCACTTCGGGAAAGTCGGAATAATAATCAATGATAAAAACATAGTCTTTTCCACTTGCATGGAACAAGTCAATGCCTACTTTCACCCATGGTGACGTAGCAATGTCATGTTGTTGTAGTGTTTTTTTACATTGTGCCGGTTGATGCCGTTGACATGTCGAACACAACATTATCATCTCTGCGATGTCTTTGTTAATTCCAGGCCAATACACAGCTTGTCTAGCTCGTCTTTTGCTCGATTCCGAGATGTCATTCATGAATTTTGCTGAGCATTTCTGACCTGAGATTTGGTGGAATGACAATCCCATCATTTCTTAAGAGTAAGTCATCTACCACAGTAAGTTCTGCTTGAATGCTTTGATACGGAGGACAGTGTCCTTTTGGCCACCCATGCTGTGGATGATTGATAATTCTAAGCAAGGTTACATCTTCTTGTGTTTCATCACGTATCTGCTACAACTTCTCATCAGGTGCAGTTAGGGTTTCTTTAAATAACTGCAGTTGAGCTTCTACGTTGTTGATGGATTCAAACGGTAGATTATCAGTATTTATGGCACTTGAAAGGTATCTGCTATGACGAGATCTTTGTCAGGAGTATAGATTAATGTAAAATCATACCTCCTCAACTTAATCATCATTCTCTTGGTGTCATATCATTGAGGTTTTTCTCTCTGATATTTACTAGAGGTCGATGATCAGTCTCAACTATGAACTTAGGTAAACCATACACATGGTCATAAAACTTAGTGATACCTGTTATTAATCCAAGACATTCTTTTTCTATTTGCGCATACCTGCACTCAGTGGCAGTCATCGCTCTAGACGTGTATGCTGCAGGAACCCAATTTGTCTGGTTGTCTTGTTGAAGTAAGACTGCACCAATTCCTTCTTGATTTGGGTCTGTCGAAATTTTTGTGGCCTTGGCTGGATCAAAGAAATTTAAAGTTAGAGCTTTCATTAATTGCTGTTTGATGTCCAGCATTCTGCCTAGTGGTGTGTAATCCACTCAAACTCAGTATTCTTTCTGATCAAGTTTCGTAGAGCAACAGTTCTTGCAGATAAGTTGGAGATGAATTTCCTGAGGAAATTTACGAATCCACGAAATCTAACTGCAGCTTTCTTGTCTTTTGGTTGCAGTATTTTCTGTATGACTGATATCTTTTCTTCATCCGATCTGACACCTTTAGCTGAAATGGTATCACCTAAAAAGTTCAAAGAAGAGGTAGCAAATGTACATTTAGATTGGTTCCTTTTTACACCATATTGATGTATTCGGTGAAATACTTTTCTTCGCCTTGCAATATGTTCTTATCAGTAGTTGACCAGATAATGATGTTGTCCACATAGACTCTGACAACATCTATGTTTCCCGTCTTCTGCTCCATGATTCGGTGAAAAATCTCTGAGGCGCAGATGATCCTGAAAGGCATTCTATTAAAATAGTACCTTCCAAATGGCGTGTTGAACGTACAGAGTAGTTTGCTGAAGTCGTCGAGCTGCATCTGCCAAAAACCTTGTGATGCGTCTAATTTTGTAAAAATGCTGCCGTTTGACATCTCAGAAGTAATTTCTTCTCGTTTGAGAATAGGGTAGTGTTCCCTACGGATGTTCTTATTTCGATCTTTGGGATCCATGCAAACTCTGAGATATACCAAAGGTTTTTTGACACAAACCAATGAGCTGACCCAGTCAGTCAGTTGTGTGATTTTGGAAATTATGCCTTGACATTGTAATCTCTGCAATTCAGCTATTGATCTCTCTTGTAGAGGTGCTGGAACTCTTCTTGACGGATATATGACAGGTTTTGCACCATTTTTGAGCAACATTTTATATTGTTATGGCAATGTGCCCATACCGCGGAGTACTTCAGGGTACTTCAACTACTTAGTAGTTGTTGGATGTCTTCTTCCAGTCATGATGTCTCATTTGTGAGCATGAAGATTCTTTGAATTAACTGCAACTCCTTGCATGCTTGAGCAACTAATAAAGAAGCTTTGTGATCATCCACAATTTCAAAACAAAGTGTTTTCTGCACTTCCTTGTTGACAACTTGTAAATGGCATGAGCCTTGTGACACAATTTGGTTACCATTATAATCTTTTAACTTGCATACCGCAGGTACTATCTTGTAATCTCCTTGGAATGATGAGAGATCTTTGCAAGTCATCAAGTTGGCAGAAGCACCAGTGTCAAGCTTGAATAATATCGGGATGTTATTCACATGTACTGTCGTTGTCCATTCACTGTTGTCGTCAATTAAGTTAATTTGATGAGGAACCTTTGTTGTTGATTGAAGATCCTCCACTTTATCAATGATGCCAACAAAAAATGTATTCTCCAAAGAAAAATTGACATCATCTTCTGAGAAATTCTTTTTTTAATTATTGTGTTCCATTCTATCGATGGATCGAACACTGAAATGCTGTTTCTGTATTGTATTGGGATAAATTGCTGTTGATTTACACTGAGAAGCAAAATGATTAGGTTTTGAGCACTTTAAACACCTTTTACCCTGAGCAGGACATTACCCCTATAAGTGGGCGTTACCACATCTGTAGCACGTCATGACGCCGTCTCTCTGACACATGAGTGACGTTCGCGAATGCGCTGACTTCTTCTGTTGAGCCTCGCATTCCTGAATGAACTGCGCTTGTCCCAAGCTGGAGTGTGCGCACGCAAGGTAGCTGCCGTCCTGAACATGCTTCTTTGCTGCCTGCGACACCATTTTGACATTCTCAACCCCGCGCCCTTTTCCCGGTGATAAAATTCCAAGTATTGATTTCTGCTTTGCTCATGCGATATACATTTTTCGATCACAATTGTAGGAGCGGTTTCAAGGCCTGTGTATTGAGTCAGCTTCCACATGGGCTTTTCTCCTGTGTCTCAACTCAGTACAAAGAGCAGCAGACACATCAACAACCTGAAAGACGGTTTTATTTTCTACAAGCTTGCATTTATGTACATGAAAGATAAGATCTGGATAGCTGCCAAGATCCTTCTACAGAACAAAGACACAAACTCAGTACATATACAACTTTCAAAAATCAATAGCCCTTCCCAGTTGGACGTAATCCAATCCCTGAAACTGCTATGTTTAAACTTATCCAATAGAATCGCAAGCAATGTTCAAACTTCACCCAATAGAATTGCAAGCAATGTTTAAACTTCACCCAATAGAATCGCAAGCAATGTTTAAACTTCACTCAATAGAATTGCAAGCAACCCATGATTAATCCTCATCCTGACAGTCATGTACAATCTCAGCATCCTGTGTTCATTGTTTGTAAAAAAACAGGACAACAGAACCAGCATTCTGGATTGTTTCACAAAGACAGGATATCAGAAGTGACATCCCTTTGGTCAAGTTAGCTATCCTAAATCCCATTTGATTACTTATTACTGCTATGTCCTAAGAATACATGTTTAATGGTTAATAGTGATTACTCAGTACTCTCCATATAATTCATCTCAATCCTTAATAAAGTAATTTATGCTACTCTAGCCTAACAGGGGCTGGTTTAGCACACTGGGCTAAATAGCTGGCTTTTAAAGCAGACCAAGGCAGGCCAGGAGCACGGTTCAATTCCCGTACCAGCCTCCCCGAACAGGCGGCGGAATGTGGCGACTAGGGATGTTTCACAATAACTTCATTTGAAGCCTACTTGTGACAATAAGCGATTTTCATTTCATTTTAGTGGCATGCTAGTTATTCAGTTTTAAGAGGTATCATCGCTGAACCTCCCCTTCAGCTATTTTGAGAGTTAGATCATTCTGTCTTAGTAATGTTTCTCTTAGGCCTTCACCATTTAATCCATAAACGATTTGATCTCTTGTTCAGGAGTCATGTAAATCAACAAAATTACATGTTTGCGCTAGCAGTTTTAAGTCTGTGTGACAAAGCTTGTAATCAGTTCACCGTTTTTCTGTAACCTCTTACGAAACCTGAAACGCTCCAGTATTTCATTTGTCTGCATCTTGCAGTGGTCATCAAACTTTGCGATAATCACTCCAAATTTGCTTTTGTCTTCGCCTTCAGCGTACTTAAATGAATTATATATTTCTATAGCTTGCTGACCTGCCATTGACAGTAGTAGTGCTATTCTTCTAGCTTCAGAGGCTGTATTTAGGTCATGAGCTTCCAAATAGAGTTGGAACTGCTGTTTAAATAATTTCCAATTTAAATTTAAGTTACCGGTAGTTTTCAGCTGCCATGGAGCTTGCACGTGGTCCATCGAATCGATTTGTTGTCGAGAATCCATTTGCTGCAAAGACTCCCACAGTCGAACAGTCGGTATTGGAACTTTTTCTTTTCTTTTCTAATCTTTCTACTGATTGTTCTTAAAGCTTTTTTTTAACCTGGTACCATGTTATATTACAGGGGTGTAACATATATGCTACTCACTTGTCTTGCCGAGTTGTACTTAAATTGATGATAAACAGTCGAAGTCTTCCAGTTGATGACAAATTATTTATTAAGTAACATAATAATATACTTGTGACTTCATTTACTTTAATACTTTGACCAGTAGTAGAATTAACTAAAATTAGATTCAATTAACAATTAATATAATACACTACACTCTGAGCTGGTTACTTCTATCCTCTAGCTGCAATACACACAAAGAACCTAAAGAAAGAGCGGGAAACTGCTTATATAGTGCCTGTTAGTGTTGCCATCTAGTGATCATCTGACTGTACTGACTGCACATTAACTAATCATGTATTTACATATACATAGATCACTACATTGTTTATACGGTAGAATAGCTGATAAATGATTGAGAAATGAAAGCCTCTTTTAAATTAAGATCTTCCATTTTTTAAAAGAGGTAACATGTTTGGAATGTGGGAAGTTAACAAGATTAACAGTAAACTGAGATCAAAATAAAATAATATCCAAGTGACAAGACTAGCAGACATCTAGAGGAATAATAAGATGGAATTTTCCCAGTAACAAGATGGTCAGGAGTCGAGAGATAATGAAGTGCAAATGGCCATATCATAAACATTGTTTACCAGAGATAAGTGGGGCAAAAGTTGGAGGCGCATGAGGCGCTCCACAAGAAATGGTAGGAACGGTTCGAGGAGATGGAGAATCAGTCGAGAATCTGCGGATCCTGGGCCTCTCGGAGGGGCTGGAGGGGTCGGACGTGGGGGCATATGTGGTCACCATGTTAAATTCGCTGATGGGAGAGGGGTCCATCCAGGGGCCCTGGAGCTGGAAGGGGCCCATAGAGTGCTGGCGAGGAGGCCCAAGGTTAACAAGCGGCCGTGGCGGTGCTGGTGCGGTTTCATCGGTTCGCTGATCGGGAATGCGTACTCAGGTGGGCCAAGAAAGAGAGGAGCAACAGGTGGGAGAACGCGGAGTTTCGAATATATCAGGACTGGAGCCCAGATGTGGCGAAGAAGAGGGCCGGGTACAACTGGGCGAAGACGGTGCTGCACAGGAAGGGGGTGAAGTTTGGCATGCTGCAGCCAGCGCGTCTGTGGGTCTCCTACAAGGACCGGCACCATTATTTTGAGTCGCCGGAGGAGGCGTGGGCCTTTGTTCAGGCCGAGAAGCTGGACACAAACTGAGGGTCGGGATGGGGGGTCGGGCGTGGGGATGGTCGGGGATTGTTGTTGTTGTGTTACATTTTGAGGGGGGGTTCTTTGTTCTGGTTTATTTTTGGTTCGGTGTGGGTGGTTAGGGTGGGTTGGGCACTGTTTTGGTTGGGTCTGTCGGATGGGCTCTTGGAGGGGGGCAAGTAAACGGAGTAGGGGTGGATGGCCGGTAGGGGGGATGGGGACGCGTGGGGGAGGGGGAGGCCCGAGTCGGGGGTGAGGGGACTGGGCCTGTAAAAGGAGATGCACCAGAGGAGGCAGGGCCGGGCACATGGAAAGCGCAGGCTTTTTCCTGCGCTGAAGGCTGGAGGGGGCGGGGCCGGGGAGCGGAAGCGCATTTTTTTCCCCGCACTTGGGATGGAAGGGGGAGGCGGAGAGCCTGCTGGTGGGTAATGGAGGGGGAGGGGAAGCCCCACAATGGGAGGAGCCGAAGGAGAGGCGGGAACAGCCGGGGTCAGCAGGAGTCAGGTGACTTGCGGGGGTGCAATGTGGGGAGCAATGCAGCTAGGAGGGGTCCTAGCTGGGGGGGGTGGGTTGGGGGGTGGGGGGGTGGGAACCGGGTTGCTGTTGGTATGGTCAAGGGGGAGCAGGAGCGAGTAGAGGGTGCTGGGACGGGGGTCTGCCGTCGTGGGGAACGGGCCGGGCGTGGGGCGTGGAGCGTGGCTGGCCGAGGAGGGGTTACGGCTAGTCGGCGGGGGGAGGGGGGCGAGCAGCCCCCTGATCCGGCTGATAACCTGGAACGTAAGGGGACTGAACGGGCCGATTATGCGGGCCCGGGTGTTCGCGCACCTGAAGGAGCTGAAGGCGGATGTAGTTATGTTCCAAGAGACACACCTGAAGGTGGCAGACCAGGTAAGATTGAGGAAGGGGTGGGTAGGCCAGGTATTTCATTCGGGGCTGGATGCCAAAAATCGGGGGGTGGCGATCTTGGTGGGAAAGAGTGTGTCGTTCGAGGCGTCGAGCATTGTGACAGACAATGGCGGCAGATACGTAATGGTAAGTGGTAAGCTGCAAGAGGAGAGGGTGGTGCTGGTCAACGTGTATGCCCCGAACTGGGACGATGCGGGTTTTATGCGGTGCATGTTGGGTCGGATTGGGGACTTGGAAGTGGGGGGCCTGATAATGGGGGGGGGGACTTTAACACGCTGTTGGATCCGGCACTGGATCGCTTCAGGTCTAGGACGGGTAGGAGGCCGGCGGCGCCTAAAGTGCTGAGGGGGTTTATGGACCAGATGGGAGGGGTGGACCCTTGGAGATTTGCAAGGTCGGGGGCAAGGGAATTTTCATTCTTCTCGCACGTTCATAAGGCCTACTCACGGATCGACTTTTTTGTTATGAGCAGGGCGCTGATTGCGAGAGTGGAAGATACCGAGTACTCGGCGATAGCCATTTCGGATCACGCCCTGCATTGGGTAGACCTAGTGCTGGGGGAGGAGAGGGACCAGCACCTGTTGTGGCGCTTGGAGGTGGGGCTGTTGGCGGACGAGGAGGTGAGCGAGCGGGTCCGAGGAAGCACAGAGAGATACCTGGAGGCCAACGATAACGGGGAGTTCCAAGTGGGGATGGTCTGGGAGGTGCTGAAGGCAGTGGTTAGGGAAGAGCTGATCTCCATTAGTGCCCACAAGGAGAGGAGAGAGCAGAGGGAGAGGGAGAGGCTGGTGGGGGAGATAGTGAGGGTAGACAGGAGGTATGCAGAAGTGCCGGAGGAGGGACTGTTGAGTGAGAGGCGTAGCCTCCAGGCCGAATTCGACCTGTTGACCACCAGGAAGGCGGAGGCGCAGTGGAGGAAGGCCCAGGGGGCAATTTATGAATATGGGGAAAAGGCAAATCGGATGCTGGCGCATCAGCTTCGGAAGCGGGACGCAGCTAGTGAGATCGGGGGAGTTAAGGATAGGGGAGGGAGTGTGGTGCGGAGTGGGGTTGGCATCAATGGGGTCTTCAGGGATATTTATGAGGAACTGTATCGGTCCGAGCTCCCACTGGAGGAGGAAGGGATGGGCCGCTTTCTGGACCAACTGAGGTTCCCGAAGGTGGAGGAGGGACTGGTGGTGGGATTAGGGGCCCTGATTGGGCTGGAGGAGCTGGCCAAAGGGATAGGGAGCATGCAGGCGGGGAAGGCACCGGGGCCGGATGGTTTCCCGGTCGAATTTTACAAAACATATGTGGACCTGTTGGGCCCGTTGCTGGTTAGGACCTTCAATGAGGCAAGGGAGTGGGGGGGGGGGGGGGGGCTTTGTCCCCGACGATGTCCCGGGCACTGATTTCCATGATACTGAAGAGGGACAAGGATCCCCTGCAGTGTGGGTCTTACAGGCCAATTTCATTGTTAAATATAAATGCCAAGGTGCTGGCGAAGGTCTTAGCCACGAGAATTGAGGATTGGGTGCCGGAGGTCTTCCACGAAGACCAGACGGTGTTTGTGAAGGGGAGGCAGTTGAATTATTATGTTATTACGTTATTATGATGCCAGCGAGGGAGGGGGAGGCGGAGATAGTGACGGCGATGGACGCTGAGAAGGCCTTCGATAGGGCAGAGTGGGGGTACTTGTGGGAGGTGCTGAAGAGGTTCAGGTTTGGGGAGGGGTTCGTCGGGTGGGTTAGGCTGTTGTACGATGTCGAGTGTGGCCATGAACAAGAGTACTTTCTGAGTACTTTTGGTTGCATCGAGGGACGAGGCAGCGGTGTCCCCTGTCCCCCCTGCTCTTTGCACTGGCGATTGAACCCCTGGCTATGGCACTGAGGGAGTCGAGGAACTGGAGGGGGCTGGTACGGGGTGGGGAGGAGCATAGGGTGTCGCTCTATGCGGACGACTTGCTGCTATATATGGTGGACCCGGTGGGGGGAATGCCGGAGGTAATGAGGATCCTCAGGGAGTTCGGGGATTTCTCAGGGTACAAGCTCAACATGGGGAAGAGTGAGTTGTTCGTGGTTCACCCAGGGGACTGGGAGAGGGAGATTGGCGAGCTCCCACTAAAAAGGGCGGAGAGGAGCTTCAGGTATTTGGGGGTACAGGTGGCCAGGAGCTGGGGGGCCCTGCATAGACTTAATTTCATGAGGCTGGTGGAGCAAATGGTGGAGGAATTTAAGAGGTGGGACACGTTGCCACTGTCCCTGGCGGGTAGGGTGCAGTCAGTCAAGATGACGGTGCTCCCAAGGTTTTTGTTCCTGTTCCAGTGCCTCCCCATTCTTATCCCGAAGGCGATCTTTAGGCGGGTCAAGAGGAGCATAACAGGGTTTGTGTGGGCGCAAGGGACTCCAAGAGTGAGAAGGGTGTTCTTGGAGTGGAGTAGGGATGGGGGGGGGGGGGGCTGCCCAACCTCTGTGGGTACTACTGGGCCGCCAATGCAGCGGTGGTGCGCAAGTGGGTGATGGAGGGGGAGGGGGCAGCATGGAAGAGGCTGGAGACGGCGTCCTGTGAGGGTACGAGTCTGGAGGCGCTGGCAATAGCGCCGCTGCCACTCCCTCCAATGAGGTATACCACGAGCCCGGTGGTGGCGGCTACCCTCAAAATGTGAGGGCAATGGAGGCGGCACAGGGGGAAAGTGGGGTCGTCGGTGTGGACCCCGATACGGGGGAACCCCCGGTTTATCCCATGGAGAATAGATGGAGGGTTTTCGGCACAGGGCAGGGATAAGAAGGGTGGGGAACCTGTTTGTGGATGGGAAGTGCGAGAGCCTGTGTGAGCTGGAGGAGAAATACAGGCTCCACCCCGGGAAACACCTTTAGGTATCTACAGAGAAGGGCGTTTGCCAGGCCGCAAGTGGTGGAATTCCCGCTGCTGTCGCCACGCACGGTACAGGACAGGGTGCTCTCGGGGGTGTGGGTTGGAGAGGGGAAGATTTCGGCAACATACCAGGCAATGCAGGAGGAGGAGGAGGCCTCGGTGGAGGAGCTGAAAGGTAAGTGGGAGGAGGAGTTGGGGGAGGAGATCGAGGAGGCGACGTGGGCAGATGCCCTAGGGAGGGTGAACTCTTCCTCTTCGTGCACGAGGCTCAGCCTCATACAGTTTAAGGTGCTGCACCGGGCACACATGACCGGGACAAGGATGAGCCGTTTTTTTTTGGGTGAGGACAGGTGTGTTAGGTGCCCAGGGAGCCCAGCAAACCACACCCATATGTTCTGGGCATGCCCAGCGCTGGAGGAATTTTGGAAGGGCGTAGCGAGGACGGTGTCGAGGGTGGTCGGATCCAGGGTCAAACCGGGCTGGGGGCTCGCAATATTTGGGGTTGCAGAGGAGCCGGAGTGCAGGAGGCAAAAGAGGCCGGTATTCTGGCCTTTGCGTCCCTGGTAGCCCGGCGAACGATTCTTCTTCAGTGGAAGGATACGAGGCCCCCAAGCGTGGAATAAAGGTTTATAAACATTGCAGTTAGATTCAAAACAGGTTACTTGAGATGCATTCAAGTGTGAAAAGAAAGTAAAGTAAAAAATCCAGAAACCTGGCTGTCTGGAAGCTGTCAATTACAGCCTACTAACAGCTATTCTCTTAGAACTGAATGGAACCCTTGCAGATCAAAGGATGAGGGGTTTTAAATACTTTTGATGTGGTTTTGGCTTTCTGTGAAGTAACATCTGCATATCTGCTGCTTTTTAGACATCTGTCTGAGGCTGCAGGCATAACGGACAATTGAGTGAAAAATCAGTGTTTTATTCCCAGTTTTTGTCCAGACTGCTCTTTAACTTCCAAGAAGGGGTGGTCTCTATTAAGAGGCATTCTGTTATGTGGAGAGGGTATCTGTTAAGGGGTCTGATGGGAGGGTCTGACGTGGTTCTCTGGTATGGGTCTTTGATGCCGCCGCCAGCGGGGGACCGGAGCATCACAAACAGATTAGCTCCCATTTTATCCCACATCTCCACATGATTTGTTCCCTGACACAGGATTCTCTGTTGCATTGGGAACTCTGCTACCGGAGACGGGTGGCAGTGAATTCAGCCCAGAATTTCCCATGAAGACGCCCCACGCCACCGGGAAATCCATGGGCAGAGGTGCGCTGACGGCAGGACCAGAGGGAATCCCGCCGTAAGCGAAAAACCAAAGAATTCTGGCCCAAACCTGTATACAACACTTCATGTGTGGTCTCCCCAAGACCCTATACAGAAGCAGTAAAGCATCTTGCTCCTCTATGCAAGTCTTTTACAATGAAGACCAATGTACTGTTTGCCTCCTGAACTGCTTGCTGCACCTGCATATTTGCTTTCAGTGGCTGGTATACAAAATTTCCCAATCTATCACTTTTTAGATAATATTCTGCCATTCTGTTTCTCCATCCAAAGTGGATAACTTCACATTTATCCATGTTATACTGTATCTGCCATATATTTGCTCACTGACTCAACTTGTCTGAATTACCTTGAAGCCTCTTAACCCTCATTACACATTCCCACCAAGTTTCAGGCTATCAGCAAGCTATTACATTTGGCTCCCTCTTTCAAATCATTTATGCTTATTGTGAATAGTTGGGGCCCAAGCACTCATCTCTGCAGGACCCCACTAGTCACCTACTGCCACTTCAAAAAAGATCCATTTATTTCTACTCTTGGTTTCCTTCTGCTCACCAATTCTCAATCCATGCCAATATATCACCCCAAATCCCATGTGCATTAATTTTGCACACTAACCTCTTATGTGGGACCTTATCAAAAGTTTTCTGGTAATCCAAGTCCACCACTCCTACTGGTTTCATCCTTATCTATTCCATAAGTTACATACTCAAAAAACTCCAGTCGGTTTTCCAAACAAGATTTCCTTTTCTTAAATCTATGTTGACTTTGTGCAATCCCATTCATATTTTCTGAGTGTCCTGTTATCACATAGTTTATGATAGACCAGTATTTCCCCATCTAGTGACTGGTCTAGGCTGTCTGGTCTGTAATTCTCTGTTTCTTCCCTCCCTTTTTAATATAGTGAGGTTATATTTTCCACCCAACAGTCTACTGAACAGTTCCAGAATCTATACAATTTTGGAAGATGACAACCAATTCATCCACTATTTCCACAGCCACCTCCTTCAGTACACTGGGATGTAGATCAACAGGCCCTGAGGATTTATTGGCTTTCAGTCTCATTAATTTTTCCAGCACTATTTCTTTTCAAAATACTAATTTCCTTCAATTCCTCCTTCTCACTAGACCTTTGGTCACTAGTGTTGCTATGAAGTTATTTGTGTCTTCACATATGAAGACAGAATTAAAGTAGTTGTTTAATTTCTCTGCCATGTTCTCCTGTTTCAGACTGCAATTCTTCACTAATGTTTCTCTCATCATATACATATTAAAGCTTATGCAGTCTGCTTTTATGTTACTTGCAAGTTTACTCTCATACTTTATTTTTCCTTTCTTAATCAATCAAGGGAGGCACGGTAGCATGGTGGTTAGCACTCCAGAACCCCAGGTTCGATTCCCGCTTGGGGCACGGTCTGTGCGGAGTCTGCACGTTCTCCCCCTGTCTGCGTGGGTTTCCTCCCACAAGTCCCGAAAGACATGCTGTTAGGTGAATTGGACATTCTGGATTCTCCCTTAGTGTACCTGAACAGGCGCCGGAGTGTGGTGACAAGGGGATTTTCACAGTAACTTCATTGCAGTGTTAATGTAAGCCTATTTGTGACAATAATAAAGATTATTATTATCTCTTGCTCCTCCTTTGCTGAATTCTGAACTGTTCTCAATCCTCAAGCTTGCTACTTCTGCTGGAAACCTCATGCAACTCCTCTTTGGAGGGCATGGGGCACAGTGGTTAGCACTGCTGCCTCACGGTGCCAGGTTCCTGGGTTCAATTCCGACTTTGGGTAACCATCTGTGTAGAGTTTGCATGGTCTCCCCGTGTCTGCATGTCACAGAATCACAGTATACTACAGTGCAGAAGAGGCCATTCGACCCATCGAATCTGCACCAATGTATGAAAGGCCCAGACTGCCCAATCCCACTTGAATGTTATGGCATGCCAAGTACTCATCCAGGTACCTTTTAAAGGATTTGAGGCATCCCGCCTCTACCACCCTCCCAGACAGTGCATTCCAAACTGTCACCACTCTCTGAGTAAAATGGTTTTCCTCAAACCCCCCCTAAACCTCCCACCACTCACTTTGAACTTTTGTCTTCTCGTAACTGACCCTTCAGCTCAGGGGAACAGCTCCTCCCTATCCACCCTGTCATACTCCTCATAATCTTGTACACCTCAATCAGGTCACCCCTCAGTCTTCTCAGCTCCAGAGAAAACAACCCAAGCCTATCTAACCTCTCTTTAAAACTTAAACATTCCATCCCACGTAACATTCAGATGAATGTTCTCTGCACCCGCTCCAGTGCAATTGCATCCTTCCTATAATGTGGCACCCAGAATTACACATAGTACTCCAGCTGCGGTCTCATCAAAGTTCTATACAACTCCAACATGACCTCCCTGCTTCTGTCATCTTGATAAAAGCGAGTGTGCCTAATTTCTCACCATTTAGATTTACTCTGATTTATGTTTCTTAGGTTGAAATTGGGTCAGCTCACACTTGCCTATATCTGTCTCCACTTGCTATCGTTGTTCACACTCAGTTAATCTATTATGGCCCTTTACAACTACCCGCTCCTTTCCAGATCACTTTTATGTAAATTTTAGAGTATCCAATTATTTTATTTCCAATTAAGGGGTAATGTACCATGGTCAATCCACCTAACATGCACATCTTCGGGTTGTGGGAGTGAGACCCGCGCAAACACGGGGAGAATGTGCAAACTCCACGAACGGTGACCCGGGGCTGGGATAGAACCAGGGCCCTGAGCGCCATGAAGTAGCAGTGCTGACCACTGTGCCACATGTGTTTCCTCTGGGTTCTCTGGTTTCCTCCCATAGTTATGTGCAGGTTAGGTGGATGGGCCATGCTAAATTTTCCCTTAGTACCCAAAGGTTAGATGGGGTTACGATAGGGATAGAACGGGGGATTGGGCCTTGGTAAGGTGTTTTTTTGGAGAATCGGTGCAGACTTGATAGGTCAAATGGCTTCCTTCTGCATTGTAGGGATTCTACAAAAAAAATAAGGCTCGTACTCATTCTTTAGCTGGTGAAAATTTTTAAACTTTACTTCTTCATCCAAGCCCAAATTATGTATATGTACACGGAAAACAAGGATGTACCTACCCTGTACTGACTCTTGGGAAACACTGCTTCTCACTTTTCTCCAATCTGAACAACATCGTTTACTCAAAGTTTTGGTATCCTGTCCCTTGACCAATATTTGATTTGTGCTGTCCCAGTTTCTTTCAGTCTTATACCTTAATTTTCCTGCCACGTATCTTGTTAAATACATTCCACAAATCAACGCACGATGGGCTTCCTGTTCCTGTTCAGTCCTTTATCATATATCGGGCAATTTTCTTGTTGTGAACCTGGTCACTGGACTGAATGGCATTGTGGTTGCTCTTTGCCACAGCAAACCAATCAAGGACCCACCCCTGGGCTCCCCAACCAGCTGTGGAGAGTAGGTTGGATGACACAGCTATTTTGTCACAGGAAGGATCTCTAATTAAAGGGACCATCGCATTCTTCAGAGAAGCTGCACCAATCGGTATGGTGGGGAGACCTAGGTAGGCTGGTCAAATGGCCTCCTTCTGTTCCATAATGACTGTGTGACTCCTGTGTTACAACGCCCTGGCAAAGGGCACGGTCAATTCCAGCCCCGCCCGTCCCTGAGCCACAACACAAGTGAATTAGCTAATGATTCGTGTACAAATTTCTGACGTCTTTGGCCCTTGGCTGCCCAATAGTTACAGTCACCAGGTTTGTAAGTTTAAATACAATTACTGTTCATTTATAATGAGAACTATATTGAAATCTGCAGTAAATACAACTGAATAACATCAAGCTAGTACCTACTGCCCCCTCTAACTGTCCCAGCCACTATCTACACAAGACAGACAAACTCTGGGGAAAGGGGGGACAAATAATATGGATGAAAGTCAAAAGATAAGAGTCTTTGTTTCCGATGGTGTTTCTTTTTGCACACTTTCTTCACAGCTAGCTTACAGTCTAGAGTTTTTGGTTTTCAGCTGATAATGGTCTTCTTTGTATAGTCATTTATTCAGAGTCCCGATAGTTTAGAAAACAAAATGCAGTGCTCTCAGGCAGCAGGATTTCTGGAGAGGTACTTTAATTCTCATTAAACAGGGCTTTCAGCTCGAGGTTTGCATTCAGGTGTCTATCTTTCAGGAGAGGCACTCTATCTCACATCAAAATTTGTTTTCAGTTTGTGGTTTGACTTCAGGCCTGTGCAGTCTGAAGAGAACAGCGCCCAGGCTTGCTGGAGAGAGAATCAGCCCTCACAGCGGCCTTTTGGAGAGAAATAGTTGGATCTTTTTTGGAGAGAGTTAATTAGATCTCTTCATCAGGCTGCTGGAATCAAAACTAAAACCAAACTGGAACCTTGGGACTCTGAAATATTTTCCAGTGAAACAATATCCAATCAGCACTAATTACTGGGCAGAGCACAGCCTTGTGGGCCAATTCATTGGCCATCAGCCAAATCAATCAAGCGGAGACCCAGCCAATCCCGGTCATTGGTGCTGGTCAGCCTACAACTCCGGTTTGAATGAGCACAGGCTTCTGCTTGATTAAAGGAACAGACCACTGCTTTCTTCTGCTTGAATTAAGATATGAGCTGTCTTAAGGACACAACTCCATAAATCACGCAGGGATCAAAAATGTAACAGCAAAAATAAAAGGAAATTAAGGGAGTAGACAGGGAATAAACAGGAAGGACCATTACATTTGGAGGTTCAGTTAAAAAAACAGCAAGGTGAACTTTCTAAAGGCCAGAACGCAAAATGTACCTTCTTCAACCAGGGAGATTGTGGAAGTGAGCAGCTATGTAGCCTCTTTAATGTGAAGATGGTGGACCAGGAAGATCCATGATCTCAGGGGGGCATTACAGGTGAGCACTTTCAATTGCCCTCAGCATTCTCCTGCACAGCATGGCTCAGATCAATATACTATGGTGGAAATTATCTGTCCATGGAAATTCCTGTTCCAGCCGGTAGCCCACTCCCATCCACGGGTTTTCCGGCGGCATGGAGTGGCTTCAATGGGAAATCCCATTGACAAGTGGCGGGAGTAGAGAATCCTGCCACCAGTGAATGGTGCATCGCCGAGAACCATGCAGCTGGGGGACTGGAGAATCCAGCCCCATATGTTCAATATATTAATCAGATAATCAACATATTACAAGTTGGCAAGAGTCAGAGATTGGTTCTGGTGGGATGCAGATGGGATCAGCCTCCAGTGACAGGCACCTTGTCAGCCATTGCTATGATGCCTGCCTGATCCACTGGGAAGGTTGGTCATCCACCATGAAGTGAAAGATGTCAGCAGTGACCTGCTGAGAGAGACTGAGCCTCACATTGGTGCATGCACAAAAGGATAGTTTATCTTCTTCATGAGATGCTCCATTGAGGATCTTGTCTCCTTCTACCTGTATCTCAATAGCTATCCTCTTCTGTCCTGTGGAGGGACATGTGTCTGCACAGAAGGCAGTTGGTGCCTTTTCAGGTGTTGCACCTGCTACTAGAATGTTGAGTGGTGGTAAGCCACCTCCTATCTTAGATCCTCAGCAGTGGGGCTGGTACATTTGTATAATCTGCTCCTGTGCTGTTCTGAAGGCTGGTGGCATGTGTAGCCATCTGGGATGGCCACTTCCCAATTACAAAATGGACACTTTGCAAAGATTGCAGGGAAAATGGACAATGCTGACAAAACAAGCAGGTTCAGAGCTTGTCTATATATTGGAGCTGCAGCTCCCAGACAAGACCAAAACTGTAGGCCCATTAGCATACTAATGGCCCATCTCCAGGAACAAAAGAGTAACATTTGAGTAACCTATACTAAGGCAGACACCCCGGCGCCAGAGGACACCAAAACAAAGCAGGCCAACAACCACCTAGGACACACCCAGCCATCGGGGCACCCACCCCTTTATTGGATGAAATCAATAGGAATGATCAATTGATTGGGGCCAAGTTCACGGCCCGCCCAAAAGAGCGCGAAGCCCCTTTGGGTGTAAGAAGCAGCCCCCAATAGAGAATCGTTCTCTTGGACTTGGCTCTCACAGCGGAGTGAACCGTCCACCAGCTACACCAGAAGCAAGTAAGTCCAAGGTCAATGCACGCTACCAGACGGACAACCTTAGCTGTTCCCCTTCACCACTTCGACCCCAGCAGCCTCAGATCCGAACACGGCCATTATTCCTCTGACTGAGTGGGCGCTCAAAGCTAAGTATAGGCTTTAGCAGTAGTGATAGTTTAGTCTGTAGTATTTGTGCATGAGTAGATACTAGTGCGTATGTAAATACATAGTATTGACTTTGAATTAACTAACTGGTGTATTGGCTCTTTGATCAGTATTCGGGTTTGAACCTTGTGGCGGTATCGAAAGGTACCTGGCGACTCTAGAGCAAACATAATTAGAATTAAGGAAGGCGACCATATTGACCGCCATATTCAGAGCCAACCAAAGAGAGCAAAACATGGAAGTGCAGCTGAGGGTGGGTGAAGCCTGGTTGATAAAAGACCTTCAAGGCAGTGGTAGTCACCTGTCATGCAGTTATAGAGCTCTTTGACATAAAGAGTGTTTCACAGCATCGCAACCTGTCTACTTCTGCACCTCTCAGTGCAAATGATTAAAGCCTTCACAGCTCGTCAGTTTCACTGACGCAATCCCTCCAGCTGTGGTCTCACCTTCTCTTAACTGCCTGAGACACAGGCAGACACAGCCTTAGACTCCTCCTTTGTCAAGAAGAAGGGATTCCACTGAGAAAACCCTTTTAATTCCTTCCTACCTCAGCTACAGAGTGTCCCAAATTTTCTCCGCCAATCACCCAGGGGAAAAGTGACCAGAAGCAGAAGCACACTGGTAAACCTATCCAATGGTTTTCTTTTCTCAATATTCCAGCACCCTTACCTCCAAACGTGCCTCAAAGGCCTGGGAAATGTCTCCCATTGTATCTGCTGCATTTGCTTATTTGTATAATTGGTCAACTCTTCAGAAGATCATTAAATTTGTCAACTATGACTTACCTTTAAGAAATTGCTGCCAGGTACCCTTGATTATTAGCCCATACATTATAAAATGCATACTAATTGTTCATAAATTATTGATGCTATTAGTTTGCCTCCAACTGCCTTGAAACAGCTCCTTTCTTGACCAAGGATTTTACATCATGTACCCCTGTCCCAGCCCCAACCGATCCCTTCTCCCCTACAGGCAAATGGTATAACTTGGCTCTTTGAAGATTAGAACAAGGTGTAACTGTACTGCTGCTATCCACTCACTTTTTTTCAACAGCTCAGAATGCATTCCACTTTGGGCCTAGTGACGTGTACCCCCTGAAGTCTGATAATTGCTTTCAGAACCAATTCTTTTTCTGCAATTACCTCTCATAATTAATCCATATCCTCTTTACTACATCTACATTTACACTTCAACCATTTATAGAAACAGATGCAAAATATTCATTTAATAACTCAACCATACCTTCATCCTCTATAATTAGATTCATTCCTTTATCTCTGAGGTGTCCTATCTGTCTTATTATTCTTTTCATTTTTATAACTTATCAAAGCCTTAACTATATCTTTATCATCTGCTGGCTTCTTTTCATATTCCCTTTAAGCCATAATCTCCCTTTGCACTTCCCCTGACACTTTCTGCATTCCTCTTGATTATCTTCAATATTCTTCATTCTAATTTTGTTATAAGCCTCCCATTTTAATTTTCTGTTTGGTTTTGAAGTCTAATATCCATTAAAATCTAATCCTTGGCGCAGTGGTTGTAACTGCTGCCTACGTCGCTGAGGACCCAGGTCCAATCCTGGCACCAGGTCACTATCTGTATGGAGTTGGCACATTCTCCCTGTGTCTGTGTGGGATTCACCCCCATAATCCAAAGGTGTGTTGGTTGGGTGGATTGCCCATGCTAAATTGCACCTTAATTGGAAAAAATAATAATTGGGTACTCTACATTTAATTTTCTTTAAATCTAATCCTTGATGCAGCCCCTTTTCAACCTGCAGGAGTGTAGGCCGGGATTCTCCGACCAGGCGGTGGGTCGGAGAATCCCCGCCGCCCCGACGCCGGCTTCCACATTCTCCGGTGCCAATTTTCGGGCACCCGCGGGATCGCCGCCATGCCAGTTGGGGGCTGTTGGCAGCACCCTCCCCCCCGGCGATTCTCCGGGTCCCGCTGGGCCGAGTGGCTGACGGGTTTGAGCCAGTCCCGCCGGCATGGATTACTCACCTCCCGTACGGCGGGACCTGGAAGGTGGGTGAGCAGGAGCCATCCTGGGGGGGGGGGGGGGGTCGGGTGAATCCAACCCCGAGGGGGGGCCCCACGGTGGCCTGGCCCGCGATCGGGGCCTATCGATCGGCGGGCGGGCTGGTTCCGTGGGGGCATTCTTTACTCCACGCCGGGTCACTGTAGGGCACTGCCATATTGCTCCGGCGCCAAGAAGGGAACCCCGCGCATGCGTGGAAATACGCCGGCCGTTCCGCGCATGCACGGAAATACACCAGCCGTTCCGCACATGCGCGAACTCGCGCAGGCCGGTCCGCGCCACCTGGAGCTGTGGGGACCACTCCGGCGTCAACCTAGCCCCCCAGAAAGGGGAGAATTCCTCACTTTTGGGGCCGTTGACGCTGGAGTGGTTGGCGCCGGTTTTCACGCCGGCATGGGGACAAAGCCCCATTATTTTAGAGAATCCCTACAATAGAGTATTTTGTATTCGAAGCATCTCATTTTTGAAGATCTCCCATTGCTATTTCATCAACTTGTTTCCCAGCTTTTTTGTCCAAGCGACAATGCCAGATCCATTCTTATCTGAGCTGTACTTTGGCACTCTCACGTTAATAGTATCCTTTCTCATCTTATTTTGAATCTACATTGTGGTTGCTATTTCACATTTGTCCCATTCTAATTATACGCTCTAAAAGTATTCACACTTTCACCATATGCATTTTCTTCACCTCAGCCCATTTCAGAAGTTAAAATTACCTTGTATTATTGCAATATAGTTTTAATTTGTGTCTGAACTGTCTGCAGATTTCCCTTTCTATTTCAATATTTGGTGGCCTATAATGCACATTGAGAATTCTACAATTTTGCCTCATATTTCATCAGAGTTGCATGCACAGAGTTAAGAGAATCTACCATTGTGGTGATGTAATTTGCTGAAAATGCAGTACTAAGAGGGAAGATGTTATTTTGTTCAACAAGGAGCAACAGTGAAATACAGATATTCAGAGTAATTAATTGGATGTAAAGGAACTATTTTAAAGAAAAATGACAGAACAGCTGAGATCAATTGCTTGCAATTTCTGTGTCCTGTGGGTATTTCAGAATGCTTCATGTGCCCCAGATAACATGTGAGCAGCACGGTAGCATTGTGGATAGCACAATTGCTTCACAGCTCCAGGGTCCCAGGTTCGATTCCGGCTTGGGTCACTGTCTGTGCGGAGTCTGCACATCCTCCCCGTGTGTGCGTGGGTTTCCTCCAGGTGCTCCGGTTTCCTCCCACAGTCCAAATATGTGCAGGTTAGGTGGATTGGCCATGATAAATTGCCCTTAGTGTCCAAAATTGCCCTTAGTGTTGGGTGGGGTTACTGGGTTGTGGGGATGGGGTGGAGGTGTTGACCTTGGGTGGGGTGCTCTTTCCAAGAGCCGGTGCAGACTCGATGGGCCGAATGGCCTCCTTATGCACTGTAAATTCTATGATAACTAACTATATGTGCAGGTGGTGTATTCATTTGCTGGCTCAAACTATTCAGGAATTCTGTGCTTCATGGTTTACAGACAACTGCTGGGAGTTTTGAGGAGGGTACTGGGGGATGGTTGGAGGAGGGCTTGGGGGAATGTTGACAGGGGATTGGGGAAAGGTTGAGGGGGCGCAATAGTGGAGGATTAGAGAGCAACCTTGGGAAGAGATTAGCTAAAGAATAAATTGGTTTTTGTAAATGTAGTTTCTTAGCCACTTTCCTAATATCAGTTGATTGCACTGTGATTAATTATCCTTTGAGAATCTTCATTGGGTATCTAATTGTGCCATTGTTACAGTCACTCTGCCTACTGTCTGCTGGAATAATGAAATAAGACCAAATCTACATTTATACAGCACCTTTCATAATGTCCCTAATCACTTTACGGACAAGTAAATACTTTTGAATTGTCGTCGCTGATACAAATTTTTTTTTAAAAAGGTTATCAAATGGCAGATCAGCCTTGAAGGGGATGTACTTGTACTGAGGCTGTTTAAGGCTCTGGTCAGACCCCATTTGGAGTATTGTGAGCAGTTTTGGGGCCCGTATCTGAGGAAGGACATGCTGGTCTTGGAAAGGGTCCAGAGGAGGTTCACAAGAATGATCCCTGGAATGAAGAGCTTGTATTATGATTTTGTAAGGGCCACGAAGAATCCAGCACGAGTTTTAAGGATACAAAGTAATAACATTTATTTACTATAACATATATACATAACAGTAGCAGTAACTTCCCTTGCTACATACTCCTTCCTCCTGGTTCCTGAACTGGCCAGCTTGTTTATACTAGGAGTTTACTAGTGGTTTCTCCGCCCCCCTCATTGGGGAAGCTCATACTCCCACAGGATTGTGGGATAGTCATTAGTCCCCAGCCAATGGTAAGTAGGCAGGTTATAACATCCCTCCCCCCCAAAGTCCAAGGAATCCACCGAAGACCCTGGCGAAGGAGGGAGTCGGACTCGTTTGGCCGCAGGCCGGACGCCATTTGCACGCGGCGCTGGATCAGGCGGTGTGTAACGAGACGGATACCGGCGCTTCCGTGATGAACGGCGCGGTTGTACATCCACGGCCCGTGGACCCGAGGATTCCCCCTCTGATGCATCCTGTGTCTCCATCTCGGAGTCAGAGTCTGCTGCCTCCGTCATGTCAGCGTCTCTATCTCCATTCGGTCCCGTAACGACCTGCGCAGGCTTCGAGTGAGGCACCAGTGGAAGATTGTGAGGACTACCTTCCCTTGTCTCTGGTCTCTGCGGCTGTTGAAATGAGCTCCGGGGGCGGGGAATCTTTTGAGGGGATGATCTTCTGGACCGAACGTGGTCTACATGTTTTCGCTGGAGACGACCCTGGGCTTGCACTTGGTAAGATATAGGGCCCGTTTGGTGACAGATTACACCAGGAACCCATTGGGCACCACCAGCAAAATTCTGAATGAATACTGGGTCACCGGGCGCAAACTGCCGAATCGGACAATGCCGAGAAAATCCCTGTCCCTGCCGTTCTTGTGTGCGGCGTACTTTTGCGCCAATGTCCGGGAAGACCATACTAAGGCGGGTGCGAAGTCTCCGGCCCATTAGGAGTTCTGCGGGAGCTACCCCAGTCACTGCATGGGGGGTGGTCCTGTACGTAAACAAAAAGCGAGCCAGTCTCGTGTCCATTGATCCGGAAGACTGCTTCTTTAGGCCTCTTTTGAATGTCTGCACTGCGCGCTCTGCCAACCCATTTGAAGCCGGGTGGTAAGGGGCAGTGCGGATATGGCGGATGCCGTTCATCTTTGTGAACCTAGCAAACTCCTAACTCGTGAATGGAGTGCCATTATCCGTGACCAGCACCTCGGGGAGGCCATGCGCACTAAATGATAAACGCATCTTTTCAATTGTTGCGCAGGACGTTGTCCCCTGCATCTTATGCACCTCTAGCCATTTGGACTGGGCGTCAATTAGTAGAAGGAACATGGATCCTTGAAAAGGGCCTGCGAAATCTGCATGCAAGTGTGCCCAAGGCCGCCCTGGCCATTCCCAGTGATGTAGGGGCGCGGCCGGCGGAAGCTTCTGATGCTCCTGGCAAATGGAGCAGTTTTGGGCCACCTTCTCAATGTCGGTGTCGAGGCTTGGCCTCCAGACATAACTCCGGGCCAACATTTTCATTTTGGTCACGCCTGGATGCCCATTGTGCAAGTCTGATAGTATCAGCTCCTGGCCTTTTCCTGGGACAATCACACGCGTCCCCCACAAGAGCATGCCGTCTTCCACGCTGAATTCTGACAGCTTGGAGGAAAATGCCCGCAACTCGCCTGGGAGCTGTCTATGCTGCCCACCATACAGGACTATGTGCCGAACCTTTGACAGGACTGGCTCCGTCTGGGTCCACTCACGGATCTGTGATGCCGTGACAGGCAAGGTGTCCATAAAATTTAGGGTTGCAACCACCTCACCGGTCGTGGGGGTCGACATGGGACCGGTCGATAAAGGCAATTGGCTCAGTGCGTCGGCATTTGCTATCTGCGTACCTGGTTTGTGCTCCACAGGATACTCCTATGCAGCAAGCAACAAAGCCCAGCGCTGGATCCGTGCAGAAGCAATGGGCGGTATTGGCTTATCCTCTCTGAAAAGTCCCAGCAGGGGCTTATGATCAGTCACGATAGTGAAATGGCGGCCGTACACGTACTGGTGGAAGCGTTTCACCGCAAAAACCACTGCCAGGCCCACCCTCTCGATCTGCGCGTACTTTTTCTCCACTGCAGTCAATGTGCGGGAGGCGAAAGCTATCGGTCGCTCGGCCCCGTTCTCCATCTTGTGGGACAGGACGGCCCCAATACCATACGGGGATGCATCACATGTGACGAGCAAAGGCTTTCCAGGATCATAGTGGGTTAGTAACCCAGACGACGACAATTGTTGCTTTACCCGCCGGAAAGCGGTTTCTTGCGGTTGACCCCAAACCCAGGTGTGATTTTTCTTTAGCAGAAGGTGTAAAGGGGCCAGCGTAGTTGCCAGATTGGGGAGGAACTTCCCGTAATAGTTTACGAGACCGAGAAAAGAACGGAGATGCGAAGTGTCAGTCGGGGCGGGGGCATGTTGAATTGCACGCACCTTCTCTGCGACGGGGTGCAGACCTTCGCGGTCCACCCGATAACCTAGGTAGACTACTTCCTTTGCCTGAAATACGCAGTTTGTGCGACGTAAACGGACTCCAGCCTCCGAAAGGCGTCTATGGACAGCCTCCAGATTTTCCAAATGTTCTTGCTCCGACGTCCCTGTAATCAAAACGTCATCTAGGTAGACAGCCACACGTGGTAAACCTCTCAAAATGCCCTCCATAACACGTTGAAAAATTACGCAGGCAGAGGATACTCCAAAGGGCAACCGTGTATATTCATACAGGCCCCGGTGTGTATTAATCGTTACATATGGTCGGGAGGCAGGGTCCAGCTCCAACTGCAGGTAGGCGTGACTCATATCTAATTTTGTGAACGAGAGTCCACCTGCAGGTTTCGCGTAGAGATCCTCTATGCGAGGCATTGGATATCGGTCGAGTCGGGAAACTGTATTCACTGTACGTTTATAGTCGCCACACAAGCGAACTGTGGCATCTGGCTTCATTACAGGTACAATTGGTGCTGCCCAGTCAGCAAAACGGACGGTTCTGATAATACCCAAACTCTCCAAACGAGTGAGCTCCCCTTCTACCTTCTCGAGCAAGGCGTAAGGCACTGGGCGTGCCCGGAAATAGTGCGGCGTGGCTCCTGGTTCAACTTGGATACGGGCTACGGCCCCTTTTATTTTCCCCAAACCAGGCTGGAATACATCTGGGTATCGTCCTAGCACCTCAGTCAACCCTTCAGAAACTGTTTGGAGGATGTGCTGCCATTGCAACCGCAAATGGCACAACCAGTCCCGACCCAACAGGCTGGGCCCATGGCCACGCACCACGATAAGTGGGAAACGCCCCTCCTGGCATCCACAGACAACAGGGGTCATTGTAGTTCCTGCAATGTCCAGTGGTTCCCCCGTGTAGGTGGCCAACCTGGCCTGTGAGTCGGTTAATGTAAGGGTCTGTATACCCTGCTTGATGCGGTCGAATGTCCTCTGGGCGATCACGGAGACCGCTGCGCCAGTATCCAACTCCATCTCAAGCGGGTGGCCATTGACCCGTACTGTCACCTTAATGGGGGCCACACGGGCAGCTGCCACACAATGCAGCTGCAGGCAGTCGTCCTCCGTCTCCACGTCCTCAGGAGTAGTCGCCGCAGGTTCATCCACATGGAAGGTACGGCCTCTGGGCTGGTCCCAGTTACGGCCCCTGGGCTGGTCCCAGTTTCGGTCGGAACGACGGCTCCTCTGGCGTCCCCAGGACCGCCGTCCACAACGGGGTCGGCGCCTACAAGTCTGACACGGACATGGCTCCTCATCCATTGGCTCTGGAGAAGGCTCCCTTCGGGGAGGAATGTCCGATGGCCACTGGCGTCGGTCCGGACGTTGCCTCGCCCAAGGTACCGCAGGAATGCGGGGGGACGTTTTTGGACGGAAAGGGTTGCGCCCCAAGGCATGCACTTCCATTCCCTGTAGCTCCTGTACTCCTCGCTCTGTGCTCTCTCGGGACAAAACTATTTGAATGGCCTGTTGAAAAGTCAATGTTGGCTCCGCTAACAACTTTCTCTGGGTGGCTGCATTGTTAATACCACAAACCAAACGGTCGCGGAACATTTCTGACAAGGTCTCACCATAGTCACAGTACTCCGCAATCCTGCGTAGCCTGGATAGAAAATCGGCAAGGGATTCTCCAGGGGTCCTCTCAGCGGTCTTAAACCGGTAACGCTGGACTATCGTGGACGGGGTTGGGTTAAGGTGTTGCCCCACTATATTCACAAGTTCATCAAACGTTTTGGTGTCCGGCGCAGCTGGGTACGTAAGGCTCCTAATCACCCCAAACGTATGCGGGCCGCAGGCGGTGAGCAATATGACCACCTGGCGCTCGTTTTCGGTGATATTGTTTGCCCGGAAATAGTAACGCATCCGTTGTGTGTACTGGTTCCAGCTTTCCAGCGCAGCATCAAAAACATCCAAACGTCCATACAGAGGCATAGTATAATAGAAAACAACTTCCAACCTGTATCCAACAAAAATCCAGGGAGGTGGCTTCAGCAGTGTAGACAGCTATTCACTTTTACCTTCGTCGCCAGTTTTGTAAGGGCCACGAAGAATCCAGCACGAGTTTTAAGGATACAAAGTAATAACATTTATTTACAATAACATATATACATAACAGTAGCAGTAACTTCCCTTGCTACATACTCCTTCCTCCTGGTTCCTGAACTGGCCAGCTTATTTATACTAGGAGTTTACTAGTGGTTTCTCCGCCCCCCTCATTGGGGAAGCTCATACTCCCACAGGATTGTGGGATAGTCATTAGTCCCCAGCCAATGGTAAGTAGGCAGGTTATAACATATGAGGAACGGTTGAGGACTCTGGATCTGTCCTCGTTGGAGTTTAGAAGGATGAAGGGGGATCTTATTGAAACTTACAGGATAGAGTGAATGTGGAGAGGATGTTTCCACTAGTAGGAAAAACTAGAACCAGAGGGCACAATTTCAGCCCAAAGGGACGATCCTTTAAAACAGAGATGAGGAGGACTTTCTTCAGTCAAAGGATGGTGAATCTGTGGAACACTTTGCCGCAGAAGGCTGTGGAGGCCAAATCACTGAGCGTCATTAAGACAGAGATAGATAGGTTCTTGATTAATAAGGGGATCAGGGGTTATGGGGAGATGGCAGGAGAATGGGGATGAGAAAAATATCAGCCACGATTGAATGGCGGAGCAAACTTGATAGGCCGAGTGCTCTAATTCTGCTTCTATGTCTTACGGTCTTATGGAGGGCCAATTGGCCTAATCCTGCTCCCAATGCATATATTCATATGTCATTCTCAGGTGAATGATATGAACTGGGCTGGGTGGATTTTGTCATTCATAATTATCTTGTGAACAGAGGGTGGAATCATATTGGAGCTCTGTCTATTTTGCTGCTAATAAAAGTTTACTGTGAGCGGGCTTCGTGGGGTAAGATTCCAAGGAGTGTGCAAGAGTTCATCGTGAATGAGTTCCGGTGGTAGCAATTAACTGATTGTTCACACACAAGGTGGCTCCCGCTTGAAGGCCTTGGTTTTGGCCCTTTCTACCAGTTTGACGGGCGCTGTATTGGGTAAAAGTGCAGAATAATTGGAGGATGTTGGTTTCTCTGCCATAGGGGAATGCCGGCTGGTCACACCACCCAGCAGAAGTGGAATAAAGCTTCAACTCAAGAGGTGGAGGGCCCTTATGGCGCAGCAACAGCAAGTATGGCTGAGTTGGGTGTGTTATCATCACCTATCCCACTGCCGGTGGAACAGTTGATGGAGTTCATCATGAGGGAGTTCAAGAGATATCGGCAAGAGTTGCAGGAGGATCGGTCCAAGGTGATTGATGGAGCAGTAGCCCCTCTTCGTGGGACTTTGGAGCGGATGAAGCAGAGGTTGGAGTCACAGGGCATGACGACCCGCAAAGTGGAAGGGGCAGTGTTTGACCATCGTGATCGATCATGGAGCTGGAGGCGGAGGTGGCATTACTGGGAGAGGCCTGCAAGTTGTTGAAGACAAGGGTGGATGCTCAGGAAAATCGATCGAGGCAGGACCTGAGAATCGTTGGATTGTTGGAAGGGGTTGAGGCAACAAGCGCCACAGATTATTTGGTGAGGATGTGAGTGAAGCTGGTCGAGGAGGGGGTATTTGAGAAGCCCCCAGAAGTGGATTGGGCCTACTGGTTACTACAGCAGAGAGAGGGGAATAGCCGTGGGCAGTGATTGTCTGGATGCACAAGTTCCAGAGAAATGGGGAATTCTGAGATGGGTGAAGGTGACACGAGACGATAGCTGTGAGGGGAATCGGATACAGATCTACTAGGACATTGGGTCCGATTTTGCCAAATGGAGAGCGGGCTTTAACAGGGCCTAGGTGGCGCTCTTTTGGAACAAGGTCCAGTTCGGGATGTTGTACCCGGGTAAAACTGGATGACATTTAAGGGTAAGGAACATTATTTCATGACGCCAGAGGAGGCGAATGACTTTGTTATGTAGCATGATTGGGGAGAGAACTAATGGTGGGATTTCAACGTTTTGTTACATTTGTGATGTGAATATTTGGACGTATTATTGTTGGACATGATTTTTTTTGTAATGGTTGATGGGGGGGGTGGGGGGGGTTCCGAGTCCTTGTTTTTTGTTCTTCTCCAGCTGAAGGTTGGGAGGGGGCGAGGTTGGGGAGGAAGAGTGATGGGGAACGGTCGTTTGGGTGATGTGGGTAGGGTCCTTTGTGTAAATCTCCAGGCAGGGGCTGTCATGCTAGCACGGATGCTCATAAACAGAAGCAGTGTGGGGGAGGGGGCTGCAGTGTGTAGCTAGACAGTGGGATAGGGAGCAGTTAGGTAGGAATGGAGAGATAGGGCGAAGCCGGGCTGGAGGGAAGAGAGCCGGTGATGCAGGTGGCTTTGTGGCAGGGTGTAGATGAGCATGGAGTGGATATCCATTTTGAGTGGGCCTGAATGAGAGATGGGCCCGGCGGGTATTGGGCGCTTGTTGTTTGGTTGGGATAGTGGACCGTTATAGTGGAGGGGGGATTCAGAGGCCCTCAGTGGGAATGGTGACATAGAATGTGTCGGGGCTGAATGGCCCAGTTAAACAATCCCAGGTGTTAGACCATTTGAAAAGTTTCAAGGCAGATGTAGTTTTCCTGCAGTCGATGCACCTGAGGGTTTCCTTCTCTCCCATGTCTATCGGTATATTCTCGAATAGACTTTTTAATGGTGTGGAAACCTATACTCCCAGGGATTGTGGAACAAGAAGTTCTGCGCGGTGGCCTCAGCGATGGAGGAATATGTAGCGTTTAACCAAAACAGGGAGGTCCCACCATCCACGTTTTGGGAAGCGTTGAAGGCAGTGGTCCAGGGGGAGGAAATATCTCATGAGGCCCATAGGGACAAGGGTGAGAGGGGGCAGAGAGACATAAATTGGTGGAGGCAATTGGACCAGCCACATTGGCTCAGGCGGTGATCTCTTTGATTCCAAAAATAGATAAGGACCCAGTGGAGTGTGGGTTGTATAGGCCTATTTCTCTGTTGAATATCAATGTGCAGGTGCTTGCGAAGGTGTTGGCGAGGTGACTAGAGGGTATGTGCCAGAGATGGTTTCGGAGTATCAGACCGGCTTTGTCAGGGGGTGGCAATTTTCAAACAACATCAGGAGGCTGTTGAATGCAGCGATGACTAAATTTGGGGGGAAGGTGCCAGAAGTTGTCATCTCAGTGGACACAGAAAAGGCTTTTGACCAGGTAGAATGGAGGTACTTGTTTGAGATCCTGGGGCGGTTTGGGTTAGTATTCATCTCTTAGGTGAGATCGCTGTATGCCGCCCCATGGTGAGTGTAAGGATAAATGTGACGAGCTTGGGATATCTCTGGCTGCATAGAGGCACGAGAGGCCTGCTGTCCCTGCTGTTGTTTGCATTAGCAATTGAGCCTCTGGCTATCGTGTTGCGGGCATCAAAAGAGTAGAAGCATATTGAAAGAAAGGTAGGGAGCACAGGGTGTTGCACTATGTGGAAGACGTTTTGCTGTATGTCTCAGACCCGCAGGCATGATTGGAGAATACAACGGGTCTGTTTTAAAGTGTGGTGCCTTTTCAGGGTACAAAGTCAATGTAGTAAAGAGTGATATATTTCCGGTGAATACCCAGAGGTGAGATGGAGAATAGGTGCGAGAGGTGCACAGGAGGCTGGTGAATCATGTACCCATGTTCTTGTCCTGCCAATAGAGCTTTGGGCATCGATTTTTGTGTCGCTGTGGAGACACTGTCAGAGATCTTGGGGACGAGGGTGGAGCCATGCCGATCTTGGGCGATCTTGGAGAGTCGAAGAGGCCAGAGCCATTGGAGGGGAGGGGGTCCTATATCATGGCCTTTGCCTCTCTGATTGTTCAGCAAATTCTGCTCGGGGGGAGGTCAATGGCATGGCTGGGAGACATTACTATAATAGGAGGAAATTAAGTTGAGTGTCGGAGGAGGGATTTCACGCGAGTTGGATGCTGTTTATATCTGTCGTCGGCAAGTAAGGCAGGAGGAGGGCGGGTTGTCTTTTGGGGGAGGGGTAAGTTGGACAAGGTTTACAAAGGGAAAAAATGACAAACTGGTTGTGTAATTTATGGTATGTTTGGAATAAAATATATTTAATAAATGAGTTCACAGTGCAGTTTAATACTGCACATGATTCTCACAAGTCTTTTCCATTGACTTCATTCTTATCACTTTGTCTACTGTTATAGGCCAGGGTTTAGAGAACCCCAAAGTATATCAAGGAGTTCACCTGACCCACAACTTTTAATAGATTGTGGTATGGGGAGCACACAGCCCAAGCTACAGGTGCGGTACAGCAAAAATGGAAAAGTATTTTTTAAAGCCAAAACAATGTTTATTCTATGAACTCAAGTTAACCGTTTTAAAACATACAGTGAACATCTTAGCAACCATTAATTCAAATACAACCGCCAAAGAATACAACGCCAAGTAATCGTTAATAACTTCCCAAACAACATCCAGAAGACAAAAGAAACAACTTTTAACAGAAGCACATCAGGTTTACATTCACGACTGAAAACATTTATAATTCTGAATTCACCAAATGGTCAAAAGATAGTCTTTTCATGGCAGACAGAACAACAGTACACCTGCTTTGTCTGGCTTCAGCTCCAACACTGAAAACGAAACCAAAAAAACAGACACAGCCAAGCTTTTCTCAAAGTGAAACTAAAAAGCAGAGCCAGAGCTCAGCTCCACCCACACTATGACATCACTGCAGTAACATGAGCATTCAAACATTTCTTAAAGTGACATTCTCATGACACCTCCCCCCAAGAAAAAAAAACATCAACTTCAAGATGGTTTCATTTTTCACCTTTTCACTATCCTTTAAGAAATGCACACAGTAAATATATTTTTTGTTTCAAAAAACAACACACGCAAACAGGTAAATAATATAGCCCATTTTTATTCTTCCTCCAACTGGAATCCCTCTCGATTAACAGTGTCTTTGAACAAGAAGGTCTCTGCACGATCCATCCATTTTTCTATGCCTCGGCATTTCTCCTTAATGTCAAATACTTTAGTTCAATCTGATCACAGAGTCCTTTGTAATTCTCCAACACGCGAGCATCGGTTATCACAGCTTTTAAGCAGTCAAATGCCTGTTGAAACTCTGCTGTCCACTGAAATTTTTGACATGTCTTCAACAAGTCCATCAGTGGAGCAACCACGCTACAAAACTTTTGCACAAATGTTCGATCAAATCCACTCATGCCAAGAAATTGCATTATTTCCCGTTGTGTCGAGGGTATCGGAAATTCCTCAATAACTGTTGTCTTCACATCCCATGTGACCATTCGACCCTGTCCATTTGTATGGCCAAGGAAAGTGGCTTGGGCTTTTCCAAATTCACTTTGGCTAGGTTTACCACCAAACCTGCCTCCTGAAGTCAATCGAATAACTCCATCAGATGTTGTAAATGTTCTGTCCATGTCTGGCTGAAAATTACCAGATCGTCGATGTATGCCACACAATTAGGTAATCCTGAAACAACTTTGTTAGTTAAGTGTCGAAATGTGGCTGGGGGTTAGTTAACTGTTGAAATGTGGCTGGGGCGTTTTTCATGCCAAATGGCATAACTTTGAATTGGTATATACCATCTGGTCTCTCCTTCGCCCTTTCAGATAAAGGTACCTGCCAGTAACCTTTAAGTAAATTCAGTTTGGAAATAAAAGCTGATTGTCCCACTTTCTCAATGCAATCCTCCAAATGTGGGATAGGATAAGAGTCCGTTCTTGTAACTGCATTAACCTTTCTATAGTCCACACACAACCATTGGGTACCGTCTGGTTTAGGTACCATCACTATGGGTGAGCTCCATTGGCTGCAACCCACTTCATTATGCCATTTTTAAGCATACTCTCAATCTCTTTGTTAACCTGTACAAATTTTAAAGGGTTATGTCTGTATGGATGTTGCTTGATTGGAACAGCATTTCCCACATCTACATCATGTATGCCATTTTAGTACTTCCCAATTTATCTCTACAAACTTGCCTACGTGATATCAATACCTCTTTCAGGTCAGTCCGTTTTTCCTCTGGTAGGTAACTCAACAATTTATCCCAATTTCTAAGAACATCCTCATTTTCCAACTTAATTTGAGGTATGTCAAATTCATAGTCACCTGGATTTGGTTCGTCACTTTGAGTTAGAATCATTAAAACCTCCTCCTTTTTCTCTCCTTCCCTTTCAAAGTACCTTTTAAGCATATTCACATGACACACTCGATGAGTCTTCCATCTGGTGTTTTTACCACATAATTCACCTCACTGAATTTCCTATCAATCTGATAAGGTCCACAAAACCTGGCTTTTAAAGGCTCACCTACCAGTGGTCACAACACTAACACTTTATCTCCACTGGCAAAACTACAAACTTTGGATTTCTTGTCCGCGTCCCGTTTCATCACATTTTGTGCAACTTTTAAATGTTGTCTAGCCAATTCACCTGCTCTATTTAAACGTTCCCTAAAATTTGACAAGTAATCCAGTGATGTAATTTCTGATTTCTCACTCACCAATTTTCCTTAATCAATTTAAGTGGTCCTCTTACCTCATGACCAAAAATTCGTTCAAAAAAACTGAATTTGGTTGATTCATTCGGTGCATCCGTAATTGCAAACAGTACAAATGGAATTCCTTTATCCCAATCCTCTGGATAATCATGGCAATAAGCCCTCAACATTGTCTTTAATGTCTGATGCCACCTTTCTAACACTCCCTCCAATTCTGGATGGTATGCAGTTGATTTAAATTGTTTGATTCCTAAGCTATCCATAACTCCTTTGAATAATCTTGAGGTAAAATTTGATCCTTGATCCGATTGTATTTCTGTGGGTAGTCCATATCTCGTAAAGAATTTAAGTAACTCCTCCACAATCTTTTTAGATGTAATATTACGTACTGGAATGGCCTCTGGAAACTTAGTAGACACATCTATTATAGTCAAAAGATATTGATTCCCATTTTTGTTTTAGGAAGCAGTCCTACTCAATCAATTAGGACCTTGTAAAAGGTTCCTCAAATGCTGGAATGGGTATTAAAGGCGTTGGTTTTATCACCGCTTGAGGTTTCCCTGTCACTTGACATGTGTGACATGATAGACAAAATGTAACTACACCTTTATCTAGTCCAGGTCAATAAAAATGTTTCTGGATGTTAGCTTGAGTTTTCCTTATTCCCAAATAACCTCCCACTGGTACCTCATGTGCAACTCGCAACAGGTCCTTTCTATACCCTACCGGCAATACTACCTGATGCACTTCTGCACACTTTACATCCGCCTGCATATGTAAAGATCTCCATTTTCTCATCAAGACATCACTTTTACTGTAATAACACTCTGGTATAGACTCAGATTCCTCTTCCGTATATGCTTTCTGATACATCCGTTTTATTTCTACATCTTTCTGTTGTAACTCTGCCAATTTTCCTGAACTAAATATATCTGCCTCATCCTCCACTTGTTCTTTTCCAAACAGCTGATCAAAAATCATTTCTGATAATTGCACTTCACCTTTATCTTCACTCTCTGATTTCTCCTCTTGTCTGAACCTGTGACTTTGAGACCTTGTTACTGCACAATCCTGAAAAATCCCAGGATATTCATCCTTCAACACTTCAGTTGTCTGATTTTCCACTTGCTTATCAATCACCGTAGGCATCACTCCCTTCTGTGATCCAGCTGTATCATTACCCAAGATAAACTGTATTCCTGGACAAGATAGTTTCTCTACTACTCCTACTACCACTTTACCACTCTTCACTGGACTTTCCAACCTGACCTTATATAATGGAACACTACTCCTCTCACCCTGAATTCCACATATTACCACCTTTTCTGGCAATATTCTTCCCAAACGACATAACTCCTCATCTCTTACCATTAAAGATTGACTAGCTCCCCTTTCTCTTAAAATTGTGACTTCTTTACCTGCTCCTCTTCATACACGAGTAAACTTTACCCACACAAGTAAATTCTTTAAAGAGATCTGGCACCTTCTTTATCAATCACCTCTTGATCAGGCTGTACAATCTTTTGCACCTCCTTCGCTTCACTTGGGCTTTCCTTTACCACTTTAACAAACCCCACTGTCTTATCCTGTTTTACCACATCCGCCTTCCCAGTGCTTTTCTTCAATCACCAACACTGTGACTTTACATGGCCTAGTTTATTACAGTGAAAACATTTGAAACTTTTCATTTCTTTTCCACCCTCCTGGATATTTTCTTTAATCTGATGTACACTCTCCTTAATATCTCCCATCAGATCATCTTTGCCTCTACCACTTGAGTATTTCTCATGTCCCCAGTTTCACTCCCTTACAGGACGAAACTGATGTCGGAAACCAAGCTGTAATTTATGAACTAATTCATAATCACCTGCCATTTCTGCTGCTAACCTCGCAGTTTTAACCCTCTGCTCTTCCACATGAGTTCTCACTACATCAGGAATTGAATTTTTAAACTCCTCCAAAAGTATAATTTCTCTGAGAGCTTCATATGTTTGATCTATTTTCAAAGCCCTGATCCAACTATCAAAATTACTCTGTTTGTTCCTTTCAAACTCCATGTATGTTTGACCAAATTCTTTCCTTGAATTTCTCTACCTTTGTCTGTAGGCTTCAGGCACTAGTTCATATGCACCTAAGATGGATTTTTTCTCCTCCTCATAAGCCCCAGATACCTCCTCCGGTATTGATGCAAACACTTCACTAGCTCTCCCTACCAGCTTTGTTTGAATCAGTAATACCCACATGTCTTGTAGCCATTTCATTTGTTGATCTCCCTTCTCAAATGAAATGAAAAAGGCTTCCACCTCCTTCTCATCAAACCCTGGCAATGCTTGGACATATTTAACTAGATCCCAACCAAGCCTTCGACTTTAAGGCTCTTTCTCACTGTCCTTATCACTATCATCCAACTGTACGTTTCCCTTTACGTCTGCCAATTTTAAGTGACTGTCATGTTTCATGGCCATTTTCGGAAGTTCAAAGTCTCTCTCTTTGGGGGCGATACTCCAATATTGGACCCAAGAGTTCACGCCATCGTGAACGCCGTCGCGTTTCAAGACGGTGCGAACCGGGCACAATTACGTACGATTCTGGCCCCCTGGCGCTGGAACAGTTCACGCCGCTCCAGCCAACTTTCACGGCGCCAAATGGGCGCCACGCCAACCCGCACATGCGCAGTGTGGCCAGCTCAATCCTGCGCATGCGCAGTTGGGCTGCGCCACCCTGCGCATGCACGGGGGACTTCTTTAGCGCGCCGGCCCCGACTCAAGATGGAGTCAGTGTTCAGGGGCTGGCCACGCCAGAAAGTAGGTCCGGGGGGGGGAGAGGCCGGCCCGCCGATCGGTGGGCCCCGTTCGCGGGCCAGACCCCATCGGAGGCCCCACCCCACGGTGAAGGAGCCCCCCCGCCCCCCCCCCCAGGCCACCCCCCCCCCCCCCGACCATTCCCGCAGAGTTCCCGGCGGCAGCGACCAGGGGTGAACGGCGCTGGAGCGACTCTGTCGTATCGGCGGGCCGCTCGGCCCATCCGGGCCGGAGAATCAGCGGTCCCGCCAATTCCAGCGGCCCGCGAATGGCGCCACACCAAACCTGCCGGCGCAAATGGCACTGATTCTCCGCACCTCAGAGAATCGCGCACCGCCGTCGTGGCATCTTGGCGCGGTTGCGGCGATTCGCCGGCCCAGCGCATGGCTCGGAGAATCACCCCCTTTATCTTTTTACCTGATCTGTATCTCCCTTTCTCTTTCTTTTTGTTCTGCTAGGGCTATTATTTCTTTTCTCCTTTCTTCTCTCTCCTTTTCTTTTTCCTCTCTCTCTCTTTCATATTCAAGCTGCTTTAATTCTTTCTCATGTTCCATTTGTTTAAGTTGTAACTGAATTTTTGCCATTTCCAATGAGTCAAACTGTATCTCAGGCAACTCTAAATGCTTAACCACCACCAGAATTACATCATCTTTTTGCATTTTGTCAGGTAATGTTAACTGCAATATTTCTGTCAAATCTAACAGTCTGCTTTTAGTCTCTGTCTGTAAGGTACTGCTTGTGACCGTCTCCACCCCCAAAAAACGTCTGACCCTCTGAAAGAGCCATTGCCACAACACACTCCCCACTTAAACTTGAATACCACACCTGAAAAGCAACCACAATCTGCTCACCCCTCACTGTCTTTAAGTACACTAAGCCAATCCAATAGATAGACTTTTATCCCCCTCGAGCCCCCAATTTGTTATGGGCCAGGGTTTAGAGAACCCCAAAGTGTATCATGGAGTTCATCTGACCTACAACTTTTAATAGATTGTGGTGTGAGGAGCACACAGCCCACTCTACAGGTGTGGTACAGCAGAAATGAAAAAGTATTTTTTAAAGCAAAAAATGTTTATTCTGTGAACTCAAGTTAACCTTTTTAAAACATACCTTTTAACAGAAGCACAGCAGGTTCACATTCACTACTGAAAACATTTAAAATTCTGAATTCACCAAATGATCAAGAGATAGTCTTTTCATGGTAGAGAGAACAACAGTACCCCTGCTTTGTCTGGCTTCAGCTCCAACACTGAAAATGAAACCAAACAAACACAGACACACCCAAGCTTTTCTCAAAGTGAAACTAAAAAGCAGAGTCAGAGCTCAGTTCCACCCACACTCTGACATCATTGCAGTAACATGAGCATTCAAACATTTCTTCAAGTGACATTCTCATGACACTACTATCACTTATCCCTTGGTGCTTTTGTTTTTGAGGTATTGAAATATTGTGATCAAGTTATGTTACATGGTAAATATTGAAAATATATTGTGAGAAGCAGCAAACAGCAGTGTCTTCAGAAATGCCCAACAAGAAAAAGAGATACAATTGTAAACCATTCAGCCTTTTTCTCAACCTCTTAAACTTCTGTTGCACAGACACAGGAGAAGCAGCAGGGCCCATGATTCCTCTCCCTGGCCTTGTTCACAGAAAAGTGTAGAAAAGCAGTGACAATAATCAGATCGGAAGGCATTTCTGTAACGGATCTTATAAATAGGAGGATTAGACAATAGCCTCTTTGAGTCTATGCAGCCATTCAATATGTAACTTTGAAATTTGCTTGCTCAAAAGTTTGCTCTATATTTAGTGCAGAAATTGATAGATTCTTGATGAGGAAGGCTGTTGGGAATAGGACGTTATGTGACGTTGAGGTGAAAATCATAGCAACCATGACTTTATTAATTGTTGGAGCAGGTTCAAAGGGCCAAGTGGCCTACTCCTGCTCTAATTTGTACATTTGTGTGTTTGTATGTAAGGCAACTAAAATGCTGGGCTTTTGACAGAACACCCAAACAAAAATGGCAGTTTAGAAGGTTACCCATGTTTATTTAATAGAGCTAGAATAGAATAGGTGGAGCCACAATGCAGCACATGGGTTCACTGAGCTCAAAACCTGGAGATGTGATGTCTTCACTAATTCCACAGAGGTACAGGCCAGAACAACATTTTGTTTTGGGTGTTTGAGCTAAACTAACTTAAATGCATTCAGTGAATTCTAAAAGTCTACATCATCATGGAGACAGGTGGAGCTTAAGAAGGCTCTCTGTTCTCAATTTATGAGTGTGTTTGTCGGGAGAGGGGGTTTGTTGCAGTTTGAACGTCATGTGGTTGGCAACAGTGGAAGAGGCTCCTTACTGACAAGGTGCTGCTATTAGTAGGGTCCAGGTAGTTCAGGTTCAGAAAAGACCTGTGAGCTGTTTTGGGCAGTTTGACCTCTGGAGAATTCCTGGGGAACTGAGAAGGTGACAGGTTGCAGGTTCTGGAGGTAGTTAGGGTTTATAGAAACTCTGGGAGCCATTTATATCTCAGTGCAGAACTGTCAGAAGGTAAGCAATTGTTGAGGCAGTCCACGTCGAGGGCTTTTGAGGGAATTCAGAGTCCAGCAGCGGGATTCTCTGGTTCCCCAGCCACGTTTCTCTCGGCAGTGCGCTGTTACACTGGTGGTGGGATTCTCTTTTTCCCCTGCTTCTCAATGGGATGCCAAAAAACCCAAGGGCAGGGGTGCACACTGCCAGCAGGAAAATCAGTATCCCAATGGCCAGAGAATTCCAGCCTAGATCTTTTAAAGATAAGAGTTGAAATCCTTTGCAACAAAGGCAACATTTTAACAAGATATTCTGACTCACAGTGATCACTGACATCTGGGTGGGTTGCTGAGAAATCTGTTGGATCTGTCTCAGCCACATTTGTCATTTAATGTACAGTATGTTGGATTGACCACAGTTTTCCTGCTAATTCAACTTTACCTACTGTTAATTCTGAACTTTAGTCTATAAAATAGATATTGTAGATTGTTTTATTTTTCTTACTTTGTACATTAAAGTTCATTTAGTTAGTTTAAAACATGCATTCTTGCGGCTTTATCCTCCTAGTAAGTAACTGGGATTTCAAACTGTGTCTACTTTAAACAATAAATGACTGGTCCCTACCCGGATCATAACTAATGATAAAAAAATCCACAAACCGCTGGGGAAGACACCTCCAAAGATTCACAACCTATTGAGAGAGGAAATTGCTCCTCATTTCAGACCTAGATAATCAGCCTGAGACTGTGCCCTCATGTTCTAGTTTCCCCAGCCAAGGGAGCCAATCTCTCATGTCTCCTTTGTCAAGCATTTTCAGAATCTTGTATGTTTCAAAGTGATCACCTCTCAGTTTTTCTAAGCTCCAGGGAATATAGGCATGATAGCACAGTGGCTAGCACTGTTGCTTCACAGCGCCAGGGTCCTCGGTTTGATTTCTGGCTTGGGTCACTGTCTGTGCAGTGTGTATGTTCTCCCCGTGTCTGCGTGGGTTTCCTCCGAGTGCTCCGGTTTCCTCCCACAAGTCCCAAAAGATGTGCTTTTCGGTAATTTGGACATTCTGAATTCTTCCTCAGTGTAACCGAAGAGGTGCCGGAGTGTGGCGACTAGGGGATTTTCACAGTAACTTCATTGCAGTGTTAATGTAAGCCTAGTTGTGACAATAATAAAGATTATTATCGAACCAATTTACTCAGTCTGCATCATAGGACAATCTATGTTGTTGAAATGAACCAGTTGTTCTAACCTCCACATAGCATTGGCTAATTTACTCACAAGATGTTTTAGTTAGTATAGGAGGATGATCATGAAAGAATAGTTCAGAAATAGGATGGATTGAACAGAGAGCAAATGCAAAGCAGTTTAAGGTGGGCTTGGAATGCATGTACCAAAACCCAAAAAGCAGGGTAAATAAGGCAGATTAGTACTGTTGCTTCACAGCTCCAGGGTCACAGGTTCGATTACCGGCTTGGGTCAATGCCTGTGCGGAGTCTGCACGTTCTCCCCGTGTCTGCGTGGGTTTCCTCCAGGTGCTCTGGTTTCCTCCCACAATCCAAAGATGTGCAGGCTAGGTGGATTGGCAATGCGAAATTGTCCTTGGTGTCCAAAAATGTTAGGTGGGGTTACTGGGGTCCGGGATAGGGTGGAGGTGTGGGCTTAAGTGGGGTGCTCTTTCCAAGGGCCAGTGCCGACTCGATGAGCCGAATGTCCTCCTTCTGCACTGTAAATTCTATGATAAGGCACATGTCGCCACATGGGGCTATCAGGAAGTGACAATAACAGGGATCTGGCTCAGAGAAGGCGTGGATTGGGAACTTAATATTCTTGGCTCCCAGGAATTCAGGAAAGATTGGGAAGGTTAAAAATGGTGCACGAGGGTGGGAGTAAACCTGATCAAAGAAACTGTCAAAGCATTGTAGATGGATAATGCAGTTGATTGGTCAAAGACAAAAAGTGCATTTAATCAGAATTAAAGGAAAAGAAAGCAAAGGAGGTGCAAAAGATTGTACAGCCTGGTCAAGAGGTGATTGATAAGAAGGTGCCAGATCTCTTTAAAGAATTTACTTGTGTGGGTAAAGGTTACTCATGTGTATCATGAGGAGCAGGTAAAGAAGACACAATTTTAAGAGATACGGGAGCTAGTCAATCTTTAATGGTAAGAGATGAGGAGTTATGTCGTTTAGGAAGAATATTGCCAGAAAAGGTGGTAATATGTGGAATTCAGGGTGAGAGGAGTAGTGTTCCATTATATAAGGTAAGGTTGGAAAGTCCAGTGAAGAGTTGTGAAGTGGTAGTAGGAGTAATAGAGAAACTATCTTGTCCAGGAGTGCAGTTTATCTTGGGTAATAATATCACTGATCGCAGGTGTGAGTGATGCCTACTGTGGTTGATAAGCCAGTGGAAAATCAGACAACTGAAGTGTTGAAGGACGAATATCCTGGGATTTTTCTGGATTGTGTAATAACAAGGTTGCAAAGTCACAGGTTAAGACAAGAGGAGAAATCAAAGAGTGAAGATAACGTTGAAGTTCAATTATCAGAAACGATTTTTGATCAGATGGTTGGAAACGAACAAGAACAGGTGATGGATGTGGTGGATATTTTTAGTTCAGGAAAATTGGCGGAGTTACAACAGAAAGATATAGAAATAAAACGGATGTATCAGAAAGCATTCACGGAAAAGGAATCCGAGTATATACCAGAATGTTATTACCGTAAAAGTGAAGTCTTGATGAGAAAACGGAGACCTTTACATATGCAGGCGGATGAAAAGTGGGCAGAGGTTCTTCAAGTGGTATTGCCGGTAGGGTATAGAAAGGAGGTGTTGCGAGTAGCACATGAGGTACCAGTGGGAGGTTATTTGGGAGTGTGCAAAATTCAAGCAAATATACAAAAGCATTCTTATTGGCCTGGACTACATAAAGGTGCAGTTAAATTTTGTTGATCATGTCACACATGCCAAGTGATAGGGAAACCTCAAGTAATGACAACACCAGCACCCTTAATACCCATTCCAGCATTTGAGGAACCTTTTACAAGGGTCTTAATTGATTGTGTAGGAGCGCTTCCTAAAACGAAAGGTGGGAATCAATATCTTTTGACTGTAATGGATGTGTCTACGAAGTTTCCAGAGGCCATTCCAGTACGCAATATTACAGCTAAAAAGATTGTGGAGGAGTTACTTAAACTCTTTACTAGATATGGACTACCCACAGAAATACAATCGGATCAAGGGTCAAGTTTTACCTCAAGGTTATTCAAAGAAGTTATGGATAGCTCAGGAATAAAACAAATTAAATCAACTGCGTACCATCCAGAATCGCAGGGAGCGTTAGAAAGGTGGCATCAGACATTAAAGACAATGTTGAGGGCTTATTGTCATGATTATCCAGAGGATTGGGATAAAGGAATTCCATTTGTACTGTTTGCAATTAGGGATGCACCTAATGAATCAACCAAATTCAGTGCTTTTGAACTAATTTTTGGTCATGAGGTAAGAGGAACACTTAAATTGATTAAGGAAAAATTGGTTAGTGAGCAGTCGGAACTTACATTATTGGATAACTTTGCTAATTTCAGGGAATGATTAAATAGAGCAGGGGAATTGGCTGGTCAACATTTGAAAGCTGAACAACATGTGATGAAACAGATGGTGGACAAGAAAGCAAACGTTTGCAGTTCTGCCAGTGGAGATAAAGTTTTAGTATTGTTACCAGTGGTAGGTGAACCTTAAAAATCAAGGTTTTGTGAACCTTGCCAGATTGAAAGGAAATTAAGTGAGGTGAATTATGTGGTAAAAACACCGGATAGGAGGAGATCTTACCGAGTGTATCATGTGAATATACTTAAAAGGTACTTTGAAAGGGAAGGAGAGCAAAAGGAGGAGGTTTTAATGATTCTAATTCGAAGTGAAGAACCAAATCCAGATGACTTTGAATTAGACATCCCTCAAATTAAATTGGAAAATGAAGATGTTCTTAAAGATTGGGATACGTTGTTGAGTTACCTTCCAGAGGAAAAACAAACTGACCTGAAAGAGTTATTGATATCACATGGGCATGTTTGTGGCGATAAGTTGGGAAGTACTAAAATGGCTATGCATGATGTAGATGTGGGAAATTCTGTTCCAATTAAACAACATCCATATAGACATAACTCTTTAAAATTGGCACGTGTTAACAAAGAGATTGAAAGTATGCTTAAAAATGGCATTATTGAAGTGGGTTGCAGTCAATGGAGCTCACCCATAGTGATGGTACAGAAACCAGACGGTACCCAACGGTTGTGTGTGGATTATAGAAAAGTTAATGCAGTTACAAGAATGGACTCTTATCCTATCCCATGCTTGGAGGATTGCACTGAGAAGATGGGACAATCAGCTTTTATTTCCAAACTGGATTTACTTAAAGGTCACTGGCAGGTAGCTTTATCAGAAGGGGCAAAGGAGATTTCAGCTTTTGTGACTCCAGATGGTATACACCAATTCAAAGTTACGCCATTTGGCATGGAAAACGCCCCAGCCACATTTCAACAGTTTTTTTTTAAAAATAATTTTTATTAAAGGTTTTCATAAAATATCAGTAACAAAATTAGAAAGAAAAAAGAACCCAACAGGGTTAAGTACAAAACACAATCTAAAAAAGCAACCCACAAACCCCTCCCCCACTGTACCTAAATAATAAATTAACATTAACACCCCGACTTAAGACAACAGGTGTATACACCCGCTCAGACCTTCCAGTGTAAATAACATAAACAAAAATAAAGTAAACCCCCCCCCCCCCCCGCCCCCGCCGAGCTGCTGGGGCCATTGACCAATGTCTATCGTTCTGCCAGAAAGTCTAAGAACGGTTGCCACCGCCTAAAGAACCCTTGTACCGACCCTCTCAAGGCGAATTTCACCCTCAACAATTTAATGAACCCTGCCATATCGCTGATCCAGGATTCCACGCTTGGGGGCCTCGTATCGTTCCACTGAAGGAGGATCCTTCGCCGGGCTACCAGGGACGCAAAGGCCAGAATTCCGGCCTCTTTCGCTTCCTGCACTCCCGGCTCCTCTGCCACCCCAAATATTGCGAGCCACCAGCCCGGTTTGACCCTGGATCCTACCACCCTCAACACCGTCCTCGCTACGCCCTTCCAAAATTCCTCCAGCGCTGGGCATGCCCAGAACATATGGGTGTGATTTGCTGGGCTCCCTGAGCACCTAACACACCTGTCCTCACCCCCCAAAGAACCTGCTCATCGTTGTCACGGTCATGTGTGCCCTGTGCAGCACCTTAAACTGTATGAGGCTGAGCCTCGCGCATGAAGAGGAAGAGTTCACCCTCCCTAGGGCATCTGCCCACGTCCCCTCTTCGATCTCCTCTCCCAACTCCTCCTCCCACTTACCTTTCAACTCCACCACCGAGGTCTCCTCCTCCTCCTGCATCACCTGGTAAGTTTCCGAGATCTTCCGCACTCCCACACACACCCCCGAGAGCACCCTGTCCTGTACTGTGTGTGGCAGTAGCCGTGGGAATTCCATCACCTGCCATCTGGCAAACGCCCTTACCTGTAAGTACCTGAAGGTGTTCCCTGGGGGAACCCATACTTCTCCTCCAGCTCACCCAAGCTCGCGAACTTCCCGTCCACAAACAGTTCCCCCAACTTTCGTATGCCTGCCCTGTGTCACCCCGAAAACCCTCCACCTGTTCTTCCTGGGGCGAACCGGTGGTTCCCCCATAATGGGGTCCACAGCGAGGCCCTAACTTCCCCACTATGCCGCCTCCACTGCCCCCAAATCTTGAGGGCCGCCACCACCACCGGGCTCGTGGTATACCTCCTTGGAGGGAGGAGCAGCGGCGCCGTTGCCAGCACCCCCAGACTCGTACCCACACAGGACGCCGTCTCCAGCCTCTTCCATGCAGCCCCCTGACCCCTCCTCGGCCTGCCACGCGCCCACACCCCACACTCGGCCGGTTCCCCACAGCGGCATACCCCCGTCTCGGCCCACCCCACTCGCTCCAGCTCCTCCTTGATCTTAGCAGCAGCAACTCGATTCCCCCCCACCCACCCCCACACCCCCCCGGCTAGGACCCATCCTAGCTGGTTTACTCCCCCCATTGCACTTCCGCAAGTCAGCTGACTCCTGCTGACCCCAGCCATTCCCGCCTCCCCTTCGACTCCTCCCATTGTGTGGCGCACCCTCCTCTCCCGCTCCCCATTCACAGGCTCGCCCCCTCCGTTCTAAGCGCGGGAAACAATCCTCGCTTCCCCGCCCCGGTCCCCCCCCCCCCCCTCCAGTCTTCGGCGCGGGAAAAAAATCCCGTGCTCTCCACCTACCAGGCCCCGTCACCAAACAAAAGTGCCCAACCCGCCCCATCCACCCTCCCCAACCCGAAAGAGAAAAACACAGAGAAAAAGAAACCCAAAACAATGCAAAGGCCCCCCCCGCCCCCCCGCGAACCAAAATTAGGCATAACACATCCACCGCACCCCAATCGCCCATCCCGACCCTCAGTCTGTGTCCAGCTTCTCGGCCTGAACAAAGGCCCACGCTTCCTCCGGAGACTAAGGGAAATAAATAGTGATGTCTTGAGAAGTGTGCATATTACAGAGGAGGAGGTGCTGGAAGTCTTAAAGCGCATCAAGGTAGATAAATCCCCGGGACCTGATGAAATGTATCCCAGGATGTTGTGGGAGGCTAGGGAGGAAATTGCGGGTCCCCCAACAGAGATATTTGAATCATCGGCAGCCACAGGTGAGGTGCCTGAAGATTGGAGAGTAGCGAATGTTGTGCCCTTGTTTAAGAAGGGCAGCAGGGAAAAGCCTGGGAACTACAGACCGGTGAGCCTAACGTCTGTAGTAGGTAAGTTGCTAGAAGATATTCTGAGAGACAGGATCTACAAGCATTTAGAGAGGCAAGGACTGATTCGGGGCAGTCAGCATGGCATTGTGCGTGGAAACTCATGTCTCACAAATTTGATTGAATTTTTTGAGGGGGTGACCAAGAAGGTAGATGAGGGCAGTGCAGTAGACGTTGTCTACATGGACTTTAGCAAAGCCTTTGACAAGGTACCGCATGGTAGGTTGTTGCAGAAGGTTAAAGCTCACGGGATCCAGGGTGAGGTTGCCAATTGGATTCAAAATTGGCTGGACGACAGAAGACAGAGGGTGGTTGTAGAGGGTTGTTTTTCAAACTGGACGCCTGTGACCAGTGGTGTGCCTCAGGGATCGGTGCTGGGTGCACTGTTATTTGTGATTTATATTAATGATTTGGATGAGAATTTAGGAGGCATGGTTAGTAAGTTTGCAGATGACACCAAGATTGGTGGCACAGTGGATAGTGAAGAAGGTTATCTAGGATTGCAACGGGATCTTGATCAATTAGGCCAGTGGGCCGACGAATGGCAGATGAAGTTTAATTGAGATAAATGTGAGGTGATGCATTTTGGCAGATCGAATCAGGCCAGGACCTACTCAGTTAATGGTATGGCTTTGGGGAGAGTTATAGAACAAAGAGATCTAGGAGTACAGGTTCATAGCTCCTTGAAGGTGGAGTCGCAGGTGGACAGGGTGGTGAAGAAGGCATTCGGCATGCTTGGTTTCATTGGTCAGAACATTGAATACAGGAGTTGGGACGTCTTGTTGAAGTTGTACAAGACATTGGTACGGCCACACTTGGAATACTGTGTGCAGTTCTGGTCCCCCTATTATAGAAAGGATATTATTAAACTAGAAAGAGTGCAGAAAAGATTTACTAGGATGTTACCGGGACTTGATGCTTTGAGTTATAAGGCGAGGCTGGATAGACTGGGACTTTTTTCCCTGGAGCGTAGGAGGCTTAGGGGTGATCTTATAGAGGTCTATAAAATAATGAGGGGCATAGATAATGTAGATAGTCAACATCTTTTCCCAAAGGTAGGGGATTCTAAAACTAGGGGGCATAGGTTTAAGGTGAGAGGGGAGAGATTCAGAAGGGCCCAGAGGGGCAGTTTCTTCACTCAGAGGGTAGTGAGTGTCTGGAATGTGCTTCCAGAGGTAGTAGTAGAGGCGGGTACAATTGTGTCTTTTAAAAAGCATTTAGTTACATGGGTAAGATGGGTATAGAGGGTTATGGGCCAAGTGCGGGCAACTGGGACTAGCTTAATAGTAAAAACTGGGCGGCATGAACTGGTTGGGCCGAAGGGCCTGTTTCCATGCTGTAAACTTCTATGATTCTATGACTCAAAATAATGATGCCGGTCCTTGCAGGTAACCCACAGTCGCGCCGACTGCAACATGCCAAACTTCGCGCCCTTCCTGTGCAGCACCGCCTTCGCTCGATTGTACCCGGCCCTCCTCTTCGCCACCTCCGCACTCCAGTCCTGATATATCCAAACCTCTGCGTTCTCCCACCTGCTGCTCCTCTCCTTCTTGGCCCACCTAAGCAGACACTCCCGATCGACGAACCGATGGAACCAGCACCGCCCGCGGCGGCTCGTTAGCCTTGGGCCTCCTCGCCAACACTCTATGGGCCCCTTCCAGCTCCAGGGGCCCCTGGAAGGACCCCGCTCCCATCAGCGCGTTTAACATGGTGACCACATAGGCCCCCACGTCCGGTCCCTCCAGCCCCTCCGGGAGGCCCAGAATACGCAGATTCTTCCGCCTCGACCGATTCTCCATCTCCTCGAACCGCTCCTGCCATTTCTTGTGGAGCGCCTCGTGTGCCTCCACCTTTACCGCCAGGACTAAGATCTCGTCCTCATTGTCAGAGATCTTTTGTTGAGCCTCTCGGATCGCCACCTCCTGGGCCGTCTGTGTCTCCAGCAGCTTATCAATAGAAGCCTTCATCGGCTCTAGCAGGTCCGTTTTAATCTCTCTGAGGCAGTGCTGGATACCCTCCTGTTGCTCCTCCGCCCACTGCCTCCACGCTGCCTGGTCTCCGCCCGCCGCCATTTTGTCCTTCTTCCCTCCCTTCTTCTGGTCCACCACCACCTTTTTTGTCACCCCGCTCCTAGTTAAAGCCATATACTGATGGGGAGCTATTATTAACTCCTTGCCACACCGGGAAACGTCGAAAAAGTGCCCTTGGGGGCCCTGAAAAGAGCCCAAAAGTCTGTTTTTGCGGGAGCCGCCGAATGTGCGACTTAGCTCCGCATAGCCGCAACCGGAAGTCTCGAGAGGGAATCCTTTTGGCAGTGTTCGCTTCACCAATCTGCCCCAAAATGTCTGTAGAAACTCCTGACTAAGAGTCCGTTCCAGACAGGAGCTGCTGAATGCGCGACCTACTCCTCCATGGCCGCCACCGGAAGCCTCGTCCCCGCTTCTTCAGTGGCCTTGGTGAGATCTTTTCACAGTTGTTCCCTCTGCTGTTAGAATTCACTTTTGATAAAGGCCCTCAGGTCAGTTTGCAGCTTTAAGCTTGCCCTTCCCCCGCCTGCATGCTGGAAGAGGCCCTGTTTATCCTGTTGCAGCCAAATCTTTTACTGTTTCTGCCGGGTCTGGTAGCCAAAAGACATAACATTCCTGGGGGACGCTGTCAGGGGAATGCTGCAGTCTTCTTGCCACACCGGGAAATGTCAAACAAATGCCGTGGGGGCCCTGTAAAAGAGCCCAAAATTCCATTCCAAGCGGGAGCTACCGAATATGCGACCTAGCTCTGCATAGCCGCACCCGGAAGTCCCACATTTCAACAGTTAACTAACAAAGTTGTTTCAGGATTACCCAAGTGTGTGGTATACATCGCCAATCTGGTAATTTTTAGTCAGACATGGAAAGAACATTTGAAGCGTCTGATGGAGTTATTCGATCGACTTCAGGAGGCGGGTTTGGTGGTAAACCTAGCCAAAAGTGAATTTGGAAAAGCTCAAGTCACTTTCCTTGGCAATGCAATTGGACAGGGTCGAATGGTCCCACGGGATGTGAAAACAAAAGTTATTGGGGAGTTTCCAAAACCCTTGACACGAAGGGAAATAATGCAATTTCTTGGCATGAGTGGGTTTTACTGGAAATTTGTGCCGAATTTTAGCAGTGTGGTCGCTCCACTGATGGACTTGCTAAAGAAGGGTAGCATATTTCAGTGGACAGCGGAGTGTCAACAGGCATTTAATGGCCTGAAGGCTGTGTTAACCACTGCTCCTGTGTTGGCCATCCAAAATTACACAAAACCACTGTTGATGCGAGTGATGTGGGCGCTGCTGCGGTGCTCTTACACGAAGACGACGAAGGACTAGAGCGGCCTTTTGGTTATTTTTCAAAGAAATTAAATAAGCACCATAAGAAGTATTCAGTGATTGAGAAGGAGACTTTGAGTTTGGTGCTGGCTTTGCAACATTTTCAAATTTATATTACCAGCAATTCATCTGAAACAATTATATATACTGATCATAATCCATTGATGTTTTTGGAGCGATTCCGGAATAACAATGCCAGACTGCATTGATGGAGTTTATTGTTACAGCCAGTTCTCCCAGTGAGCCAGAGAAGACAGAGCCAGGAGTGAGACACAGCTAAGAGTGAGTTTCGGAATTTGAATCTAGGCGGGAATTGAATTAAATCAGTATGGCTGCTCCTTTTAAATTTCAGGAGTTTAAATTAATTTAAATTAAGCTAGTATTGTACAGTGTGGGTTAACAAGGGCTGACCCACCCACGCACATAACTGGTTGGCAGTTAAGTGTCAGTCACTTAAATCTACCTTGATGTAAAAACAGGTGGGGGACGGGAGTCAATTCAGGACAGTTTAAAAAGAGCAACTTGTAAACTCACTCCCAGTGAGTTCTCCCAGTGAGCCAGAGAAGACAGAGCCAGGAGTGAGACACAGCTAAGAGTGAGTTTGGGAATTTGAATCTAGGTGGGAATTGAATTAAATCAGTAAGGCAGCTCCTTTTAAATTTCAGGAGTTTGACTGGTAAGTAGTGTTTCTGTTTTTCTGTTTCTTTTCATTGGTATATTTATTTATGTTTTCCTTGTTGTTTTTTTGTTGAAATTGTAGTTGTTGAAGTTAACCGAAGGTTTAAGACATGGCAGGAGATCTCAGACCCAGGTCATGCTCCTCGTGTGCGATGTGGGAGCTCAGGGACACGTCCACTGTCCCTGGCACCTTCACGTGCAAGAAGTGTGTCCAGTTGCAGCTCCTGTTAGACCGCTTGACGGCTCTGGAGCTGCGGATGGACTCACTTTGGAGCATCCGGAATGCTGAGGACGTCGTGGATAGCACGTTTAGCGAGTTGGTCACACCGCAGGTGAAAGGTACTGAGGGAGATAGAAAATGGGTGACCAAAAGACAGAGCAAGAGTAGGAAGGCAGTGCAGGTGTCCTCTGCGGTCATCTCCCGGCAAAACAGATATACCGCTTTGGATACTGTTGAGGGAGATGGCTCACCAGGGGAAGGCAGCAGCAGACAGGTTCATGGCACTGTGGCTGGCTCTGCTGCGCAGCTGGGCAGGAAGAAGAATGGCAGGGCGATAGTGACAAGGGACTCAATTGTAAGGGGATTAGACAGGCCGTTCTGCGGATGCAATCGAGACTCCAGGATGGTATGTTGCCTCCCTGGTGCAAGGGTCAAGGATGTCTCGGAGCGGCTGTAGGACATTCTGGGGGGGGGGGGTGAACAGCCAGCTGTCGTGGTGCACATAGGCACCAACGATATAGGTAAAAAACGGGATGAGGTCCTACAAGCTGAATTTAGGGAGCTAGGAGTTAAACTAAAAAGTAGGACCTCAAAGGTAGTAATCTCAGGATTGCTATCAGTGCCACGAGCTAGTCACAGTAGGAATGTCAGGATAGAGAGGATGAATGTGAGGCTCGAGAGATGGTGCAAGAGGGAGTGATTCAAATTCCTGGGACATTGGAACCGGTTCTGGGGGACGTGGGACCAGTACAAACCGGACGGTCTGCACCTGGGCAGAACTGGAACTGATGTCCTAGGGGGGGTGTTTGCTAGAGCTGTTGGGGAGAGTTTAAACTAATGTGGCAGGGGGATGGAAACTGATGCAGGAAGTTGGAAGGCAGTAAAACAGAGACAGAAACAAAAGGCAGTAAGGGGGAAAGTGTAAGGCAGAGAAGCTGTTGGGGAGAGTTTAAACTAATGTGGCACGGGGATGCGAACCGATGCAGGAAGTTGGAAGGTAGTAAAACAGGGACAGAAATAAAAGGTAGTAAGGGGGAAAGTGTAAGGCAGAGAAGTCATAGTCAAAAATCAAAAAGGGCGACAGTACAAGGTACAGTGACTGAGGGGAGCTCAGTGATTAGGCCCAGTAATACTAAAAGAAATAAAACGGGAAGTGAAAACATTAATGGTAAGCGACGCGGCAGGTTGTTACATGAAGATATGGGTTCAATGACAAGGAAAATTAGGAGAAAGTTTAAGAGGAAATATAACTTAGGTGAGGTTACTGATCGAGGTGTTAAGATTCAGAACAGAGGTAAAAAAAGTCAACATAAGTGTACTTTACCTGAATACTCGTAGTATTCGGATCAAGCACTAGTGTTTTGTGCTTAAAGAAAGGAGATTACAATGGGATGAGAGAAGAACTAGCTAAGGTAGACTGGGAGCAAAGACTTTATGGTGAAACAGTTGAGGAACAGTGGAGAACCTTCCAAGTGATTTTTCACAGTTTATACCAACAAAAAGGAAGGACGGTAAAAAGAGTGAAAATCGACCGTGGATATCTAAGGAAATAAGGGAGAGTATCAAATTGAAGGAAAAAACATACAAAGTAGCAAAGATCAGTGGGAGACTAGAGGACTGGGAAATCTTTAGTGGGCAACAGAAAGGTCCTAAAAAAGCTATAAAGAAGAGTAAGATAGATTATGAGAGTAAACTTGCTCAGAATATAAAAACAGACAGTAAACGTTTCTACAAATACATATAACAAAAAAGAGTGGCTAAGGTAAATATTGGTCCTTTAGAGGATGAGAGGGGAGATTTAATAATGGGAGATGAGGAAATGGCTGAGGAACTGAACAGGTTTTTTGGGTCGGTCTTCACAGTGGAAGACACAAATAACATGCCAGTGACTGATGGAAATGAGGCTATGACAGGTGAGGACCTTGAGAGGATTGTTATCACCAAGGAGGTAGTGATGGGCAAGCTAATGGGGCTAAAGGTAGACAAGTCTCCTGGACCTGATGGAATGCATCCCAGAGTGCTAAAAGAGATGGCTAGGGAAATTGCAAATGCACTAGTGATAATTTACCAAAATTCACTAGACTCTGGGGTGGTCCCGTCGGATTGGAAATTAGCAAACGTGACACCACTGTTTAAAAAAGGAGGTAGGCAGAAAGTGGGTAATTATAGGCCAGTGAGCTTAACTTCGGTAGTAGGGAAGATGCTGGAATCTATCATCAAGGAAGAAATAGCGAGGCATCTGGATGGAAATTGTCCCATTGGGCAGACGCAGCATGGGTTCATAAAGGGCAGGTCATGCCTAACTAATTTAGTGGAATTGTTTGAGGACATTAACAGTGCGGTAGATAACGGGGAGCCAATGGATGTGGTATATCTGGATTTCCAGAAAGCCTTTGACAAGGTGCCACACAAAAGGTTGCTGCATAAGATAACGATGCATGGCATTAAGGGGAAAGTAGTAGCATGGATAGAGGATTGGTTAATTAATAGAAAGCAAAGAGTGGGGATTAATGGGTGTTTCTTTGGTTGGCAATCAGTAGCGAGTGGTGTCCCTCAGGGATCAGTGTTGGGCCCACAACTGTTCACAATTTACATAGATGATTTGGAGTTCGGGACCAAGGGCAATGTGTCCAAGTTTGCTGACGACACTAAGATGAGTGGTAAAGCAAAAAGTGCAGAGGATACTGGAAGTCTGCAGAGGGATTTGGATAGGCTAAGTGAATGGGCTAGGGTCTGGCAGATGGAATACAATGTTGACAAATGTGAGGTTATCCATTTTGGTAGGAATAACAGCAAAAGGGATTATTACTTAAATGATAAAATATTAAAACATGCTGCTGTGCAGAGAGACCTGGGTGTGCTAGTGTATGAGTCGCAAAATGTTGGTTTACAGGTGCAACAGGTGATTAAGAAGGCAAATGGAATTTTGTCCTTCATTGCTAGAGGGATGGAGTTTAAGACTAGGGAGGTTCTGCTGCAATTGTATAAGGTGTTAGTGAGGCCCCACCTGGAGTATTGAAGAACATAGATTGGGGGCGGATGTTTGAGGGCAAATCAACATCTGACATGTGGGAGGCTTTCAAGTGGCAGTTGAAAGGAATTCAGGACCGGCATGTTCCTGTGAGGAAGAAGGATAAATACGGCAATTTTCGGGAACCTTGGGTAACGAGAGATATTGTAGGCCTCGTCAAAAAGAAAAAGGAGGCATTTGTCAGGGCTAAAAGGCTGGGAACAGACGAAGCCTGTGTGGAATATAAGGAAAGTAGGAAGGAACTTAAGCAAGGAGTCAGGAGGGCTAGAAGGGGTCACGAAAAGTCATTGGCAAATAGGGTTCAGGAAAATCCCAAGGCTTTTTACACGTATATAAAAAACAAGAGGGTAACCAGGGAAAGGGTTGGCCCACTGAAGGATAGGCAAGGGAATCTATGTGTGGAGCCAGAGGAAATGGGCGAGGTACTAAATTAATACTTTGCATCAGTATTCTCCAAAGAGAAGAAATTGGTAGATGTTGAGTCTGGAGAAGGGTGTGCAGATAGCCTGGGTCACATTGAGATCCAAAAAGACGAGGTGTTGGGTGTCTTAAAATATATTAAGGTAGATAAGTCCCCAGGGCCTGATGGGATCTACCCCAGAATACTGAAGGAGGCTGGGGAGGAAATTGCTGAGGCCTTGACAGAAATCTTTGGATCCTCACTGTCTTCAGGTGATGTCCCGGAGGACTGGAGAATAGCCAATGTTGTTCCTCTGTTTAAGAAGGGTAGCAAGGATAATCCAGGGAACTACAGGCCGGTGAGCCTTACTTCAGTGGTAGGGAAATTACTGGAGAGAATTCTTCGAGACAGGATCTACTCCCATTTGGAAGCAAATGGACGTATTAGTGAGAGGCAGCATGGTTTTGTGAAGGGGAGGTCGTGTCTCACTAACTTGATAGAGTTTTTCGAGGAGGTCACTAAGATGATTGATGCAGGTAGGGCAGTGGATGCTGTCTATATGGACTTCAGTAAGGCCTTTGACAAGGTCCCTCATGGTAAACTAGTACAAAAGGTGAAGTCACACGGGATCAGGGGTGAGCTGGCAAGGTGGATACAGAACTGGCTAGGTCATGGAAGGCAGAGAGTAGCAATGGAAGGATGCTTTTCTAATTGGAGGGCTGTGACCAGTGGTGTTCCACAGGGATCAGTGCTGGGACCTTTGCTGTTTGTAGTATATATAAATTATTTGGAGGAGAATGTAACTGGTCTGATTAGTAAGTTTGCAGACGACACAAAGGTTGGTGGAATTGCGGATAGCGATGAGGACTGTCAGAGGATACAGCAGGATTTAGATTGTTTGGCGACTTGGGTGGAGAGATGGCAGATGGAGTTTAATCCAGACAATTGTGAGGTAATGCATTTTGGAAGGTCTAATGCAGGTAAGGAATATACAGTGAATGGTAGAACCCTCAAGAGTATTGAAAGTCAAAGAGATCTAGGAGTACAGGTCCACAGGTCACTGAAAGGGGCAACACAGGTGGAGAAGGTGGTCAAGAAGGCATACGGCATGCTTGCCTTCATTGGCCGGGGCATTGAGTATAAGAATTGGCAAGTCATGTTGCAGCTTAATAGAACCTTAGTTAGGCCACACTTGGAGTATAGTGTTCAATTCCGGTCGCCACACTACCAGAAGGATGTGGAGGCTTTAGAAAGGGTGCAGAAGAGATTTACCAGAATGTTGCCTGGCATTAGCTATGAGGAGCGGTTGAATAAACTCGGTTTGTTCTCACTGGAACGAAGGAGGTTGAGGGTCGAACTGATAGAGGTCTACAAAATTATGAGGGGCATAGACAGAGTGGATAGTCAGAGGCTTTTCCCCGGGGTAGAGGGGTCAATTACTAGGGGGCATAGGTTTAAGGTGAGAGGGGCAAGGTTTAGAGTAGATGTACGAGGCAGGTTTTTTACACAGAGGGTAGTGGGTGCCTGGAACTCGCTACCGGAGGAGGTGGTGGAAGCAGGTACGATAGTGACATTAGGGGCAGCACGGTAGCACTGTGGATAGCACAATTGCTTCACAGATCCAGGGTCCCAGGTTCGATTCCGGCTTGGGTCACTGTCTGTGCGGAGTCTGCACATCCTCCCCGTGTGTGCGTGGGTTTCCTCCGGGTTCTCCGGTTTCCTCCCACAGTCCAAAGATGTGCAGGTTAGGTGGATTGGCCATGATAAATTGCCCTTAGTGTTCAAAATTGCCCTTGCTGTTGGGTGGGGTTACTGGGTTATGGGGATAGGGTGGAAGTGTGGGCTTGGGTGGGGTGCTCTTTCCAAGAGCTGGTGTAGACTTGATGGGCCGAATGGCCTCCTTCTGCACTGTAAATTCTATGATTCTATGATTTAAGGGGCATCTTGACAAATACATGAATAGGATGGGAATAGAGGGATACGGACCCAGGAAGTGTAGAAGATTGTAGTTTAGTCGGGCAGCATGGTTGGCACGGGCTTGGAGGGCCGAAGGGCCTGTTCCTGTGCTGTACATTTCTTTGTTCTTTGTTCTATTGTGTTCAGTTTTGGTCTCCTTACTTGAGAAAGGACGTACTGGCACTGGAGGGTGTGCAGAGGAGATTCACTAGGTTAATCCCAGAGCTGAAGGGGTTGGATTATGAGGAGAGGTTGAGTAGACTGGGACTGTACTCATTGGAATTTAGAAGGATGAGGGGGGATCTTATAGAAACATATAAGATTATGAAGGGAATAGACAGGATAGATGCGGGCAGGTTGTTTCCACTGGCGGGTGAAAGCAGAACTAGGGGGCATAGCCTCAAAATAAGGGGAAGTAGATTTAGGACTGAGTTTAGGAGAAACTTCTTCACCCAAAGGGTTGTGAATCTATGGAATTCCTTGCCCAGTGAAGCAGTAGAGGCTCCTTCATTAAATGTTTTTAAGATAAAGATAGATAGTTTTTTGAAGAGTAAAGGGATTAAGGGTTATGGTGTTCGGGCCGGAAAGTGGAGCTGAGTCCACAAAAGATCAGCCATGATCTCATTGAATGGTGAAGCAAGCTCGAGGGGCCAGATGGCCTACTCCTGCTCCTAGTTCTTATGTTCTTATGTTCATTTAAAAGTAATACATGTGGCAGGACGAGAAAACGTGATCACCGATGCTTTGTCACAAATTTAATTAAGAGAAGAGGGATTCCAGTTGCAGGAAGAAGAACTAAAATGGACTATGTTATTATAAATATTTGCATGTTTTGTTTTGTTGAACAAAAAAGTATATTTACTGTCAATATTTCTTAAAGGAAAGTGAAAAGGTGAAAAATGAAACCATCTTGAAGTTGATGGGTTTTTTTTTCTTGGGGGGGGGGAGGCATCATGTGAGGGTCTCTTTAAGTAAATTGTGTTTTATCAAATGCGACAGTGATGTCATTGTGTGGGTGGACTGGGCTGTGATTCTTTCTTTTACTTTCGTTTTGAGCTGGAAGCTGCTTTGTGGCTCTGAGTTTTTTGGTTTCTTTTTCAGTTGGGAGCCTCATTCAAACAAAGAAGATGTATTTTTGGTCTCTCTCTCTGCATGCTAAAGAATGTCTCCAGACCACTTGATAACTTGAAAGTAATACCTGTTTTTTTGCAAAGAATTCAAACCTACTGTTTTTGTAGAAAAAGGGCATTTGGCTTACGGATGTTGTTAGGAAAGTTATTAAGGATTATCTATAGAGTAATGTATCTTTGGGGGGGGTATTTGTTTTGGTAATTGATAAGATGTTTACTGTGTGTTTGTAAAATGTCAACTGGATTCATAGAATAAACATTGTTTTTGTTTAAAAATACTGAAGATCTCTGTTGCATAACACCTCGAAGGTGGGCACTTGTGCTTCTCATAACTAATATCTATTAAAAGTTATAGATGAGGTAGCACGGTGGCGCAGTGGTAGCACTGCAGTCACACGGCGCCAAGGTACCAGGTTCGATCCTGTCTCCGGGTCACTGTCCGTGTGGAGTTTGCACATGCTCCCCGTGTTTGTGTGGGTTTCGCCCCCACAACACAAAGATGTGCAAGGTTGGTGGATTGAACACGCTAAATTGCCCCTTAATTGAAAAAATTAATTGGGTACTCTAAATTTTAAAAAAAAGTTATAGGTCAGGTGAACTCCATGATATACTTTGGTGTTCTCTAAACCCTGGTCCATAATAAGTGGAACAAGTGAAGCATGCTTTAATGTGCTTGCATTTGGTGAAGAGTGATCATAATATAATCAAATTTAAAATAGTTAAGGAAAAGGACAAGCTACAATCGAGTGTAAAATACTTCACTGGAAGACAGCTAATTTCAGTACATTAAAAAGGAGACTTAGGTTGAATAGAATTAAAGATTGGTAAGCAAAACAGTAAGTGAGCCACGAGAGGCCTTCAAGCCAGAGTTACAGACTAGCGTTACAGAATCTCGGCGGCTGTGGCAAGGCCTAAACAACATAACGGGCTACAAAGCGAAGCCGAGGAGTATTTCCAGCAGCAGTGCACCCCTCCCCGCTGAACTCAATGCATTCGATGATCAGTTCGAGCAGGAAACCAACGATCCGCTGTCGAGTGCCCCAGCAGTCCCTAACGCACCCGTACTCACCATCACAGCTTCCAAAGTCAGATCGGCTTTCCTGAAAGTGAACCCTCGGAAGGCGACGGGTCCGGACAGGATCCCTGGTCATGCACTCAGAGCTTGCGCAGAGCAGCTGGCAGATATGTCAGCAGACATCTTTAACCTGTCCATACTCCACTCCCAGGTCCCCATCTGATTCAAGAAGACCACCATCATACCGGTGCCAAAGAAGAACCAAGCAATGTGCCTCAATGACTACCATCTGGTGGCCCTGACTTCAGTCGGAGTGAAGTGCTTCGAGTGGTTGGTCATGAAGCGCCTCACTTCCATACTCTCAGAATGCCTTGATCCACTGCAATTCGCATACCGCCGCAACGTGTCCACAACAGACGCCATCTCCCTGGCCCTACACTCATCCCTGGAGCATCTTGACAACAAGGACTTCTACATCACACTCCTATTTCTTGGCTACAGCTCCGCCTTCAACACCACAATCCCAGCCAAGCTCATATCAAAGCTCCAAAACCTAGGAATTGGCTCCTCACTCTGCAACTGGATCCTTGACTTTCTGACCCACAGTCCATAATCAGTAAGAATAAACAACAACACTTCCTCCACAATAGTCCTCAATACTGGGACCCCAGAAGGCTGCGTACTTAGCCCCCTACTATACTGCCTCGATCCACACGACTGTGTGGCAAAATTTGGTTCCAACTCCATCTACAGGTTTGCTGACGGTACGACCATAGTGGGCTGGATCTCGAATAACGGCGAGTCAGAATACAGGAAGGAGATAGAGAACCTAATGGAATGGTGCAGCAACAACAATCTATCCCTCAATGCCAGCAAAACTAAAGAGCTGGTCATTGACTTCAGGAGGCAAAGGACTGTACACACACCTGTCGGGGCCAAGGTGGAGATGGTTAGCAGTTTTAAATTCCATGGGGTACACATCTCCAAAAGTCTCTCCTGGTCCGCCCATGTCGACATTACCACCATGAAAGCGCAACAGCACCTATACTTCTTCAGGAATCTAAGGAAATTCAGCATGTCCACATTAACTCTTACCAACTTTTACAGATGCGCCATAGAAAGCATCCTATCTGGCTGCATCACAGCCTGGTATGGCAACTGCTCAGCCCAAGACCGCAAGAATCTTCAGAGAGTCATGAACACAGCCCAGTCCATCACACAAACCTGCCTCCCATCCATTGACTCCATCTACACCTCCCGCTGCCTGGGGAAAGCGGGCAGCATAATCAAAGATTCCTCCCATCCGGCTTACTCACTCTTCCAACTTCTTCCATTGGGCAGGAAATACAAAAGTCTGAGAACACGCACGGACAGACTCAAAAACAGCTTCTTCCCCCCTGTTACCAGACTCCTAAATGACCCTCTTATGGACTGACCTCATTAACACTGCACCCCTATCTGTCTGCTTCACCCGATGCCGGTGTTATGTAGTTACATTGTGTACCTTGTGTTGCTCTATAATGTATTTTCTTTTATTTCCTTTTCTTTTCATGGACTTAATGATCTGCTGAGCTGTTCACAGAAAAATATTTTTCACTGTACCTCGGTACACATGACAATAAACAATCAAATACAAATACAAAGAGAAAAGGATCGAGTACAGAATAGAAACATCCCGATGAGGGACTGAAAGGAATGTATATAACCCGAGGACTCCTTGATGACTAAGGATAAAATGGTAAAATGAGCCTTATGACAATTACTATTCATAACAATAGAGAACTTTGCTGAAAACAAAAAGTAAAGAGGAGATCGAAAAAGGGAATGATAGAGAAAAAAAAGTGTGAAAATAGATAAGCAGCCAACATTAAATTGAAACTAAAAGCCTTTTAACAACACATGGAGAGTATAAGGATGATCAAATTAGGGTGAGTCCGATCAGGCACAAAACAGAAGAATTTCAAGTGGAGACAGAGGTCATGGCTGAGATATTAACGCAGTTCTTTGCATCTCATCTTCAGTGGGGAAGAGTATACTGCCAATGTGGCAGTAAACATGGAAATATAGTAAACAATGAGGTTAGTAATAGATTTTGGTGTGACAGAGATGAATTGTGAAAAGGACAGCCATAAGCAGATGAAATTTGTTGCAAATAAGTATGAAATTATACATTTTGGGAGGAGGAATGAGGAGAAGCAACAGGAACTAAATAGTACACTTTTCAAACAAATGCAAGACTTTCTTAAATATGATCAAAAGACTGGTCGAGAAGGATGTTAAAGCAGAAAATTGTATCTTTGTGTTATTTAATACTTGAATAAAATGCGAGGGAGGGAGTTTTTGGTATAAAATTTGTATAAAACATTGGTTTGGCAACTGTGTTCAATTCTGGGCACCACATTTTAGAAAGTGTGACAAGGCCTCATGGACGTTGCACAAGAGACTGACTAGAATAATACCAGGAATCAGGGTTTCCAGTTCCAGTGGCAGAATCTTGTGCTCGCCCCCTTGGAAGGTTTGGATTGTGCATTTAATAGGGTGGAGGATGGCAGTTGGAGCCCTGCCACTTTCCCATCTCCACCGCAATTAAGGGAACAGAGAGACAGTGCTACAGGCTGCTACAGGTAGAGACTTGTACATAGAACATACAGTGCAGGAGGAGGCCATTCGGCCCATCGAGTCTGCACCGACCCATTTAAGCCCTCACTTCCACCCTGTCCCCGTAACCCAATAACCCCTCCCATCCTTTTTGGTCACTAAGGACAATTTATCATGGCCAATCCGCCTAACCCGCTTGTGCCCTTTAAGAATAATCGTGAGGTGTGACCCTTTCCAGATTTCAACCCAGCACTTGTGAGCAACTCATGAGGGCACCTCCTCAACATGGCATGCAGCCGCAACTATGATTTGCTGATCCCTGGTGGTGGTGGAAAGTGCGGCCTGAACGAGGCCTCACCGGCACATCAGCAGCTGCCGGCAAGCCGCCTCCAGGCACTTGTCAGGGTTTTGGTCTTAGCCAGTAGCACTTAATTATTCAAATTGACTATCTGGCACTGCCTTTGAGAATCCACCCACAGACCAGCGACCCGATTCCCTCCATATCTAAATTTCCTCTTGGAACTGCCTTCAATCCCACCTCCATGGTATCAGGAAGATTTCACCTGTTGCATTCATAGGTGCTATTTTCCCCCAGGGAATTGATGTAATCTATGAACTTCCCTTTGAACTAGTCCATTAACATTGATGATAAAACATACAGTGCAGAAGGAGGCCATTCGGCCCATCGAGTCTGCACCGGCCCACTTAAGCCCTCACTTCCATCCTATCCCCATAACCCAATAACCCCTCCTAACCACTAAGGGCAATTTATCATGGCCAATCCACCTAACCTGCACGTCTTTGGACTGTGGGAAGAAACCGGAGCACCCGGAGGAAACCCACACAGACACGGGGAAAACATGCAGACTCCGCACAGTGACCCAGCAGGGAACCGAACCTGGGACCCTGGCGCTGTGAAGCCACAGTGCTATCCACTTGTGCTACCGTGCTGCCCGTTAAGTTTCCTGTCCTGTTCAAAGTTAAGCCACATTTTCATTATTGCTACTGTAACATATCCCTTTGTAGCTATCATACGATTATTTTGTTTCAAATAATCCTTATTGTCATAAGTAGGCTTACATTAACACTGCAATGAAGTTCCTGTGAAAAGCCCCCAGTCGCCACATTCCGGCACCTGTTCGGATACACAGAGGGAGAATTCAGAATGTCCAAATTACCTAACAAGCACATCTTTCGGGACTTGTGGGAGGAAACACATGCAGACTTCACCTACCCTGCACATCTTTGAGATCTGGGGATGAGACGCACGCAAACACGGGGGAGAATGTGTAAACTCCACACAGACAGTGGCCCAAGCCAAGAATCGAACCTGGGACCCTGGCACTGTGAAACCATAGTGCTAACCACTTTGCTACCGTGCTTGATTTTGTTTGAAATGATTTGTATATTTACAGGCACAGCACTCAGTCAGGCTCCAATTTTTAATCATGTTTACCATTACTGTTTTCTTTACTTTAAAAATGGAATTCTCCCATTTTGAGACTGAGTGCGGTGGCGAGCAGCTCCGGTGTCTGCCCACCGTCAATTAGCAGGTTCGGGCCCTATATTTAACTCAGCCTAACTGCCTTCAGCAGATAGATCATAGATCATAGATCATAGAATTTACAGTGCAGAAGGAGGCCATTCGGCCCATCGAGTCTGCACCGGCTCTTGGAAAGAGCACCCTACCCAAGGTCAACACCTCCACCCTATCCCCATAACCCAGTAACCCCACTAAGGGCAATTTTGGACACTAAGGGCAATTTATCATGGCCAATCCACCTAACCCGCACATCTTTGGACTGTGGGAGGAAACCGGAGCACCCGGAGGAAACCCACGCACACACGGGGAGGATGTGCAGACTCCGCACAGACAGTGACCCAAGCCGGGAATTGAACCTGGGACCCTGGAGCTGTGAAGCAATTGTGCTATACACAATGCTACCGTGCTGCCCACTGGTGCAGGATGGTGCAGGATTTCAGCAACTCAGTGGAAAAAGGTTAGTAGCCTTGAGGAAATGTCTGTTCTCAATTCAACTATCTTCACCATCACCAATACATGTCCCACTTGGAACCATACCCACCGTTCTAGAGTCCTCATGCATCCCCTTCCAGTAAAAGATGTTGGCTGGAATTCTCCAGCTGTTGCGATTCACTTTTCCTGCCAGTGCCCCCCCCCCCCCCCCCCCCACCGCACTCATGGGTTTCCTGGTGGCGTGGGGTGGCTTCAATGGATATTCTATTGACAAGCAGCAGGAAGACAGAATCCTGCCGCCAGCAAACAATGCGTCGCGGAGAAACACACGGCCAGGGAAAATCAGAGAATCCAGCCCTTGGTATCTCTTTGACCCCATTATTTGTGAGCTTTACTTGCAGCCTTGCATAACCTCGGCCTTCCCTCTTCATCCAACTTCTTGCCCCTCTGCCTGCCAGTGTGAGCGCATGCCATCCTCCACCAATCCTGCCATTGTGAGCCCATGGCTTCCCCCCCAATCCTTTCACAACCATCCTTCAAAATTACCTGCCCACCCCCCCCTCCCCACCCCATGTCTTCAGCAGGCAATCTCCCACTATTGGACTTAGAACCTTTGTTGCATTGGCTGAATGAGTCCTGCAGCACAGTCCTGTTCAGATGTCAGACACTGCTGTCTCGCACCAGCGGGAAGGAGACCATTGTACTCTCCAAACCCAAGCGCAGTCATGTTCCAAAGAAATGACACAGCATGGTGCTGTCCATGAAGGCCAGATCAGCATGGAAATGGAGGGCAGGAACCGGTCTGCCCACAGAGTGGTGAACAACACATTGGGAGCAGTGTAGCACCATGGCAGAAAGGCGACTGAGCTCACCTCAAAGTGCCTTGTGTACTGAGGATCACTTTGTGCATGCCACTCTTTAACAATCGGGTTTTAGACCAACATACTTTTACGTTGTCAAGCTGCAAGTTTGGAAGCCTGGCAGGATGCTAGCAGGCAGCTGTTTTAATAAGCATTCCTGATATGCAAATGAATGCAAATTGCATTCATGCCGTCAGCCAGTGGAAAGACCATCCCGCTATTGGAAGAATTCCACCCAAGGTTTTTGTAATATTGCTTGCCCCTTTTAAAAGTGACTTGATGACTTGACCTCTCACTACTTCAATGCCTTTATTTCCCTTGTTCTTCAGCTATTTTTACATCATCTTGCATGCCACCCTTCCACTTCTTAAGGTAACAACTTAGCTTTTCAAACTGTGCGTCAGCTAGTTTGCATTTCACAAGAAAAACATTGATTTATTTGGGCGGCTAAATATATCTGCTGGAATTATAAGAATCATAGACAGAAAGCAAGAATAGCAAAATTGGAGCCTCTGTAAATTAATATTTAATTAAATATTTTCTGTATCCACTCCTGAGAAGGTAGAGTGCCTTTGTGACTGCACGGATGAGGAGCATTAGATATGAGTGAGTGATCTCTGAGTTGACTTTTAGAGAAGTGACAATCTGGTTGTCTGTCGAAAATCAAAAAAATGTCTTCCCTTTAAAAAAGCTGATTATAATTAAATAGAATTCCTAATTTTTTGTATAAAATTTCCACATGCTCTAGTAAAAATATCATGGATCTCCACCCCAACTCAGAATTGCCAGTATTGCAACTTCTAATTTTGGATTTCGCCTTTAGGTTTAATGCGTTTTTCCCCCTACGACAAGTAAAAAAATATATGTTGTTCTTGCAGCCAAAGATACAAAGCTTGTACACCACAAAATTCCATATGTTGCGGTCATTTTCGAGTTGTTGGCTTTTTGGGGCTGTTGAAGCTTTTAGTTTCTGATTAGTTTCAGAGGTTGTCATCTGAACTCATTAGCATTTGGGTTTAGGAAACAAAAAAATATGACTAAAGAAAGAATCTTGGGCTGGATTCTCTGGCCGCCGACGCCGATTCGGTATACAACAGAATCGGAGGCGGCGCTGCTTTTGCGATGCTCCACCCTCTCCAATGCCCACATATCAACTGCATCAGGACATTGCCTGAGGCCCGCCCCCTGATACTCCATCCCCGACCGGCCGAGTTCCCGAAGGCGTGGGTCTCTCATGGTCTCACCCGTCGGGAACTTGCCGTGGCGGCTGCGGACTCAGTCCCTCAGGGGAGGGGCTATTCGCGGGAAGGGGATGACATTATTCAGAGCTGGGGGCACTGTTGGGGGGTGGTCTGGGGTGCGAGAGCAGGCCAAAAGGGGGGACTATTTTGCGGGCCAGATCTGTGAGCGGCGGCCGCCATGTGGCACGGCGCCGCCGCTGATGGCTGCCGCCGTGCACAGGCACGGCCACGGACCCAACAATTTTCCAGGGCATATCAGCAGCTCGAGTCGGGTGTTCTACGCTGCCATCCTGCTAGCGCCCAGTAAAACGGGGAATCGGTGGCCGTTTTGCGCTAGTTTTTCTGGCATAAAATGCACCTGTTCCCACTCCGGCGTGGGGACATAGTCCCAGAATCAGAGAATCCAGCCCCTGATATCTGGAATAACTGATTAATGGTCTACAGACACATTTTGACCAATATGATTTTAGTAAATACCAAAAATGTCAGAGTATTTTATTGAAATACATTTTGAACTGTTGTCAATTATGCATATTACATGGAACATTCCATTTTAATAATGAAATGGCCCAGGGGACACTTTCATTTCACCTGTGACTCTCATAAAGCTTGTTGCTCCAGTACAGCCCGTCCTGTCTTGAAAGGTGCCCAACCTGACATTCAGCATCCTCTCCATTGTTTTTTAATATTTAAAAGACAACAAAGGAATTATTTTGACAAGCAGATCCAGTTTCCACTTCACATGTAAATGGGACAGCTTAAAAAAAAGGTAACTATCTTTTTTCCTTCACTTCCTCCAATAAGTGGCTGTCTTCCACCTGGAATCTACTTACAATGAGAAGGTTAAAATCTGGAAACCCATGGGCGGAATTCTCCGATTGCCGACGCCGAAATCGCATTTGGCGATTGATCAGAGAATCCGTTTTTACTCCAAAATCAGGGGCGGCGCCGTTTTTCAGATGCTCCGTCCTCTCCAGAACGGCCGATTCACTGAGTACGCCGCTGGGGCGTCCTCAGGATGTCACCTGAGGCCCTCCCCGATGCTCTGCCCTCAATGGGCAACTTCCCAACGGCGTCGGTCGTGTGTCCTCTCAGTTTTCAGGGGCCTCACGTGGCAGCTGCGGACTGTGTCCTGCGCCACCACAGTCGGTGGGGAGGGGGAGGGGGAACCGTTCCACTGGCAGGGAGGGCTTTGGCAGGGACTGGGTGGGGGGGAGGTTCAGGAGTGGCGAGGGGGGTTTCGGGGCGCACTGTCTCGCAGGCCAGGTCCGTGCCCGGCAGGTGCCATGTTGTACGCCGCGGTCGGCGCAGGTCATTGCCATGCGCATGCGCGGCCACGTACCCGGCTATTCTCCATCCACATCTGCAGGTAAAGCCGGGGGCTTTACGTTGCGCTGCTGCTAGCCCCCCACCGGGCAGAGTATCAGAGCAGGGGCAGCACCGACTTTTTGGTTGTAAGACCAGACGCTTCCTCCGGACATAGCCGCAAAATCGGTCTGAAATGTGACCCTAAAAGTTAGTGAACTGCTCTGTACTGAAACAAACTCAGTTATTTGGTACCCAACCTTCAAGTTGACCGAAATAGTTTGCACAGCTGCCACATACAATTAGCATAATAGGTAACCCAACTGTCCCTTGTAAAGTGTGTACCCAATGCAACTGGCATCAAGAGACATGAGACATTTCACAATGGACTTCCCTTGTGAATTTCAAAATAGTAAGTTTGAAAAAGAATTCAAACCTACCTTTTGATTTCTTTGAACATATTCCAGCAGCTGTTCTGCAATATTTGGGTAGCTGAGGCCCTTTGACCAGACTCATTAATTTCCCACAATGCAGAAAAATTTTAGAGCATTGGCTGCTGAGATGAGATAAAAGTTGGAAATTACTGTTGGTGATATCAGCATATGAACACTTAACCTGTCTGCTACTTTAATGGAGCAGTTGACCTGTTTAAAATGAATGGCAGACTATCTTTGTTAAGAAATGTAGACGAAGAAATGTCATTTGAAATTGTTCAGTGTTCATCTGTTAATAATGTCAACAGTAATTTCTAGGCTAAAAAGTTTATACGCACTGACCACTTAAAGGGCAGCACGGTTGTGGAATAAAATTTTATTGCAAATCAGTGCTTAATTCAGTGTCGACATCATGGGAGTGCATCCACAATGTCACATCATCACCTGTCGTTTCAGAGCAGTGTAATAAGATGATTGCATACATCCTGATGGAGTTGATTGTTGAAATATTAATAAGGTATCAAAATGTTAAGATTGAATGTCATGTTTAAACTAGGACACTGCAAAATCTGGTTGTATAGCACCCATACCTTTCAGCGTTACAGGGACCATTTTGGGTCAAAATATTTTTTGTGCCACACACAAACACACTTCTGAGCTGGCCGCACAAATATGAATTTAGAAAGGGTTTTAAGATCGGTGCAGACTGCATGCACTGGAAGAATGCAAAGTTGAAGAGATCAGTCAGCACAGAATGCTGATTTTACTTGAGTGGAACCATTTTTGACCCAAGTACTCTAGCTAAACCCTTCTCATGAGTATGCAAAGCTGAACATGCAAGAAGGAAACTCAGCAAGGTAAAGGGACCAACAATGAATCTTATGTTAATGGCTGTTTGATTTCTACTGGATGTTGCTCAGTTTATAGATGTATTAGGAGGTTTATATTTCTACTTCAAAGTTGTGGAAGTCTACATGGAGTAATGTGGCATTTACAAATATCCCATTCGGACCACTTTCTTGGAGACAGGACGACGGTAGTTTCTACCCTTTGACCTGCAGTGGGATAGTGAGAAAGGAGGACAAGCTTCTCAAACAGGGAAGAAGAGGGGGAGATAAAAACTTTTAGCGGGTGGTCACATTCACCCAGAGTTTTAAAGGAAAATTTCTCCTGTCTCAACCTTAGCAAGGAGCAGTACCTCCACTTCATCAAGGAGTTCACTGAAATCTGCCACCTATTGTATCCCAAACTGCAGCTTCAGAGCACAAGAATAGTAAAGTTGATACCTACAAAGGTAAGTATGGTCACGAACTGATCTAGGTCGAACTCCTTTCATGCTGCAGCAGGCAATATTTGGCAACAACACCTAGTTTGCCATTCATTACCACATAACAGAGTTCACTGAAACTCTGTCTGCAAAGATAGTTGAATACATTTAATTCTATTTGCAAGCAAGAACAGGCAAAGTGAACATACCGCATTTTTAGCATTTCATGCTTCTCGATGATGTAGGCTGCCATCGACTGCACACACTCTCTTTGCAGATGCAATGTGTAAATTCTGAGATATGTTGCACTAGGAACAGGTTCCACTCCCTCAACATCCAGCGACCATACTCAGCACAATATGCAGATTAATAGCCAGTATTCTGGCATCAGTCTGTTGTACTATCAGCATCTGAGCCACCAAGAGAGACCAAAAGACAACCAGCCACCAGGCTCCTAACCCCAGTGCACAAACCACAAACACACAGCCAGCATGGCACATAACAAGAGCAACTCTGCCACACAAAATGTTATCAAACACACCACTGTGGTGCTTAAGCAATGCTTCACTGCTTGGACTACCCTGGGGGAGTTCTGAAATGCTCATGAGAGCTCCTGCCACAATATGTTGTGGTCTGCTACATGCTGCACACGGTCCCTAACATGGGGGCATAGTCCCTTGTCACCAGGTATATGGTGAGCAGTTGAAAAGGAGAAAGGAGGAGGAGAAAATGAGCACAATAACAATTTGAATTTATACAGCATCTTTAATGGAATAAAGCATCTCAACGCACTGTACAGGAGCATTATAAAGCAAGACTTGATACCTATTCACATGATGCGATATTAGGGCAGATGGCCAAAATCTTGGTTCAAAAGATTTGTTTTAAAGGGGGAACAAGATTTAGACTACAGGAGCGGGTTAGTGAAGGAATTCCAGACCTAGATTCCCAGGCAGTTGAAGCCAACAATAGTGCAGCATCTAAAATTGGGGACGCTCAAGTGGCCCGAATTAGATGAGCATAGATACCTAGGAGGGTTGTGGGGTGGAGGAGATTGCAGTGGGGAACAGCCATGGAAGGTACAAAACAAGGATGAGAATTTTAAAATTGAGACATTGCTTGACCAGAAGCCAATGTGGTTCAGTGAGCACAAACAAGATTGATGAATAGAGCTTGATATGAGGGAGGACATGGATATCAGAGTTTTGGATAACAAAGTTTATGGAGGTAGAATGCGGGAGATTGGCAAGGAATGCATTGGAATCATCAGTTCTAAAGTAACAAAGGTATTGAGGGTTTTAGCAGCAGATGAGCTGAGCCTGGTACAAACTCAGGTATTGGAAGGTAAAAATCAGTGGTCTTAGTGACAAAATGGGCATCTAGTTGGACGTTCAGCTCGGGGTCAAATATGATGCAAAATTTGGAATTGGTCTGATTCAGTGTGGCACCAATCAACATAACCACAATTCCCCATTCACCTTATCTTTCCTTGTTACAGTACCCGGACCAGACCCCCCCCAATTTAGATTAGGAAACCGGACAAGACCCCAACAATTTTTCAATTTGTAAACTGAGAGGAAAGGATACTTCACTCCAGACGTGATTCCACTGACAACTAGGGATCTTTTATATTAAAACAAACTTTATCATTAACGCAGCAATAACCCTATTAACATGGCAGGGAAAAAAACAGCTTTTCAATTAATAGTGAAACAGTTCTTACAAAATAAAATAAATGTCTTTGAGCTTACTTTCTGATCTACTTCTAAAATTTCAATTGAGCAAAATCCACACACAAAGGTCATAAGTCATTTATCAGTAAAGTTAACACCTAAGTGCCTTACAGATTTATTCAAAATCCTTGGATGAGAAGGTTTCAGACGTCAGTCTGAGAATCACACCTCTTTTCCTCAGAGGCCAGAGCAGCACTCTAAAGATGAAACTAAAAACAGAGACTGGGCAGGGTTGGAAACAAAACAAAAACAGACTCAGCCCCTCCCATGAGTGACATCACAGCCTGCCTAGCTGCTAACCTCTTAATCACAGATTTAGCAGACATACAACCTGGCTATCTTAACTGGAGTTATTTTGATAACATAACATTACCTGCGTAAGCATTGCGCAGGTCAAGGAGACACAGCCTGAGTGAGAGAGATACAGACCGAGTGAGAATTTGGTAATTTGGTGCAGTGAGGTAACGAGGAAAGGTAAGTGATTAATCTAATTTTGCTGTTTTTCAGTTAAAAGTGCAGTGTAGATTAGTGTCTGATTGGCTGAAGCTGCCCCCACCCTAATTGCTGAGAGGCAGTTATCTGGCAGTCACCTGGGCCTGTTAAGGGGCACAAAGGTACACATTGTTTTCTTCTCTTTGAAGTTTTAGTGTGAGTCATCCTAAAGTCTGTATAAAAGACAGACAGAAAGCGCACATTAGTAAGCATTGCGCAGGTCAATGAGACACAGCCTGAGTGAGAATTTGGTAATTTGGTGCAGTGAGGTAATTCGGTGAAGAGTGGGAGAAGGTGCTTTTTCCCTACTGTTTTGTTCTCTCTCTTTCTTCGGGCCTAATTTCGGGAGCCGTTCGGAGGAGGAGGAGCAGTCTCTGTGAGTATAAAAACCTAACGGTAACTTCCTGTTTTCCAGTTTTTTTTTTCCAAAAGTGACGTCAGAGGGAAGCTGTGATCTGAGTGGTTGATAGCAAATCTGCCCCAAATTTAAAAAAAAAACACAGCTAAACTCATAAACTTAAATTAAACTAATTAATTAATTAGTGATGGCTGGTCAGGTGATGTGCTTGAGCTGCTTGATGTGGGAGCTGGCAGATCCCATTGCGAGCTGCAGCGACCACATCTGCAGTAAGTGTTGGCTGCTCGAAGAGCTCCGGCTCAGAGTTGATGAGCTGGAGTCTGAGCTTCAAACACTGAGGCACATCCGGGAGGGGGAGACTTACCTGGACACTGTGTTTCAGGAGGCAGTCACACCTGTCAGAGTAAGTAGTTTAAATCCTGCCAGTGGCCAGGGACAGCAGGGTGTGACTGCAAGTCAGGCAGGTAAAGGGAACCAGCAGTCAGGAACTCAGGAGCCTCAGCCCTTGACTCTGTCCAACAGGTATGAGGCACTTGCTCCCTGTGTGGATGGCGAACAGGGCTGCAGGAAGGATGAGTCAGCTGACCAAGGCACCATGGTTCAGCAGGCCATTCAAGGGGAGGGAGTAAATAGGCAAGTTGTAGTTGTAGGGGATTCTATTATCAGGGGGATAGATAGTATCCTTTGTGAGCAGGATAAAGAGTCCCGCATGGTATGTTGCCTGCCCGGTGCTAGGGTGCGGGACATCTCTGACCGGCTTGAAAGGATACTGGAGAGGGAGGGGGAGGATCCAGTTGTTGTGGTCCATGTTGGTACCAACAACATAGGCAAGTCTAGGAAAGAGGACCTGTTTAGAGATTATAAAGAGCTAGGATTCAAATTAAAAAACGGGTCCTCAAGGGTCATAATCTCCGGATTACTGCCTGAGCCATGTGCAAATTGGCATAGGGAGGCAAGAATCAGGGAAGTTAACACGTGGCTGAAAGAGTGGTGTGGGAAAGAGGGGTTCCTTTTCATGGGACATTGGCATCAGTTTTGGGACAGGGGGGACCTATACCGTTGGGATGGTCTCCACCTGAACCGAGCTGGGACCAGTTTTCTGGCAAAAAGAATAAATATGGTGGTCAATAGGACTTTAAACTAAAGATTGGGGGGGAAGGGAAAGTCAGAGAACCAAGAGGTGAAGTAATCAGTGGGAAGCGTAGCTGCTTAGGAATACAAAAAAGCACGAAAAGACAAAACTCAGGAGAGGTTATGATAGTCCCCATCCCACAAAATATGACACAGTGTATGGAAAGGCTCAGTAAACCAAGGTCCACCACACTAAGAAAACAAAAAGGGACGGTCAATAGAGAATTAAAGGTGCTATATTTAAATGCGCGCAGTGTACGGAACAAGGTAGATGAGCTTGTGGCCCAGATTGTGACTGGCAGGTATGATGTGGTAGGCATCACAGAGACATGGTTGCAGGGGGTTCAGGACTGGCATTTAAACATCCAGGGATTCACAACCTATCGAAAAGACAGGGAGGTGGGCAGAGGGGGCGGGGTTGCCTTGTTAATTAGGAATGAAATTAAATCAATAGCACTAAATGACATAGGGTCAGATGATGTGGAGTCTGTGTGGGTAGAGTTGAGGAACCACAAAGGCAAAACAACCATAATGGGAGTTATGTACAGGCCTCCTGACAGTGGCCAGGACCAGGGGCACAAAATGCACCACGAAATAGAAAGTGCATGTCAGAAAGGCAAGGTCACTGTGATCATGGGGGACTTTAATATGCAGGTGGACTGGATAAATAATGCTGCCAGTGGACCCAAGGAAAGGGAATTCATTGAATGTTTACAGGAGGACTTTTTGGAACAGCTTGTGATGGAGCCCACGAGGGAACAGGCCATTCTGGACTTAGTGTTATGTAATGAGCCAGACTTGATCAAAGATCTTAAAGTAAGGGAGCACTTAGGAGGCAGTGATCATAATATGGTAGAATTCAATCTCCAATTTGAAAGAAAGAAGGTCGAATCAGATGTAAAGGTGTTACAGCTAAATAAAGGTAACTACAGGGGCATGAGGGAGGAACTGACGAAAATCGACTGGGAGCAGAGCCTAGTGGGAAAGACAGTAGAACAGCAATGGCAGGAGTTTCTGGGAGTAATTGAGGACCCAGTACAGAGGTTCATCCCAAAGAAAAGAAAGGTTATCAGAGGGGGGATTAGGCAGCCATGGCTGACAAAGGAAGTTAGGGAATGCATCAAAGCAAAAGAGAAAGCCTATAATGTGGCAAAGAGTAGTGGGAAGTCAGAAGATTGGGAAGGCTACAAAAACAAACAGAGGATAACAAAGCGAGAAATAAGGAAAGAGAGGATCAAATATGAAGGTAGCCAGTAACATTAGGAATGATAGTAAAAGTTTCTTTAAATACATTAAAAACAAACGGGAGGCAAAAGTTGACATTGGGCCGCTCCAAAATGACGCTGGTAATTTTGTGATGGGAGACCAGGAAATAGCTGAGGAACTAAATAAGTACTTTGCGTCAGTCTTCACAGTAGAAGACATGAGTAATATCCCAACAATTCCAGAGAGTCAGAGGGCAGAGTTGAATATGGTAGCCATCACAAAGGAGAAAGTGCTAGAGAAACTAAGAGGTCTAAAAATTGATAAATCTCCGGGCCCAGATGGACTACATCCTAGAGTTCTAAAGGAGATAGCTGAAGAAATAGTGGAGGCGTTAGTTATGATCTTTCAAAAGTCACTGGAGTCAGGGAAAGTCCCAGAGGATTGGAAAATCGCTGTTGTAACCCCCCTGTTCAAGAAGGGAACAAGGAAAAAGATGGAAAATTATAGGCCAATTAGCCTAACCTCGGTTGTTGGCAAGATTCTAGACTCCATTGATAAGGATGAGATTTCTAAATTCTTGGAAGTGCAGGGTCAGATTAGGACAAGTCAGCATGGATTTAGTAAGGGGAGGTCGTGCCTGACAAACCTGTTAGAGTTCTTTGAAGAGATAACAAATAGGTTAGACCAAGGAGAGCCAATGGATGTTTTCTATCTTGACTTCCAACAGGCCTTTGATAAGGTGCCTCACGGGAGACTGCTGAATTAAATAAGGGCCCATGGTATTCGAGGCAAGGTACTAACATGGATTGACGATTGGCTGTCAGGCAGAAGGCAGAGAGTTGGGATAAAAGGTTCTTTTTCGGAATGGCAACCGGTGACGAGTGGTGTCCCGCAGGGTTCAGTGTTGGGGCCACAGCTGTTCTCTTTATATATTAACGATCTAGAAGACGGGACTGGGGGCATTCTGGCTAAGTTTGCCGATGATACAAAGATAGGTGGAGGGGCAGGTAGTATGGAGGAGGTGGGGAGGCTGCAGAAAGATTTAGACAGTTTAGGAGAGTGGTCCAAGAAATGGCTGATGAAATTCAACGTGGGCAAGAGTGAGGTCTTGCACTTTGGAAAAAAGAATAGAGGCATGGACTATTTTCTAAACTGTGACAAAATTCATAATGCTGAAGTGCAAAGGGACTTGGGAGTCCTAGTCCAGGATTCTCTAAAGGTAAACTTGCAGGTTGAGTCCGTAATTAAGAAAGCAAATGCAATGTTGTCATTCACCTCAAGAGGCTTGGAATATAAAAGCAGGGATGTACTTCTGAAGCTTTATAAAGCATTAGTTAGGCCCCATTTAGAATACTGTGAGCAATTTTGGGCCCCACACCTCAGGAAGGACATACTGGCACTGGAGCGGGTCCAGCGGAGATTCACACGGATGATCCCAGGAATGGTAGGCCTAACATACGATGAACGTCTGAGGATCCTGGGATTATATTCATTGGAGTTTAGGAGGTTGAGGGGAGATCTAATAGAAACTTACAAGATAATGAATGGCTTAGATAGGGTGGATGTAGGGAAGTTGTTTCCAGTAGCAGGGGAGACTAGGACCCGGGGCACAGCCTTAGAATAAAAGGGAGTCACTTTAGAACAGAGATGAGGAGAATTTTTTTCAGCCAGAGAGTGGTGGGTCTGTGGAATTCATTGCCACAGAGGGCGGTGGAGGCCAGGACATTGAGTGTCTTTAAGACAGAACTTGATAAATTCTTGATTTCTCGAGGAATTAAGGGCTCTGGAGAGAGAGCGGGTAAATGGAGTTGAAATCAGCCATGATTGAATGGTGGAGTGGACTCGATGGGCCGAATGGCCTTACTTCCGCTCCTATGTCTTATGGTCTTATGGTCTTATTACTGCAACAAACACCTGCGACAATGTAAATAAAAACATTTCCAACATTCATCTTAAGCTTAACGTGCAGGTTCAGTCGGCAGTTAGGAAGACAAATGAAGGGCAGTACAGTGGCAGAGGGGTTAGCACTGCTGCTTCACCAAGGTCCCAGCTTCGATCCCCGCTCTGGGTCACTATCCGTGTGGATTTTGCACATTCTCCCCGTGTTTGCATGGGTTTCGCCCCCACAATCCAAAAAAGATGTGCAGGGTAGATGGATTGGCCACGCTAAATTGCCCCTTAATTGGAAAATAATTAATTTGGTACTCTAAATTTATTTTTAGAAAAGGAAGGCAAATGCAATGTTAGCATTCATGTCGAGAGGGCGAGAGTACAAGAGCAGGGATGTACTTCGGAAGCTGTATAAAGCTCTGGTCAGACCCCATTTGGAGTATTGGGAGCAGTTTGGGTCCCATGTCTAAGGAAGGATGTGCTGGCCTTGGAAAGGGTCCAGAGGATGTTCACAAGAATAATTCCTGGAATCAAGAGCTTGTCACATGAGGAGCGGTTGAGGGCTCCAGGTCTGTACTCGTTGGAGTTTAAAAGGATAAGAGGGGATCTTATTGAAACTTACAGGATACTGCGAGGCCCGGATAGAGTGGACGTGGAGAGAATGTTTCCATGAGTAGGAAAAACTAAAACTAGAAGGCACAGCCTCAGACTGAAGGGATGTTCCTTTAAAACTGAGATGAGGAGAAATTTCTCCAGCGGATAGTGGTGAATCTGTGAAACGCTTTGCCGCAGAAGGCTGTGGAGGCCGAATTACTGAGTTGAACATGGGACATAGAACATGCAGTGCAGAATGAGGCCATTCGGCCCATCAAGTCTGCACCAACCAACTTAAGCCCTCACTTCCACCCTATCCCCGTAACCCAATAACCCCTGCTAACCGTTTTGGAAATTAAGGGCAATTTAGCATGGCCAATCCACCTAACCTTCACGTCTTTGGACTGTGGGAGGAAAAACCGGAGGAAACCCACGCAGACACGGGGAGAACGTGCAGACTCCGCACAGACGGTGACCCAGCGGGGAATCGAACCGGGGTCCCTGGCGCTGTGAAGCCACAGTGCTAGCCACTTGTGCTACCGTGCTGCCCAAAGTTTCTTTCAGCCAGATAGGTTCTTGATTCAAAAGGGGATCAGAGGTTATGGGGAGAAGGCAGGAGAATGGGGATGAGAAACATATCAGCTATGATTGAATGGCTAACTCGAGCAGACTCGATGGGCTGAATGGCTTAATTCTGCTCCACATCATTTGATTTCTAACTGCACTTCCTTCAGATCCTGGGGGGCCAGGTGTTGACTGTCAAGCTGCCTGCTCCCATTGCCTTCTATGAGTTAGTCAAGAGGGTTTCCTGGCAGAGAAAATCTCTCCCCGATAAAGGTGTCCAGTACAGCATTGGAAAATCTCTCAGTTCATGTTCTACTGTGTTGTGCAATCAATCAAGTTCTTTGAGATCAACTCTCTTTGCCAGTCACTTCCTTCACCTGCATCAGCCAGAATGCAACCTCCCCTTTAAGAGTTGGAAGGCTCCTTTTAAGTATTTTTTGTGACCTCCACCCCACCATCACTATTCTCAATACTTTGCTTCACACTGGTTAAATGCAGAAATAATTCAGTGAGCAGGACGCACGATGTCTGTTTGGTACCTGCACCAACTGCAACAGGCATGGATTAATTGCGTACAGCAATCATCATGCCCATTTTCAGCCTGTATATTTTAGCTGAGAAGACAAGGGATGCGGATATTTGAGTATTCCCTGATGTATATTTTAAAATTGATGTAAGCGTTAAAAACAGTATTAGTTGATGTTCCACAGTGCTGCTTGCAGGCAAATATAAAAGGTAGTACACACAGCAGCTGTAAAAAAAAACAATAACGATGCAACAAGCTATGCCATGTAATAATGAACACAAGTAAACGCAGTTACTGCAAGCAAATGACAACAATTGAGGATGGTAGATATAGACCATAATGTGATGAGGAGATGGCAGAGATCTGATTGAGGTGACAGGATAGGAAATGGTGCAACATGATTGAGACAGCAGAGATCACTGTGCCAACCTGTCAAAGCCAAGGAAAGGGAGAAGAGAGGAGAGAAAGCATGCAGCCACGTTGAACAGCTGTTGGGAAGAACTTGAGACCTGTTCAGAAAGGGGAAAACAGAGGCAGTTCTGATCGCATGGAACCTCAAGTGCTTTCCAGCAAGAGAGCAAATCAGTATAATGCTGATAGGGTTGGGGAAAGGGAAGAGAGTTTGAACCTAACGTCGGTTCTAGGGTTCTAAGCAACCAGGGGGAAGAAAGCAAGACCTAATTTTTGTGGGTAAAGGAAACAGGGGTGGGGTGGAGGCGGGGATGGAGAAATGAACACCATAGGAGAAAAACAACTCCACTGATAATGGACGAAGTATATTACTGTTAATAGGGATAGGACAAGAAAAAGAGCAAGAGAGTGGAATAGCAATGATTACGAAAAAGAAGTTCAGCAGAGCAAAATGAGGGGTGGGTCAGCGAATGACAGGTGGTGAGGGTACAGCCAAAGTGAGTGGGTGAGGGTGAGGTTGCAGGATAAGTCAAAGTGAGAGAGAGGGGTGTGTAGAAGTCAGAGCCAGAGATCATGGGGTAGGGGGTGTCAGAGCAAGCAAGGGAGGGGATGAAAGAGAGTCAAATAGAGGGAGAAAGGTGGTGAGAAAGCCAGAGTGGGTGAGTTAAGGGGGAGAAAAGAGAGAGAGGAAGGGGAAGACACAAAGATGAGGAGTGTTGGCGGTGAGTTAGTGTGGTCCATGAGAAAGCGAGATTGGGGAACCCTGGGAAGGACCAAGGTCGGTGGGCTCAGAGCTTGCCAGGTGAGAGGGGCGCTAAGAGGGTACCAGGTAGCGGGGGGGACCCCAAGAGGCTGCAAGGTAAAGGGGAATGCCAAGAGGATGCCAGGTAGGGAGGGGGAGGACCCCAAGATGGTGCCCGGTTGGGGAGCGGACCACAAGAGGGTGTCAGGTTTGGGGGTGGACACCAAGAGGCTGCCAGGTAGGGGGGGATGCCAACAGGATGTCAGGTGGGGGAGGGGGAGGACCCCAAAAGGGTGCCAGGCTGGGAGATGGACCCCAAGAGGGTACCAGGTTGGGAGGTGGACCCCATAAGGGTGTCAGGTTTGGAGGCAGACCCCAAGAGGGTGCCAGTTTGGGGGGTTGACCCCAAAAGGATGCTAGGTTGGGGGGTGGACCCCAAGAGGATGCCACATTGGGGGAAAGACCTCAAGAGGGTGCTAGGTAGGGATGTAGACCCCCAAGAGGGTGCCAGATGGGGGACAGACTTCCAAGAGGGTGCAGGTGGGGGCAGAGCCCAAGAGGGTGCCAGGAGGGGGAGGGATACTTCGAAGAGGGTGACAGGAGGGGGGACCCCCAAGAGGGTGATAGATGGGGAAAACTCCCGAGAGGGTTCCAGGTAGGGGGGGGGGCACCCAAGAAGGTGCCAGGTGGGGAGGGGACCCTATGAGGGTCTCAGGTTTGGGGGCGGACCCCAAGAGGGTGCCAGTTTGGGGGGTGGACCCCAAAAGGGTGCCAGGTTGGGGGCGGACCCCAAGAGGGTACCAGGTTGGGGGCGGACCCCAAGAGGGTACCAGGTTGGGGCGCGGACCCCAAAGGGTGCCACGTTGGGGGACGGACCCCAGTGGATGCTAGGTAGGGATGTAGGCCCCCCAAATGGGTGCCAGATGGGGGGGGCTGACCTTCTAGAGTGTGCCAGGTGGGGGACAGACCCCCAGGAGGGTGCCAGGAGGGGAAGGAATACTTCCAAGAGGGTGACAGGTGGGGGGCCCCCAATAAGGTGCCAGGTGGGGGAGGGGACCCCCAAGAGGGTGCCAGGGGCCTCCAACTGCTTACCAGGTGGAGAACTTGAGGGGAGCTAAGCTAGAGAAGCCCAAGAAGGAGAAAGGTCAGGGAGTGAGGCTAGGAGCCGCTGAGAGAGAGGCAGGTCAGGGGATCCGAGAAGGAGCCAGCATAGGCAATGAGCAGGAGAACCAGAGAATCGGGGAAGGCTGGTTTAACAACTGAGGCACGGAGGAGAGCCACAGAGTTGGGCGGGGGGTGGGGGTGGGGGATTGAGGGAGGAGCCAAAGAGAAAGGGGAGCGTAGGGAGCCAAAATAGTTGGTGGGAGGGGGTGCAAATCAGGGGAGGTGTAACCAGAGAATGGGGTTGGGCTGAAGCCAAAGTGAATGGGAGAATTGAAATCAGGGAGTGTGGTGGGGACTGAAGTTGAAGACTGGCGGGTAGCATAAGCCAAAGTGTGTGTTGGGGATGTACTGTGTACTCTAATGAGACATAGTACACATCATCATCGGAAGTGATGCAATATCAAATGATTTTGCTATTTTATGTAGAAACTGATGGTAAGATGTAGAGACATAATAAGAGATATTCCAATAAAAATGAATGTTTTGCTTACCTCAGCAGGCTCTGTAAATATTATGTGTTAACACAACAAAACCAAGAATATTATAGAGGGGAAACCAGAGATCGAATGTTGGCGAGCGGGATGATGGAAGGGGGGTGGTTTGCAGAAGCTAGAGCCTGAGAGGAAAGAAGAAAAGGGAACCGAGGGGAAGGAGAGAAGAAAAAAGAGCCGAGGGGAAGGAAAGAGGGGTAAGAGAGAGGGGAAGGAGAGAGGGGGAAGAGAGAGGGGAAGGAGAGAGGGGGGGATCAGGAGTGAGACTGACAGGTGGTTGAAGAATGGCCCTGTTAAGAAAGCAATGGGAAAGAAGGAGCATACAGTGGAAGGATAGTAGGAGAAGAGAGATAGAAAACATGACAAACATCAAAAGATGGATAAAGAGAAGAGAAATATTATAAATGGGCAATACTAGCATAGTCTCTCTTGTTTCACAATTCTCTTGTCCAATATTTGTCTTTTAAGAATTGCTCTGTCTAACATTTTGCAGTCAGATATTGTCAAAACAGAATTTTTCTAGCCTCTTTCAAATATTTTATAATACTCTTCTTAGAATCCTTTAAATGGCAACACAGATCAACATATTTCCACTTCATGGCTGTCACTGCACTGCACTCCTTTTTAACAACATTTAATGATTAAGTGCAAAATGGTCAAACCTGCTATGCAACAACATATCAGTATAATAATAATAATCGCTTATTGTCACAAGTAGGCTTCAATGAGTTACTGTGAAAAGCCCCTAGTCGCCACATTCTGGCGCCTGTTCAGGGAGGCCGGTATGGGAATTGAACCTGCGCTGCTGCCTTGTTCTGCATTACAAGCCAGCTGTTTAGCCCACTGTGCTAAACCAGCCCCTAATGTATCTGCATGTTTATCAAGTGCAAAATGGTCATACCCACTATAACATATCAGTATCTGAATTGATTCCTCATGTATTTAATTGCCTGATCTCAGATGGCCCTTTGTCAAAAAGAAACATGCTTACCCCCCAAAAATGATTTAAGGGAAACCAAAGTTCATTTTTAACAATGGCTCAACACTGCTCATATTGTTGGAATGGTATTTGTGAATAACTGATCACTGTCAGAGAATGATGGATGGAGGAAAATTAAAGATGGGTTTCCTGATTTCAGAAATCATAAAAAAGTAAGTTTAAATATAAACTATTCATCGTCAGCTGTGCTTTGAGGCAAAACACCGAAATGAATACAACTGTAATCCACCCCCCCCCCCCCCCCCCCCCCACCAAAAACGCACAAATGCCACAATGAAATGAGTAATGTATTTGGATTAGCATGAAGACTGCTGTCCTGGAATGAAATTGTAACATGTATTTTAACACCTTTGAATCTCTGACTATTTGGCAAATGTGCCCCGTTAGCTTCATTTGCGAATTAAACAACTTGCCGTTATATAAATATGTAGCGGAGTGGCAATACTTCTGTTTATTGACTGGCACAATCTTACTTGTTGCCACGTTTGAAGAAATCAACCAGCACTTTATAGTGAGCACGTCTCCCCCGCCCCCTCCCCACCACCCCGCCACCACCACCACCTTTTGCCTTTCACATGTCTTATTAGTTTCTTCGCACTACACCTAATGAGCCATCACACCTTCCTCGGAATGTAAAATGCCCGAAGTGCCATCATGACAGGAAATCTAATTACAAATGTACCACGGCAAAATACAGCATGGAAATTATGAGACAAAAGAACGCTACAGTTTGACACACTATTTGAAGAGAAAACGCCAACGATATGCGTCTCGCATGTTAATTTCTCGTTTTGCCTTCCCGTCTTGGGAAGCAGCGGCGCGGTTCTCACCTAAACGGCACTTCGGATTGTTTGCCACATATGAGGCAATTAAGACAAAAATGTACAGGAGGCATAAAATTAATATTAAACCGCCCTATGAACCGCAGTAGTATTTTGAACAGATGTGTAATTTAGAAATACTGAATGACACGGGGAACAGCCGAAATAAGCATTAGTAAATCCAATTCTGACTGGGAGCAGGGAAGGAAAATACTGCTGCATCTTTTGTGTTTTGGGCCAGATTTCGGTCGACATCACAAGGTGTTCTTAAGTTTGAACACCGCATCAAATATAATCCGAATCACAACCAGCTACTTTTTATTTAAGCTATTATCTCAGCCTTCGATTCTAAGGCAGCAGGAGCGCGAGTCCTTGACATAGATCAGTACATAGTCTTTGCACTCTTAATTGGAAAAATAAACTGCAGAAGGGGGGGGGGGGGGGGTGGAAACTCGGCTTTTTATTGATGCATTTGGTGCCTTCGGACGGAGTCTGCAGAATGCAGGACCCTCTCCTCCTCGACCCGGACATTGCAATCCTTTGCATAGCGATGGCTGCTTGCAACCGCACTCACCTGGTCTCTACACTCTTGCTCCCCCGTTGTGTTCCGAATGCGCAAGTATTTTACTCAACGATGGGCACCAGGAACACAAAACAAAGGGGGAAGGGAGGGGGTAATATTGGATGGGGGGCTTTAAATCTTTGCACGCCGTGGAATCATGATGCAAGGTCTTTCAGGATTTTTTTTTGTCCTCACGCCAACCTCTTCAGATTGGGCTTCCCCGCTAATGTACATGACGAACCAAAATGCCAACATTACCCGGCTGCAAACGAGAAAGGGTGACAGCCAACCCTGTGAAAGAATTTCTACACCTACCTCAAAGAAGCTGCTGAAGCCGTAAACTAGTCTGTGAGAGAAAATGCTGTCCTATCGTACGAATTCTTGTTTGTGTATATATTTTTTAAAAGGCCACAATAAACGAGGTATCCTCGTATGCTGTCAAGAGAATGCCATCTACATTGCCTCACGTCAAAACAGTGTTACGAAATTAGAGCGAACCTCCGCCTTCTGGATTGCCCGTAAACCCCTGGAAGATGACGCATTTTCCCTCCGCGAGCTAAAACAAAAATGTGTTAAAATTGCCCCTTTTCCCGGTGGAGGCAAATACCGGAGAGACCCCTCAAAATCCCCCCTCTCCTCCCCTCCCCTGAACTGAAGAAAACAAACATGACACCGTGTTAGAATAAGAAGGGTATGAATTACCAGGGTCGGTGCTCCCGGTGTGAAGGGGCTGAGTGAGGCAGGTGGGCTTTTATTGCCCTGGACGGGGGGCGCTCGCTCTCCGGGATCCCAGAGACCGTGAGGCGGGACAAAGCCACGCGCGCTGCTCCAGTGCCCGCCGCGTGCGCAGCCGCACGGCACCAGGCAAGCAAGGGGGGGGGGGGGGGTGCTGTGTCTAAAATACCGCCCGCCCCCATCCCCGCCTCAATTATTATTTACAGTTTATTTTCCTTTTGGTCATCCCACCTCCTCATTGCATCGACGCAGCTGCATTCCCAATTACCGAGAGGTGGGCGGCATCGCACTGTCGAGTTACCTGTGTTATCCCCCGTTCCCGCCCTCCCCCTCCACAAGTGACAGATCTGTCAAGACTGACTCGCAAGGCGTGAGACTCCCTCGTCGCTCTTGTGGTTTTCAATGCAATGCGAACGTGTGTGTGGCGGGGGCGGGGGGGAGGTTAAATATTGCCAGCAGAATAATAGGTACTCAATTCCGTGCTGGAAAGCAGCACCTCGTGAAGCAGTTCGAATCAGATCACCCCCAAAAAAACAGAACTCTGGAAATCATCCAGCTTTCGCAAGTATTTATTAATATTGACGTGTACAATAATATCCTGATATGACACAAAACTGTTGAAGCGGCGCGATATTTTCACTTGTTTAATACCAACATGTAGGTCTTTGTATTTACATGGAGCACACATGCTTCCGTATACATTTACACATTTCTGCAAAGTGCACTTAGTTGTAGTGAACTCTTGGAAACCGCGTGCGCGGCACTGGGAAAACACTTTATTTTAGTTTCAAGCAGGAAAAATTGCATGCACACTTGTAGAAGCATACCCCGACCGATGAAAGTGCACCGAAGCTTGGGCGTTCAATAAAAAAAACACTTCAGAGGGAATTGGCGTACAAATGTTCAAGCTCCAGCAGACTGCTTGGTATCCAAGCGTGGGATGCACACACAGTTCGGGATAACACACATGTGTCTCTGAAACTTCAACAGGTTCAACCAGCACTGCTCATGCCAAGCTGACTCTCAGGTCATTTTATTTTACACTTGGCCTCTCAGACCTAAGGATGATAAATTTAATTTCATTTGATTTTTTTTCCCGTTTTCTTTTATTTTGTAGTATTTTCTTTTCACGTGTTTCCCCCTTTATACTTGAAAATTAAAATAGAACCAAGAACTGAGAAATTGTTAGCTGCAAGAAGAGAAATCCCAGCGCAGCGTTATTTTATTGCTGTTCGGCTCGGAAGAGTCCTGTTCGACTTAAAACTTTAACTCCGTTTCTCTCTCCACAGATGCCGCCAGACCGCCGAGTATTTACCTTATTTGCTCTTTTTATTTCAAATTTCCAGCATCTGCAGTATTTTGTCTTTATTCATTTACCTTCTCTCAATTGCAAAATGCTGACATTTTAATATGGAAGATACGTTCAAACCCCACCACAGAACATAAATGGATAAATCAAAACTTTTTTTTAAAATTTGGAGTACCCAATTCATTTTTTCCATTAAAGGGGCAATTTAGCGTGGCCAACCCGCCTACACTGCACATCTTTCTTGGGTTGTGTGGGCGAAACCCACGCAAACAAGGGGAGAATGTACAAACACCACACGGACAGTGACCCAGAGCCGAGATCGAACCTGGGACCTCGGCGCCGTGAGGCAGCTGTGCTAACCATTGTGCCACCGTGCTGCACTTTCAATGGATTAATTAGACTGGCATCTAAGTGTTTGTGCAGAAGACCTGCTGCATTGGTGCTGGGGTTAATTGTTTTGCAGCGTTTGGGGCTCAACGTTGTGTTTAGCAGCTTTAGCTTGTGATCTTTCACATCCGATTTAAACCTTTTTTTAAAAAATGTATTCCTTACATGTATTGCTTTAATGCAATCTGGCTTTTGTTCTTTTATAAAAAAAATTTAGAGTACCCAATTAATTTTTTCCAATTAAGGGGCAATTTAGCTTGGCCAATCCACCTACTCTGCACATCTTTGGGTTGTGGGGGCAAAACCCACGCAGACACGGGGAGAATGTGTAAACTCCACACGGACAGTGACCCAGGGCCGGGACCGAACCTGGGACCTCGGCACTGTGAGGCAGCAGGGCCACTGCGCCACCGTGCTGCCTTTTGAAATGAAAATGAAAAAATGAAATGAAATGAAAATCGCTTATTGTTACAAGTAGGCTTCAAATGAAGTTACTGTGAAAAGCCCCTAGTCGCCACATTCCAGCGCCTGTTCGGGGAGGTTGTTATGGGAATTGAATTGTGCTGCTGGCCTGCCTTAGTCTGCTTTCAAAGCCAGCAATTTAGCCCTGTGCTAAACAGCCCCTTTGGCTTTTGTTTTTAAAGTTGGTACATTTTGTTGCAACCTCTCACTTTAAAATCTAACAAACTCCCTCTCTTCAGTTCTGATGAAGACGCAAAAGGACTCTTCAAAACATTAATTCTGTTTTCTCTCCTTACAGATGCCGCCAGGTTTGTTGAGTTTTTCCAGAATCCTCTGTTCATGGGCGAAATTCTCCTACCCGCCCCGCCACATTTCTGCGTCGACCGGCCGGCGGGAGTCTCCGTAACACCGGCCGGTCAATGGGGTTTCCCATTGTGGGGCAGCCCCACGCCGTCGGGAAACCCCCGGGCGCCGGCAAAACGGAGACTCCCGCCGGCGGAGAATGACGCCCCTTGTGTTGAAACATTTGATTGATTGATTTTCAATGAAAAGCATTATAATTTGTATTACTTTTGTTTAAATTATTATAGTTAAGATCATAAAAACATAAGAAATAGAAGAAGGACTGTGTCATACAGCCCCTCAGTCCTGCTCCGCCATTCAATAAGATTATGGCTGAGCTGGTCTTGGCCTCAACTCCACTTTCCTGCCTATTCCCCACAACCCTTGACTCACTCATTCAAAATTATGTCTCCCTTGAACATATTCAATGGCACAGCCTTCGCAACTCTCTAGGGAGAGAATTCCAAACATTTATGATGGCCTGAGAGAAGAAAATCTGCATCACCTTTGTCTGAAATGAGCGACTCCTTCTTCAGAAAATATGTACCCTAAATCTAGATCCCCCCACGAGGAACCAATGATGAATTGTAAGGCAATTATTGAGTGTTTATGACTTTTGATTTTATGAGAAATTGTATATTCCTAAATCTATCGACTGATAACAGGGACCAGGCATTCATGTGGGCTTGGGAAAAAACAAACTGTGTTCTTCTACATCTTCTGAAATGTATACTTGACCCATATGTGACTTTGCCCGGGGATTTTGTCTTTCCAAATGTTGGTTAGATTCGCAGTCCACTTTGCGAACATTTATACAGTGCGGGAGGAGTGTGTGTACAGATCAGGCTAGTTAGAAGGCCCGCCTTGGTTCTCCAACACATCAGCCTAGCTGCTAACATCTTTTAAAGGCCCATAAACCTCGCCCACCCACATGCCATACCTGCTCAAATTGAGATACCCCCCCCATACCTTCATGCACCACCCTGTTCTCTCAGATTACCCATGTAACCTCCAAGCCCCTCCCCCCATGTGTCCTCCGTAGCCCACTCACCCGGTATTTACGGAGAACGTTCTTCACAAACCGGAGAATAACAATGGGAATTTTTTTTAAAGTATTTTTAAAATTCTGACCATCTAATAAAACACTGAATTGAAATGCACCATAATTGATACTGGAAAGCTAATAGGTTTGTAAACAAACAAAAAACACATCAAAGGAACATACCATTATTACAACCTCTTAAAAGTACCAATCATTTTTGGATTAATAAGTCACCTATTGAGCTGAAGCCATTATTAGCTTTTGAAACATATTCATAATTGCTGCAGCTGTCATAACAAAAATATTGCCTGAAATTGATAAAACACAATGGTGCCTTGTCCCATTTCAAAGTAGAGTGCCTGTCAATCAAAGGAGGGGAGCAGGTGCAGAGATTTCTTTCGACTTTCAAAAGCAGATTTTTTTAAAGTCACAGCTGTCAGTTGATTTAAATCACAGAACAATGCATGATAGCAGAGGCTGGCTGGGTTTTTAAAAACATTTTTTAATGCACCGCGGTGCTTTTGACAATTGGAAAACTGCTGTTATACATGACAATAATTACAAAGCTGGTTAATGTAAGGGGCTACTTACCTTTGCAGAACAGATCCCTATGATAAATTATGAATCACTGCTTCAAAATCACATGACAATTGTTAGCGGAGTTAAATGAGTTGAGTTCTTCAGACCGTATGAAACTTTAACAAACTGTGTTTTAATGCCACATGCATGCGGGGGAGCTAAACCCGGCCGCTAGAACTGCAGCTTAGCCCAAGTAGCTCTGCCCGAACAAAGCCCCCACGCAATTCTTTATACTGTTTCGGCTTGATACAGAGTGATTCAAAATGATTCAACATGATATGAGTGATTCAAATAGTACAATGCAACCGATTATCGGTACCGGCAATATGATGGGATTACAGTCATTCCCGATTAGATGACATGGATACACTGTTTTACATACATTGCTCCTAATCGTTCCGGAGGTACATGTTGCCCACCGGCTTTGTAATACAAAAGGACCGTGTCTAAACAATCGGTACATGATGGGGTGGTAACTGCTCCATGTCCCTGATATTTGCATGTAGCTAGTTGTACAATGTCTTTCCGAGACATGCCGGAGCCAGGCTGATCGCTCTCTGATTAGTTCCTGTCGCTGAAGTGGAAGATGTGTTACCTGTGGCATGCTGGCTTGTACTATACTAATTTGATTAGGTTTTTGGAGACTGTTGGTTTAAGCCTTTCCAGGCAGTTTTTCCTTGCTGCCCTAAGTGTATCTCTGAGGCTCCATTTTCCTTACTACAACAATATAACATCTAATAGTGACATTTGAAGATGTGAATACATTTTATACTTACCTACCAGAATGTTCCTGAACCCCCCGAGTGGCCACGACCTCTGAATGGAGATGTGTTTTTTAGAGCTTCTACAATCTCCTCGATGAAGGAATTGCAATTTTCCTATGGCTCTCAGAATGGGAAACCTTATCTGGAAAAGGTTCATCTGTGCTTTGCACAGCAGGTCTTCCCGACCCACGATGTCTCCCAGTGCCAGGGACCTTGGTTCGAACCTGACCTTAGGTGAATGTGCGTAGTGTGCACATTCACCCCGTGTCTGCGTGGGTTTCCTCTGGGTGCTCCGATTTCTTCCCACAGTCAAAAGATGTGCCGATTAGGTCGATTGGCCTTGCTAAATTACCCCTTAGTATCCAAAGGTTAGGTGGGATGTGGTGGGGCTGTGGGCCCTGGGTGGGTGCCTTTTGGAGGATCGGTGCAGACTTGATAGGCCAAATGGCCTCCCTTTGCACTATGGGTATTATATGAAATGAGTAAGATTGACTGAAGTCAGTGAAATTTAGTTTTACTGTTACTCTGTCTATTCATTGTTGTCTATGAAATAATGTGGTTACTAATTCATATCTAATCTTGTCTTTCCAAATGTTTCTCAGTCCATCTTTAAAATGATTGGCAACTTCCCTATTAGGACACATTAAAGCGCATGGGTCCTTAGCCCAAAGCCTGTCCACCATCTACAAGGCACAAGTCAGGAGTGCAATGGAATACTCTCCACTTGCCTGGATGAGTGCAGCTCCCGCAACACTCAAGAAACTCGATACTGTTAGGTTCTGGTGCTTGGCCGGTCAGAATAAATGGGCTAAAGAACGTCTAGTTCTTGACTAGTTAAAGTTTTATTGTTGAACAATTGGATGGGTTAGATAACCATAAGAATATTATCAAAAACTACTAACCATTAGAAAGAATCTAAGAGCTACTACAAATGGTGACTATCCACTATGAAGACCCTCTACCAACTCCCTGAGATAACAATGTCATGTCCTTGTTCTCTACTTTCACCTGCTGGTTGGATGTCTTGTATATCTCTATATACATGATTGCTTATGCATATCATCACAGACACCATCCAGGAAAAAGCAGCCCACTTGATTGCTACTCCGTCCCAAACATTCAAACCTTCCACCACCGGCAAACAGTGGCAGCAATATGCACACTCTACAAGATGCACTGCAGTAACTCACCAAGGTTCCTTGGACAGCACCTTCCAAAGCCACGACCACTACCATCTAGAAGGACAAAAGCAGCAGCTACGTGAGAACCCCACCACCTGGAGGTTCCCCTCCAAGTCACTCACCACCCTGACTTGGAAATATATTTCTGTTCCTTCACTGTTGCTGGGGCAACATCCTGGAATTCCCTCCCTAACAGTACAGTGGGTGTATCTACATCTCAAGGATTGCAGCGGTTCAAGAAGGGAACGCACCACTTCTGATGGGAAACTCGGGATGTGCAATAAATTCTGGCCTAACCAGCAACACGCACATCCCGTAAATGAATTTAAAAAAACATGTGCCACATTCTCCCGATTGTCCGCTGTAAACCCTGTGGCCTGGTCAATTACCAGAAACACAGGCTGGATTCTCTGTTCCACGCCGCCAAAATCGCATTCGGCGACGGGCCGTAGACTCCGGTTAGACGTCCAAATCGGGAGCAGCACCGGTTTTTGAATTCTCCGCCCCCTGAAAAGCGGCATACTCTAGGAATATGCTATGCTGATTATCCACAGCCTCAGGCCATTGCCTGAGGCCCGCCCCGCGATGCTCCAACCCGACCTGATGAGTTCCAGATGGCGTGGGTTACATGTGCTCACACCATTTGTGAACTCGGCGTGTCAGCTGCGGACTCAGTCCAGGGGCGCCACAGTCATGGGAAGGCCGATTCGCGGGCAGGATGGGACTTCTTTCGGGGCTGGGGGCATTGTGGATGGGTGGTCCGGAGTAAGCGAGCGGCCGAAGGGGGGTACTACTTTAGCGGTCCAGGTCCGCGGGCTGAGTCCACCATGGAGCACGCGCTTCAGAACTGGAAGTGCTGAGGGCCGTATCGGCAGCTAGAGCTGCGAGCTCTACACTGCCTCCCTGCTAGCCCCCAGCAAAACAGGGAATCAGTGACCGTTTAATGCCAGTTTTACTGGCGTAAAATACCACCGTTTTCATGCCGACCTGGGAACTTAGTCTCCGAAACGGAGAATCCAGCCCCATATCTGTAATGCATATATGGGATTTCTGGTAATCTCTCAAGGAAGTTACAGCTGCCATTTGGGAGAACCCCTGTAAAACATCAAGCAATGATATTTATTTCAGATCCCAAGGGACTCACGGTAGCATTGTGGATAGCACAATTGCTTCACAGCTCCAGGGTCCCAGGTTCGATTCCGGCTTGGGTCACTGTCTGTGCGGAGCCTGCACATCCTCCCCGTGTGTGTGTGGGTTTCCTCCGGGTGCTCCGATTTCCTCCCACAGTCCAAAGATGTGCAGGTTAGGTGGATTGGCCATGATAAATTGCCCTTAGTGTCCAAAATTGCCCTTAGTGTTGGGTGGGGTTACTGAGTTATGGGGATAGGGTGGCGGTGTTGACCTTGGGTAGGGTGCTCTTTCCAAGAGCCGGTGCAGACTCGATGGGTCGGATGGCCTCTTTCTGCACTGTAAATTCTATGAATTCTATGAGACTCCCATATTATGCTCTATGCTTACTTAGACATTGGGCAGTAAGGGCACACTCTTGAAACTGAGATGATCGAATTGTTTACAGGACTGAGCAGCACAACTGTACCTCAGAGAATATTTGAAGCAGACCAGGGACGTCCAACAGTGATCAATAAAAGTTGCGTTTTATCACACTTGGTTGAAATCCATGCCTAATTGAGGTGGAACAGGACCATAGAAATAATGAATGCAGAAAAGAAAAGAGAGTACCCATTAAAGTCAACCAGATTTGTGGTGTAAAGTCAAAATCTCTAATTACCACATGTGACACTAGTGTCATGCTGCATTTATCATTTTCAGCCAGGCAGTATCTCAATTTATATTGTCGGGACGGAACTGCAATTCTCTTGTACAAAAAAAGAACTGTGTGAATGCATAATACAGTGATGTGAAGAATTCTATCTCTGGTAGTAATTCAAAGGAGGGATTTCTTTTTGCCCAGGAAGAACTGTGTGCCACAAAACATGGAATGTGCTTTCTCATCTTGCATTGTCAATGCAGGAAATAAACTTCCCCATATTTTCTAAAGTCCTCTTATTTAAGTAATTCTTCAGTACTCCTCATATTGATCGCACCATGTACTCCGTGTGTCAAAATCAGAAGTACAATATCTGGGACAGGATTGTAAAGCAGGAACTGTTTGGAGGGAGGTTCAACACTCTGGCAACCAAGGAAGCTGACATCAGTACTCCATTGAACACAAGGCACTGTATTCTACTGTGCCCATTCATAAAGCTGAAATTATGTGAATGCCTGGAATCAATGTGAAAGTTGCGAGCATATGAGTAACAAATTGAACTAATTAAAATTTTAATAAATCCAATAACCAGGCTATCTTCAGCTATTAATTAACTGTGTAAGAAGTCAAGCCATAATAAGTCAAGCCATATATTAATCTTGCCTACTTTATATCAGTTCAGACACTGGACATAATATCAACCTATATTCAGCAAAGGAACACAAAGAGGACAGTAATGGTAACAGGTTGCTTCATAGACTGGAGGGAAATAGGGTGCAGGAAGTAAACTATATGAAACACCTGGCATCAGCCTCAGCACCAGAAATTATAATGCCAAACCCTGTCCAGGGGATACTGCAATGTCCTCCTCACTAACATTTGGGGGCTTGTGTCAAAATTAGGAAAGCTATCTCACAGATGGGTCAAGCAACAGCCTTATGCAATCATATTCACTCGATCATACCTTACACTCAATGTCCCAGACTCTTCTTTCACCATCCCTGGGTATGCCCTATCCCACGAGGTGGACAGGCCTGCTAGAGGTGGCAGCACAGTGGTATACAGTTGGGAGAAAGTGATTCTGGGAGTCCTCAACATTTCCTTGAAGCCCAAGAAGTCTCATGGCTTTAAGTCAAACATGGGCAAAGGAACTTCCTGCTGATTATCACCTACACCCTCCCTCAGTGTTCCTCCATGTTGAACACCACTTAAAAGAATACTGAGTATAACAGGGTCACAAAATATATTCTGGGTGGGGAAATGCAGTGTACATCAGCAAAAGTGGCTGGGTCGACCCACTATTAACTTAGCTGGCCATTAAGAGAATCTATGCCACACTGAGCTTGCTGCAGTTGGTGAGAGAAGGAATACGGAAAGAACCTACTGATTTTTATTCTCCATTTTCACATTTTCTTCAAAATTTACACCCCACCAACAGACAGTAAACGGTAACGAATACAAAGTCAATCCCCTTCTTCACAACACCGATCACATCCTGCCACAACCCGCCAAACAACGGCCCGCATGATAATATAAGCATCAAATAAAACAAACCCTCCCAAGGAGAAAAAAAAAGAAAAAGGAATCAGGAATAGCCTATGGTCACCATTGACTTTTACAGTCCACCTCCCCACCCCTAATATTCAACGCCATCCAATCCCCAAAAGAGTACCGTGAATGACACCCATGAATTGTATACCACCCCCCCCCCCCGCCCCCCCCGCCCACCACACACAGCTTCCTCCCCTCCATGTCCTCTTGTAAACTCCTCCCCCCAGCCTTGGTTCCTTCCCCCAACTTTACACCCCAGCTAGACACACCAAAACCTGTTCTACCAGGCTCCAATGGCCGCAGCCCCTCCCACCACCTCCCGTTAACTGGTCGACTTTAACCGGCCAGCATGGAGGCCCCCGCCCGGATCTCTTTCTCCCTTGCCCGGTCCCAGGAAAACCAAGAAATCCCCTTTAGCACACAACCCCAGCATACACACCCAAGCCCCAAAGAACCATCATTGCAAATGAGAGTTCCAACTCTTCCCTTGTCCAAATATACAGCGTCGACTCATTTAGTACATACACCAACACGCAGTGAAAAAATAAAGTTAGATGAGGCTACATCGGTACAAGGCCCGCTCTCAGTCCCATTTCTCAATTCTGCCACAGTCCTTCTGCCTTTGCAAACCCCTCCGCCGCTTCCACCGTCCCAAAATAAAAGTCCTTGGATTTGTAGGTGACCCTCAACTTAGCTGGATATACTATGCCGCACTGCACCTTGCTGTTGTGCAGTGCCTTCTTCTCCCGGCTGCAGGCCGCCCACCTCCTCGCCAGCTCCACCGTAAAGTCCTGGTATATACGTATACCAGCTCCAGCCCACTGCACCTCCCGCTTCTGCTTTGCCCAGCACAGGACTGGGCTGGTTTAGCACTGGGCTAAATCACTGGCTTTGAAAGCAGACCAAGGCATGCCAGCAGCACGGTTCAATTCCCGTACCAGCCTCCCCGAACAGGCACAGGAATGTGGCGACTAGGGGCTTTTCACAGTAACTTCATTTGAAGCCTACTTGTGACAATAAGCGATTTTCATTTCATTTCATTCCACCTTCTCCTTCACGCTGTACCTACGGAAACACACAGTTACTACTCTTGGCGGCTCACTCGCCTTTGGTATAGGCCTCCACGACCGAAGAGCCCGATCCAGTTCGTATCGAGAGGGATCGTCCCCCTCCCCTAATAGCTCCGCCAACATCGTGGCAAAGTACTCCGTCGGCCTCGGCCCTTCCACCCCTTCGGGCAGACCCACGATCCTCAGATTCTGCCGCCTGGACCTGTTTTCCAGGTCTTCCATTTTGGCTTGCAGACCCTTGTTGGTCTCTATCACCCCCTGCAGCTCCTTCCCCGTCGAGGTGAGTTGATCACTGTGCTGCGATAATGCCTCTTCCACTTCCTTCAGTGTCTCACCTTGCTCCCGCACTTCCGCCGCTGCGCTCGACACCGCCGCCCTCACCGGGGCAATCGCCTCCTCCACCAGCACTTTCAATACCGCCCCATCTCCTTCTTCATCGCTTCCATGTGCTTTGTGAACTGTTTTTCAAGTTCCACGGCCATCACCTTGATCATTTCTTCTGCTATGAGCAATGCAGCCTCCCCTGGCATTCCTGCCGACACTTTCCTTACAGTTCCCGCGCTGACCTTTCCAATCCCCGGCGGACTTTCATTAACTGCCTTTTTCACAGCCGTTTTTTTCCCCAACTTGGACATTTCTCCTCACTGTGCCTTCTTACAACTTTTTCAGCTTTCGCTGCCCCTGGGAACAGGTGTTATAACCCCGAAAATTCTATTCCCGAATGGGAGCCCTCCAATGTGCGGCTGCCTCCCGCCCGCTGTCACCGGAAGTCCCCAGGAAGAACCTACTTGATCTCACCGTCACCAGTCTACTTGTTACAGATGCACGACCTCTACAAAGTCCTCATGGAGGCCAAGTTCCATCTGCACACTGAGGATACCCTTCATTATAATGTGTGGCCCTACCACCATGTTAAATGGGATAGATTCAGAACAAGCCGAACAACATTCAGCCTTGGCTTGATAAGTGGCAAGTAACATTCATGCTATATGAGTGACAAGCAATGACCATCTCTAACGAGAGAGAATCCAACCATCTCCGCTTGACATGCAATGGTACTACTATCACTGAAATTAATGAAAATCGCTTATTGTCACAAGTAGGCTTCAAATGAAGTTACTGCGAAAAGCCCCTAGTCGCCACATTCCGGCGCCTGTTCGGGGAGGCTGGTACGGGAATTGAACCGTACTGCTGGCCTGCTTTGGTCTGCTTTCAAAGCCAGCGATTTAGCCCTGTGCTAAACAGCCCCTGAGTCACCTGCCATCAATATCCTGAGGAGAATTACCATTGACCAGAAGTGATACTGGACCAGTCATCTGAGTACTGTGACTGCAAGAGCAGATAAGAGGTCTGAATTATATGGCAAGTAAGTCCCAAACGCTTGTCCACTAAATACAATGCATAAGTCAAGAGTGTGATGAAATACTCAGCATTAACTTGGTTAGTACAGCTCCAATAATATTCAAGTAACATGTCCCCATCCAAGACAAAGCAGCCTTTTGGATTAGCACCGTGTGCATCACGGTAAACATTCACCGGCCCAGTGGCCAGTGACAACAGTGGGTAGTGGGTAACATCTGCCAGCTGCCGTGCAGCAACTCACCAAGCTTTCTTTGAGAGCACCTTCCAAATCCATGACTTCAACCATCGACAAGAACAAAGGCAGGGAACGCATAGGAACTCCGCTGCCTGGAAGTTTCCCTCCAAACCAACACCATCCTAACTTGGAACTCTATCACCCGTCCTTCACGATCCCTGCATCAAAAACCTGGAACTCCCTTTCTTTGGGTGCCACAGAACACAGGGACAAGAGCTGTTGAAGAACATGGCTCACCATTAGCCCCTCAAGGGCAATTGGGGATGGGCAACAAATTCTGGCCTTGCCAATAGCACTCACATTCTTTGAATAATTTTTTTTAAATGACGGTGGTTTCCCCACACACCCCACTTGCTGGTTACCAGGTTTAAGACCATGGTTTTTCTTGATATATAATTTTTTAAAAATAAATTCAGAGTACCCAATTCATTATTTTGTGACCAATCCACCTCTCTTGCACATCTTTGGGTTGTGGGGGCGAAACCCACACAAACACAGGGAGAATGTGCAAACTCCACACGGACAGTGACCCAGAGCCGGGATCGAACCTGGGACCTCGGCGCCCGTGCGGCAGCAGGGCTAACCCACTGCACCACCGTGCTGCCTTTTCTTGATATACCATACACATTGGTAGACAAACCATAATTTCAAAGTTTGCCAAGTTTCATGTCATCTACAATGTATTAACAGTGAGGAGGATAGTAGCAGACTGCAGACGGATATTCAGACAGGGGAAATGGAATTTAGTGCAAAGAAATGTGAAATAGACTCCCTATAGTGCAGAATAAGCCAGCACCTCAGTTTTTATCAGAAGCCTGGAATGACAATCAAGCTGGGCTTTGTTCATTCAAAATGGCAGCTGGGCCTGTGACTGGCACTGAAGTAAACCAAAGTCTCAGTCCCTGGCAGTGCAGCAATGACAGACACTAGGCAGCAGAGATATTCCAGTGCAGATAGGTCTGATAACAGAGAGGGAAGACAAAAATCATGAAACAATCAACAGTTATGCAATAAGTAGACAGGCGCAGGATGGCTACTCCTGACATGGTGCCAACACTCCCAACAGGAGCCTAATCTAAAGAGAAAAGAGATTTCATCACGTGAAGAGTCCAAAGGGAAAAACTATTTGCACTGGCAGGGCGGGTGATAACTAGAGAACGCAGACATAAGGTAAGAGACAAAATCGCGTACATTGTTACGACTGGGAATGTGCTGCTTGAAAGAGTGGTGGGAGCAAACTCAATAGTCATTTATTTCAAAAGTGAATGAGAGCAATGTTTGAAAAATAAAATGTTCCAGGTTTTGGAGGGAAGAGCAAGACAGTGGGACTAATTGAACAATTCTTTCACATGTAGGATGGACTGAGTGGCTTCCATCAGTGCTCTAAGGCTGGAATTTTCCATCCTTCACGTAGGCAGGATCTTCCGGTCCTGCCAATGTGACGGGAGATTTCAAGGGCTCACCCGCCCGCCATGAGTTCCCTGGTGGTGGGATCTGGGGGAAGCCAGTCAGTATTGAGACATATCTGATCGTTATGTCCCTTTATGTTTTAAGACATGGGGCGTCATTCTCCGACCCCCCGCCGGGTCGGAGAATGGCCGTTGGCCGCCGTGAATTCCGCCCCCGTCGAAGTCTCCGGTACCGGAGATTGGGCAGGGGCGGGAATCGGGCCGCGCCGGTTGGCGGGACCCCCCGCTCAATTCTCCGGCCCGGATGAGCCGAAGTCCCGCCCAGAAATTGCCTGTCCCGCCGGCGTAAATCAAAGCTGGTATTTACCGGCAGGACCAGGCGGCGTGAAACCGTCGGCGGCCGCTGACGCTCCCGCGCATGCGCCGCATTTCCGCGCCAGCTGGCGGGGCACCAAACACCATTTCTGCCAGCTGGCGGGGCGGAAATCCCTCTGGCGCCGGCCTAGCCCCCCATTGTTGGGGCTTGGCCCCCAAAGATGCGGAGCATTCCGCACCTTTGGGCCGGCGCGATGCCTGTCTGATTGGCGACGTTTTTGGCGCCAGTCGGCGGACATCGTGCCGTTGGGGGAGAATTTCGCCCATGATTTTTAAACTCTCAACTGACTGTAAAGTTTGCAATCTGAAATAAGAAGGCTAAAATGACTAAAAATGCAAGGCTGCCTTCCAAGTTGAAGATGAAAGACAAAGGGGTGGGATTCTCCCCTACCAGGCGGGCGGGGGGTCCCGGCGCCAAGGAGTGGCGTGAACCACCTCCGACGTCGGGCCTCCCCAAAGAGCGGAATCCTCCGCACCTTCAGGGGCTAGGCAAGCCCCGGAGTGGTTTGCGCCGCGCCGGCCGGGGGGGAAGGGGTTTCGCGCCATGCCAACCAGCGCCGAAGGGCCTCCGCCGGCCGGCGCGAGTTGGCGCATACGGGGGAGCGCCAGCATGTGCTGGCATCATCCCAGCGCATGCGCAGGGGGGTTCATCTCCACGATGGCCATCGCAGAGGACCACAGCGGCCAACACGAAACATTAGAATGCCCCCACGGCACAGGCCCGCCCGCGGGTCAGTGGACCCCGATCGCGGGCCAGGCCACCGTGGGATCCCCCCGCACCTCCACCCCCGAGGATCCCGGAGGCCGCCACGCAGCCAGGTCCCACAGGCAAATACCTTTTGTAGTTTACGGCGGCAGGGCTGGCCGTCGGCCCATCGCGGGCCCCGCCCCCGCCAAATCCCCAGCGCTGGAGAATTCGGCAGCCAGCGGGGGCGGGATTCACGCCGCCCCCCGGCGATTCTCCGACCTGGCGGGGGGGTCAGAGAATCCCGCCCAAATAAGTCACGCTCAGGGAAGTGAGAAGAGAGAGACATGTCCCATAATTCAGAGACCCATTGAAACTCACCACTGTCTAAAGAAGAGACATTAAAATGCAAAGTGCTGGATATTGAAACAGTGACTGCCACGGAAAAACCCACCCATAACCCTTTAGAAATACACAATTGGTGAAGTCTTTCATGGAATCATAGAAGAATCATAGAATCCCGACAGTGCAGAAGGAGGTCATTTGGCCCATTGAATGTGCACCGACCCTTTGAATGACAACACTATCTCGGCCCAATCCCCCCTCCTGTTCCTGCAACCCCTTCCTAATGGACAATTTAGCTTGGCCAATTCCCCAACCTACACATCCTTGGACTGTGGGAAGAAACCAAAGCTCCCGGAGGAAACCCACGCTGACACAGGCTAAATGTGCAAACTCCACACAGTCAGCCACCAAAAGTCATCTAGAGAGAATCTATTTTGTTAGACCTGGGCGGCATGGTGGCGCAGTGGTCAGCACTGCTGCCTCATGGTCCTGAAGTCCCGGGTTCGATCCCAAATCCTGGGTCACTGTCCGTCTGGAGTTCGCACATTCTCCCCGCGTCTGCGTGGGTCTCACCCCCACAACCCAAAGGATGTGCAGGCTAGGTGGATTGCCACACTAAACTGCCCCTTCATTGGAAAAAAATGGGTACTCTAAATTAATATATATTTAGTTAGAGCTAAGAAATTTTTTTATGAGGGATTTTATTTTTCCATTGAATTCCCTTAATTTTTCTTCCAATCAAAAGCAACGTATGTTGATACAGTCCCACTTTTTCCAGCAACAAGGACCTTGATCAAGTCTCCATTCTTCATGTTTGAACTTAAAACAGAGGACTAGCAAACCATTCAACCATTGCCAACAGAATTATCGCATTTACATATACGTTATTCCATTCAGAAACACTGCATGAGTTCCATATTGCCTTCAACATCCTCAGGTTGATTGAGACCACTTACCATTATCGTGTTATTCACCTTGGGGTAACACGGATTGCAACTGGATGCAGTTGTACTTGAAAGTAGACTCCAAACTGTGATGTTGGTTCAATACGCTTTATTGAACTTCTTAAGCAGTGCACACAGTTCGCTGTGGGTTTGACACTCGACTAATCTAAGTGTGCTTACTACAACTAACTAGACCAGACTAGCTCTGAGCCACGTGTAGAAGGTGCTAACTGATATATACACCCTGACTGTCACTACAGTTGTCACCAGTGGAAAGAGGCAGAGTGCTGATGCCTCGTGTGTTTTATAGTGGGAGACCACCCTCTAGTGTTCTGCCTGGTGATTGGTTGTGTTCTGTCCTGTGTGTTGATTGGCTGTACTGGGTGTCTGTCACTGCCTGTCTGTATCTCAGTATGTGCATGAGTGCATATCATGACATCCCCCCCCCTTTTTAAAAGAAAATGTTGGTTGCTTGGAGCATATGCGACTGTATTTACATGTATAACTATTTACATTAAATGGCGAGTGGATGAATATATACATGAGAGGTGTCTAGCGTGCAGATACAGAACAACATTTACAAGACAAATGTCTATAAGTCCAATCTTTGGGGCTTGCGTCGGATCCTTGTCAACTGCCTGAGAGGTGGAGGTGGGGACGTCGGCACCTTAACAGGCGGGATTGCTGCCAGATTGGTGGCCTCGTGGTGCGAGGTGTCCGGAGGAGGCATAACAACATCTAGAAAAGTAAGATCTGGTGGTGGGCAGGCAACTTTGCGCAGTGCCCTTCTGTTGCGCCTGACAATGGAGCCATCAGCCATACGAACTACAAACGATCTGGGAGCAGCCTATCGAACCACAACAGCTGGAGCTGACCAGCCTCCATCAGGTAGGTAGAACAGCATCTTCCGGAGATAGCACAGGCAAATCGGTAGCATGAGCATCGTACATCAGATTTTGCCGGTTCCTGAGTTGCTGCACCTTTTGCAGCACTGGGAAGTGATCCATGTCTGGTAAGTGTATTGCTGGAACAGTCATCCGCAGATCTCTATTCATGAGGAGTTGAGCCGGAGACATACCGGTGGACAGAGGGATTGCTCTGTACGCCAACAGTGCAAGGTTGAAGTCAGAAGCAGAGTCCACAGCCTTGCAGAGCAGTTGCTTCACTATATGGACCCCTTTCTCGACCTTCCCGTTGGACTGCTGGTAGTGTGGGCTTGAGGTAATGTGTTTGAATTGGTACGACTTGACGAAATTGGACCACTCTTTGCTGTGGAAGCAGGGACCATTGTCACTCATGACAGTGAGTGGAATACCATGCCTGGCAAATGTCTCCTTGCAAGCCTTGATGACTGTCCTTGACGTGAGGTCTGACAGCTTCACAACTTCCGGGTAATTTGAGAAGTAATCTATGATGAGCACATAGTCACGTGAAAAAGGTTGATTCCCACCTTGGACCACGGAGAGGTCACAATCTTGTGTTGCTGGAGTGTTTCTTTTGTTTGAGCAGGCTGGAAACGCTGGCAGGTCGCACAATTGAGGACCATGTTGGATATGTCCTGGATGATTCCAGGCCAATAGACAGCCTGCCGGGCCCTGCGCCTACACTTTTCGACACCCAGGTGTCCTTCGTGGGTTTGTTTGAGCACTAAGCTCTGCAGACTGTGCGGAATAACGATATGATCTAGCTTGAGGAGGATCCCCTCGACGACTGTCAAGTCGTCCTTCACATTAAAGAACTGAGGGCATTGCCCTTTTTGCCAGCCATTTGCGAGGTGGTGCATTACACGCTGCAGAAGAGGGTCTTTGGCAGTCACTTCTCGAATGTTGATCACTCTTTCATCTTATGCCGGGAGGTTGCTGGCACACAGCTGCATCTATGCCTCAATCTGGCGGATGAAGTCAACCTGTTCACAGGGCGAGGTGATGGAGCGGGACAGGGCATCCGCAATTATCAGCGCCTTGACTGGTGTGTATACTAACTCAAAATCGTATCTTCAGAGTCGAAGGAGAATGCGCTGAAGCCTGGGCGTCATGTCATTCAAGTCCTTATGAATGATATGGACCAAGGGTCTGTGGTCTGTCTCCACTGTGAAGGTGGGTAGACCGTAGACATAGTCATGGAACTTTACAATGCCAGTTAGGAGGCCCAGGCACTCTTTTCCTATCTGGGCAGACCTCTATTCAGTGAGAGTCATGGCCCTTGACGCAACTGGAGCCCAGGACGAGGAGTCATCCCTCTGGAGCAGCACGCGCCAATGCCGCCCTGACTTGCGTCCGTGCAGATTTTTGGTTCCCTGTCCGGGTCAAATAACACGAGTACCTGAGCAGTGGTGAGCTTTGCTTTGAGCTCGAGCCACTCTGCTTGATGTGTGGGTAGCCACTGGAATGTAGTGGACTTCTTCACCAGATGCCTGAGAGCCATGGTGTGTGAGGCCATGTTGGAATGAATTTTCCCAAAAAGTTCACCATTCCGAGGAAGCGTAGTATCACCTTTTTGTCTTCCGGGGTCTTCATGGCGTTAATGGCCTTGACCTTGTCCAAATCTGGTCGCACTCCCTGCTGGGATATCTGGTCGCCCAAGAACTTGATGGATGACATGCCAAAGGAGCACTTGGCCTTGTTCAGCTTGAGGCCGTTTGCATGGACACATCGAAAGACTTGTTTGAGACGAGATATGTGTTCCTCGGGGGTCGTGGACCATATGATCACATCATCTACGTAGACACACACACCCTCAATGCCCTCCAGCACCTGCTCCATGATCCTGTGGAAGATTTCAGAGGCTGAGACAATGCCGAACGGCATACAGTTACAACAGTGCCTGCCAAATGGTGTGCTGAATGTGCAGAGCCTCCTGCTGGACTCGTCCAGTTGTATCTGCCAGAAACCACGCGATGAATCTAGCTTTGTGAAGAATTTGGCGTGTGCCGTCTCACTGGTCAGTTCCTCCCGCTTCGGGATCGGGTAGTGTTCCCGCATTATGTTCCGGTTAAGATCTTTGGGATCTATGCATATCCGCAACTCTCCTGAGGGTTTCTTCACACAGACCATCGAGCTGACCCAGTCAGACGGTTCACTTTGGAGATGATGTCCTAGTCCTGTAGCTGTGCCTTTAAACGTTCCTTCAGAGAAGCCGGCACCCGGCATGGTGCATGGATTACAGGCGTGGCATTAGGCCTGAGTACGATCTTGTAGCAGTATGGCAGAGTACCCATTCCATCAAACACATCTGGGTATTGAGCAAGGATGTCATCAATGTCAGCCTGAAGATCCACATTGGAAGAAGACATGGCATGGACTCGCTGTACGAGGTTGAGTGGCTTGCATGCATGGGCACCGAGCACGGATGTCTTATCAGGCTTAACGATTTCAAATCGCAGTGTGGCATTGATGGTCTTGTTGGAGACGAGTAGATGACAAGATACTAGTGCAGTTATGGCATTGCCATTATAATCGAGGAGCTGGCAGGCTGGCGGAAAAATCTTGGGTTGCTTTTTAATGCGGACAAAATCAGCTTGAGAGATGAGATTGGCAGAAGCACCAGTGTCCAGCTTGAACTGGATGCTACATTGATTTACTTGTATGACAGCCCGCCATTCATCCGCGGAATCCACATTGAGGATAGATAGGCGTCTTGCTGAATTTGAGGAGGCATACTCACGTGTAGTGATGATGCCCACACGAGAGGGGGACTCCAGGCAGTCGTCCTCTGTTTACGTAGTGCTACCTGGATCAGCATCCAGTAAACCTTGCTGTACACATCGAACGCGCTTGCGTTGGAAGTGGGATCGCTAGCCCTTGACTGGTGGTGCAGACCTGCACAAGGCTGCATAATGTCCAGGCTGCCCACAATTTAAACATCGCCTGCCTTTTGCAGGGCATTGCCGCTTTAAGTGGGCGGTGCCGCAGTTCGGGCACATCATGACATTGACATCGTTATTCTCCATGCGTCATCGCACATGCGCAGTGCGGTCAGCTGACGTTCGCACCTGCACAGTTTGGTTTTCGGTCGCTTTGTTCTCCCATTCGTGTTGCGCATGCGTGGTGCCCTGGGAAAAGTGCACAAAATGGCCGCTTTCATCAATACTGAGTCGCTGCACCTGGGCGATGGCCTGTACACTCTCTGCCTCGTGGACGGCAAGTTTTTCGTATTCTGCCGATTTGAGACGGGAGTACCGATTTCTCGCATGCTCATGCACTGTACATGTCTCGATTGCGACTGGCAGGGTCATGTGCTTAATTTTGAGGAGTTGCTCCCGCAAGGAATTGGAGTGCACCCCAAACACGATCTGATCCCTGATGAAGGAATCAGTGGTGTCACCATAATTGCAGGACTGCGCTAATATACGGAGATGAGGTAGAAAGGATTGGAAAGGTTCATCCTTACCCTGAAGGCGTTGCTGGAAGACATAGCGCTCAAAGCTCTTATTTGTTTCGACTTCACAATGACTGTCGAACTTCTCCAAAACGGTCTTGAATTTGGTCTTGTCCTGGCCGTCAGTAAAATTAAGCGATTTGAAAATCTGGATGGCTTGGTCCCCCGCAGTTGATAGGAGCAGCGCAATTTTTCTGGCATCAGATGCATCCTCAAGGCCTGAGGCCTCAATGTAGGGAAGGAACCTTTGCTTGAAGACCCGCCAGTTGGCGCCGAGATTGCTGGAGATCCGTAGCTGTGGAGGGGCCTGGATCTTCTCCATGCAGCTGGAAGGCACTTGCTGGTTGTCACGGAATCACTTGAGGTAAACCACTTAGAGAAAGTAGACTACTGGTACCATGTTGTGTTATTCACCTTGGGGTAACACGGACTGCAACTGGATGCAGTTGTACTTGAAAGTAGACTCCAAACTGTGATGTTGGTTCAATACGCTTTATTGAACTTCTTAAGCAGTGCACACAGTTCACTGTGGGTTTGACACTCTACTAATCTAAGTGTGCTTACTATAACTAACTAGACCAGACTAGCTCTGAGCCACGTGTAGAAGGTGCTAACTGATATGTACACCCTGACTGTCACTACAGTTGTCACCAGTGGAAAGAGGCAGAGTGCTGATGCCTCGTGTGTGTTCTAGTGGGGGACCACCCTCTAATGTTCTGCCTGGTGATTAGTTGTGTTCTGTCCTGTGTGTTGATTGGCTGTACTGGGTGCCTGTCACTGCCTATCTGTATCTCATTATGTGCATGAGTGCATATCATGACAACCATAGTCAAATGAAAAAGCAGTCATGTACTGTCTTAAGTCTTCCAGATATTACAAATAACCTTTTTAACTAACAAATTGCTTCTGAAGTACATTAAGTTGAGTGGGCAATGTACTAGTCAAATTGCACAGCAGAAAATTATAAAACAAATCAAATTAATGAATAGCTGAGGGGCAAAGGTAGTTGGGACATGCCTTCGAGTCAGAATTCCATGCTCCTCCTTGGGCACCTATGTGGGATCTCCGACCTTCACGTGAATAAGCAAACAGGGCTTCAGTATATCTGAAATAACCATCTATATTAATTCCTACTTATTGCATTGTGTCAGCCCATGCCATCAGCTACAATCCAACTTTCCTACTCAAAACGAGCGACACCAACCAGATCACGGCAGGCTGTAGCCACGGCAGAGAAAGATTGCAAGAAAGCTTTCAGGAGGGGAATCAAGCCAGGGTCAGTTGTTCACTCTTTTTGGAACAAGTGAATTTCCCGGTAAAGAAGCCAATTTTACTAGAAATCAAATAGCGAACTGAGATCTCGTAATACTTAAAACATCTTCTATATCGGACTGCATCCACAAAACCAGCTGCTCCAAATTGGCCGCAACATTTAAAAATCTATACTTCAAGGCCAATGAAAGGACACCTATCCGTATTCTCTTGTCACTTTATTATTATTTGGGGCAGAATTCTCCCAAAATTCGACAAGTGTCAGGTTCTGACTGAAAACCTACATGTTTCTCCCCAAAATTAGAGCCATGTCCCTCACCACCCGATGGCTATATTTACCTCCAAGCCTTCGGCATGGTCATCACAATTATTTTCCGTTTTGGCAGGGGACACATTTGATGACATCGGATATAAGGGCATTAAGCATGTAAGCATATTTAAATCAATTTAAATTTATGGTAATCAACTTCACACCCAGGAGGATGACACCGATCATTATGAAATGCTTTGACAGGTTCATCATGAGACACATCAACTCCATATTCCCAGAATGCCTTGATCCACTACAATTTGCATACCACCACAACAGGTCCACATCAGATGCCATTTCCCTGGCCCTGCACTCATCCTTGGAGAATCTTGACAACAAGGACTCCTATGTCAGACTCCTGTTCATTGACTACAGCATAATCCCAGTCAAGCTCATATCCAAACTCCAAAAGCGAGGACTTAGCTCCTCCCTCTGCAACTGGATCCTCTACTTCCTGATCCATAGACCGCAATCAGTAACGATAAATAACACCACCTCCTGCACAATAGACCTCAATACCGGAGCCCGCAAGGCTGCTTACTTAGCCCTCTACTGTACCTATACTCATACGACTGGTAAAATGTGGCTCCAACTTCGTCTACAAGTTTGCTGATGACACAACCGTAGTAGGTCGGTTCTTGATCAACGATGAGTCAGAGTACAGGAGGGAGGTAGAGAATAGTGGCGTGGCATAACGTAAACAATCTCTCCCTGTGGTGACTTGGGTCTTTTCACAGTAACTTCATTGCGGTGTTAATGTAAGCCTACTTGTGACAATAATAAAAAGAGATTATCAATGTCAGCAAAACTAAAGAACTGGTCATGACGTCAGGAAGCAAAGTATCGTACACACCCCTGTCTGCATCAGTGGTGCTGAGGTGGAGATGGTTGACAGCTTCAAATTCCTCGGTGTGCACATCACCAATAATCTGCCCTGGTCCACCCATGTCGACGCTATAACCAAGAAAGCACAACAGTGCCTATACTTCCTCAGGAATCTAAGGAAATTTGGCATGTCCACACTGAGCCTTTTTATCAATTTTTATAGATGCACCACAGAAAGCATCCTATCTGGCTGCATCATAGCCTGGTATGGCAGCTGCTCGGCCCAAGACCGGAAGAAACTACAGAGATTAGTGAACACAGCTCAGTCCATCACGCAAACCCACCTGCCATCCATTGAATCTGTCTGCACCTCCCGCTGCCTTGTGAAAGCAGCAGCATCATCAAAGACCCCTCCCACCCTGGTTATTCTCTCTTCCAACTTCTTCCATCGGGCAGGAGATACAAAAGTCTGAGAACGTGCACTAACTGGTTCAAAAACAGCTTCTTCCCTGCTATTACGAGACTCCTGAATGACCCTCTTATGGACTGATCTAATCTGTTCACAAATCTTCTCTACTGAGTAGTACGACACTCTGATGCCCATCCGATGCCTGTGCCTGTGTGTTTACATTGTGTGTTTATGTCTGTCCTATATTTTTTCATGGATGCAATGATTTGTGTGGAGTGTATGCAGAACAATACTTTTCACTGTCTCTCGGTACACGTGACAATAAATCAAATCCAGTGGGCGTGAACTAGATTACATCAGTAGAAAGGGCCCAGGAACATTATGTTTGGAGTTCTTGCCGGCTCAAATCATGTTTTTGACCTCTCGTGAGAGTTAGCAACCATGGTGAACAAGCCCGAATAACCGTAACCTTCTACTTCACCTTCCCTTATTCTGATAGCTGGGTGTGTATGTGAGATGCCACATTTGTATTTTTTAAATTTCACATGGTTTAGTGTTTAATACTTTTTCTCTTTTTCTAAATCAAGAAACCTTTATTTCATAGAATTTACAGTACAGAAGCAGGCCACTTAGCCCATCAAGTCTGCACCGGCCCTTAGAAAGAGTACCCTACCTTAGGCCACAATTCTACCCTATCCCCTTAACACAACAACCCCACCTAACCTTTTTTTTGGGACACTAAGAGCAATTTAACATGGCCAATCCTCCTAACCTGCACATCTTTGGACTGTGGGAGCGGAGCACTCGGAGGAAACCCATGCAGACACGGGGAGAAAATCCTCACAGATTCCACACAGACAGTGACCCAAACTGGGAATCGAACCTGGGACACTGGAGCTTTGAAGCAACTGTGCTAACCACTGTGCTACCGTGCTTCCCTATTTTATTGGCTCCTTGTTGCTTACAGCTTACATAATTAAATACATTTGATCCAGAACAGGCATATCCTCTCGAATAAAATGCTTAAACCTTTGTTGTGATTGGTTGAGATTGAATATATGGAAGCCAGTTTCATTCCTTGTCACCTGGTCATAACACAGATGCACATCTTATTTACTAATTCTGCCAGTTAACAATTTTTGCGAAATAATTTTCATTCTTTAACATTTAATACTTAATGTTATCATAAGTTGTTCGTAAAGAAATGCTAGTTTCAGACGTCATGGTCTGACATTTCCTTTGATAGTTTGGGAAGTTCTCATTTGCTTAATGTTTGATATTAAAAGGATTGGTAGTTGAGATCATCCAAATTGTTTGATGTACGTTGAATTAGGTGCCAAGTTCATACACATCCTGTGTTCAGGGTGCAAACATTCTGATTGATTGCTTGATAAGAAGTCAGATGAGGGAGTTCAGTACTCATATGATGTCTTTGATTAATATAATAGTTTGACAATCCCAGTCCTCACATCCTTCAGCCACTCGGGAATATGTAGAGGAAACACTAGATTAGATGCAGACCACATCGGTCACACACTCTAACTAATAGGTGGCAAAGAGTAAAAATACACAATGATCACATTTAGGACGTCCATACCATTTGACAAACTAAAATTGTTCTGTGCCTGCAGAATTGTACTGTAATAGTTTTCTACTTAAAATGAATTATTTGTAATAGTTTTAGATACAGAATCAGCAGGTGGTCACAATGATATTTTTGGAAGTTCAATAGAGAGTGAAAAGTTTGTGTTATATCACTGGAGAAACCTGCAATTCATGACCGCCCCCCACCCCGAGCCCCACCACCACCTTTTTAGAACATAGAACCCCTGCAGTGCAGAAAGAAGCTATTACGCCCATCAAGTCTACACCATGCCCCTGAAAATGCACCCTACTTAGGCCCAATTCCCCCACCCTATCCCTGTAACCCCATCCTGTGGACTTTAAGGGCCAATTTAGCATGGCCAATTCACTTACCAACACATCTTTGAACTGTGGAAGGAAACGGAACACCTGGAGGAAACTTAGGCAGATACGAGGAGAATGTGCAAACTTCACACAGACTCATCCCGTGGTCGGAATCGAACCCAGGTCCCTGGTGAGGCAGCAGTGCTAACCATTGTGCCAACCTAGATTTTTATGATGTTTTTCTGCATGGAGTACAAATTCTTTAACAGTTGTCAAGTGAACCAGCTTGTGGCAAAAAAGTAACAATTAATCTGCTCTTGTGCAGTTAGAAAATATACACAATGCGGGAATGACAAACTTCAAGAGAACATCATCCATTAACCCAATGGGAACCACTTCAGATATGGGAGACTGAACCTGCAGTTGATACGTAAAGAGCAAAGATTGTGACACTAATACTCCGAGGAAGCCCTTCCACGAGCACAACAGTGAACCAAACAGATTATTGGGGAGCTCATTGCACTTCTGCATTTTCCCTCCACGGGAGTTGGAAGTGAAGAAGGAAAAGTGAGAAGTAATGGGAATGCCCACTATCTAATCGCATCCTATGATCTAACCACCACCCCAGCAAGTGGTTACGCGGGCGTCGATAAGTACACTTTTTTAAAAGCTGGGTTGTTGCCCCAGTGCACGGGGAGGGGGGAGTTGGGGGCGAGCCCCCGTGAGGGGCACCCTGTGGGGGATGGCCTCGGTCGGTGTGGGGGCCATTGGTAGGGGGGTTGCCCCTATACTGGAGGGGGAAATGGGTGTCTCAGTGCCAGTGAGACCACCATGCCAACCCCTGGATCATGAATACCCATTACGGACGCAACCCTAGCCCATGACCGGTGAGCCTGATGTCAGTGGTAGGGAAGCTGCTGGAGAAGATACTGAGGGATAGCATCTATTCCCATTTGGAAGAGAGTGGGCTTATCAGTGATAGGCAACATGGTTTTGTGCAGGGAAGGTCATGTCTTACCAACTTAATAGAATTTTTGAGGAAGTGACAAAGTTGATTGATGAGGGAAGGGCTGTAGATGTCATATACATGGACTTCAGTCAGGCATTTAATAAGTTTCCCCATGGTAGGCTGATGGAGAAAGTGAAGTCTCATGGGGTCCAGGGTGTACTAGCTAGATGGATAAAGAACTGGCTGGGCAACAGGAGACAGAGAGCAGTAGTGGAAGGGAGTTTCTCAAAATGGATAACTGTGACCAGTGGTGTTCCACAGGGATCCGTGCTGGGACCACTGTTGTTTGTGATATACATAAATGATCTGGACGAAGGTGTAGGTGGTCTGATTAGCAAATTTGCAGATGACACTAAGATTGGTGGAGTAGCAGATAGTGAAGGGGACTGTCAGAGAATACAGCAGAATATAGATAGATTGGAGAGTTGGGCGGAGAAATGGCAGATGGAGTTCAATCCAGGCAAATGCCCGGATAGGAGCGGTGACATAGTAGTACTGTTGCTGGACTAGTAATTCAGAGAAGCAGGGTGATAATGATCTGGGGACCTGGGTTCAAATCCCACCATGGCAGATGGTGGAATTTAAACTTTTGGGCAGCACGGTAGCATTGTGGATAGCACAATTGCTTCACAGCTCCAGGGTCCCAGGTTCGATTCACGGCTTGGGTCACTGTCTGTGCAGAGTCTGCACATTCTCCCCTTGTGTGCGTGGGTTTCCTTCAGGTGCTCCGGCTTCCTCTCACAGTCCAAAGATGTGCGGGTTAGGTGGATTGGCCATGCTAAATTTCCCATAGTGTCCAAAATTGCCCTTTGTGTTAGGTGGGGTTACTGGGTTATGGGGATAGGGTGGAGGTGTGGACCTTGGGTAGGATGCTCTTTCCAAGAGCCGGTGCAGACTCGATGGGTCGAATGGCCTCCTTCTGCACTGTAAATTCTATGAACTGTAAATTCTATGAACTTAATGTAAGGTGATGCATTTTGGAAGATCCAATTCAAGAGCAAAGTATACGGTAAATGAAAAAGCCCTGGGGAAAATTGATGTACAGAGAGATCTGGGTGTTCAGGTCCATTGTACCCTGAAGGTGGCTGCGCAGGCCGATAGAGTGGTCAAGAAGGGATACGGCAGGCTTTCCTTCATCGGAAAGGGTATTGAGTACAAGAGTTGGCAGGTCATGTTACAATTGTATAGGACTTCGGTTCGGCCACATTTGGAATGCTGCGTACAGTTTTGGTCGCCAACATTACCAAAAGGATGTGGATGCTTTGGAGAAGGTGCAGAGGAGGTTCACCAGGATGTTGCCTGGTATGGAGGGTGCTAGCTATGAAGAGAGGTTGAGTAGATTAGGATTATTTTCATTAGAAAGACGGAGGTTGAGGGGGGACCACATTGAGGTCTATAAAATCCTGAGAGGTATAGACAGGGTGGATAGCAAGAAGCTTTTTCCCAGAGTGGGGGATTCAATTACTAGGGGTCATGAGTTCAAGGTGAGAGGGAAAAGTTTAAGGGAGATATGCGTGGAAAGTTCTTTACGCAGAGGGTGGTGGGTGTCTGGAACGCATTGCCGGCGGAGGTGGTAGAGGCGGGCACGATAGCGTCGCTTAAGATGTATCTAGACAGATACATGAATGGGCAGGGAGCAGAGGGATACAGATCCTTACAAAACAGGCGACAGTTTTAGATAGAGGATCTGGATTGGCACAGGCTTGGAGGGCCGAAATGCCTGTTCCTGTGCTGTAATTTTTCTTTGTTCTTTGTTCATGGCTATCTGTCCCACAAACTACTCATTACTCCCACTGATCATGGAGGCCTCTGGCTGCATGGCTAACGACTATTGCGATTAGGGAATTGGCCACTGCAGTTTAGTGAGCAGTTCACAGCTCCCAAGTCGATTCCAGTGGGAGACGTGCCATGTAGCATGTGGGAGTTATTGCCTAGCTTCCCAATCAGACCATGATGCCTGGACACTGACCGAACACTGCAGGAAGCAACACCACGGATGCAGCAGCCAACATCCAAACACCCAGGGGCTTGGCCCCAGCACTGCGGAGGGGACTAGCTCCCCGTCCAGGTAACGTTACGTGCGGGTATCCAGGGTACATGGTCTGGGGTCAGGTCACCAACTGTGGTCGGGGTGTGTATGGGCAGGGCATGTTAGATGGCAGAGGATCTGGGGTGGGGAGGGGGATACAATGGGGGACTGGTGGGTCCTGGGGTGGAAGACACTGCTTGTAGTCAGTCTCTCACCCTCTTCAATTCCTTACTGATATTACACGAGGTGGATGATATCTTGAATCCCGCGGAAGCTGCTCTCACTGTGTTGCTGGCAGGTTAGGTGGCCATGCGCCGGAGGAAGCGGTGGCAGCAGTATCGACAGAGTTTCAAGCCGGTGGCCCATGTGCTGGGGCCCACCCCACACCCTGAGGACCTGGCCATCCATCAGTCCCGACATAAACACTTAGTTTCTGCAACGGAGAATCTCGCCGGCTGTGTTTGCAGCCCCAGCATCCCCTTCCTCACTGTGGTGCCAGTGTTCAGGTGAGATGTTGGTCTGAGACCACGTCTACCCTCTCAGGTGTTCCAACATTGCTATTTATGGGAATATGCTGTGGCTGCTGGCATATTTTCCACATTATAGCAGTGACTACACTTCAAAAAGCAGTGAGGCACTCTGCGATGTCCTGATATCATAAAAGCTGACGCAGAAATGTTTATTTGTGACTTTTTCTTTCTTCACTGATGTGAAAAGATGAAAGGAACTCCCTCCCCAACTCTTTCCCTGCTGCCCCCACCAACAGCTTCCTCACTGCTGCCACAAAGTTGAGTTAGATCAGTGGCAGAGCCGGGCAGGACCTATAGATTTTCAAAGCAATTTCAGAGTTACTGCATAAAGTCACCATTGTCCCAGATGACCATTGGCTGCTTTCCCCTTTAATGGGGAGAGCTGACTGGCAGTAATTTAACCTGAGGATCACGGCATCTCAAGTGAGGGGCTAGGTTGAGAAGGCAGGGCCTTCGTGAAGAACCTTAGCTGGTGCAGGAATTGAACCCACACTGTTGGCCTTGCTCTGCACTACTCTCCAAGTGAGCTAAACCAGCTACGTACAAATACATTGAGTAAGTGAAGGCTTTTGTGAGGATCAGTTCATAGCCAAAAAGCCACAATATTAACATCAAATTTGTTTCCATGTTGTAGGACCCATTTGTTTTGCATATGGAAGTTTAATTGAAGCTATCAAAGTCCTTGGCGTACCATTGAACCCGGCGCCCGACTCGTTCCCACCCCAATCTGCACTGTAAGGCTAACTGGAAGACAGATTTCATGCTGGATGGATCTTAATTGGCCACCTAGCGTGAAATTATGTTGAGAATGCAATCTCGCCCGGGAGTGGATTCTACAGCAGCTTCTGGGCTCACTGATTTGGCGAGCACGGCAAGCGTGAAACTCAGGCCCTGGTTACAATCATGCTGGAAGATCCAGATGTTCAGAGAATGTCAGGAGCATATATGATGGGTTCAAAAAGGCAATAGGTCCATCAGCAAAGAAGACTGCTCCATTAAAGGGAGGTCATCACTAACTTCAATAAACAGTTGAAGAAATGGGTGGAACATGACCTTGAATTGTACTCAAGGGAGAACACTGACACCGAGGAAACTCTTGGGGTGGTATTCTTCGTTGGCTGATGCCGAAATCATGAAACGTGATTGGGTGGAGTATCGGTTCCGACACCAAAATCGCAGCAGGCATCGATTTGATGCCAAATCGCAATACTCCGTCACCTCAACAGCGGCGTCAATGCTTTCCGGAACGCATGTCCAGTAAACACCGGTAATCTCCGGGGCCTCCGCAATTCTCCTCCTATGATGGCCCGAGTTCCCGACAGCGTGGTTCACTTGTGCATTTAAAAATTGTGAAACCGGTGTCTTGGGTGATGAGGGAGACAGAGGAGGTAGAGCACAGAGAGGGGCGACCATGGACTGCCGGGCCGGTCACTGGCCAGGCTGGCTGGGATGGGGGGGCCCTGGCAGGGCCAGGGAAGGGGGTGATGGGGGAAAATGTGCAGTATGGCCATGGTAACTCCGCACGGGATTGGGGCAGTGTCCAGGCATGGGCCGTCATTGCCGCGATCTGCAAGGCAACTATCTTGCTGTGCACCCCACTGGCCACCCACCTTGGCCTCTGGTTCTGCAGAGTGACACTGGCTTAATGGGTGCACCACCCCCTGCACGACACCCTCCGGCATACCCCCCCACCCGGCCGTCACCCACCGGCAGCCCACCTACCGGGTGCTCCGGGCGGGGGCCACGGCAAGGGCAGTGCCATCCAACTCTCCCCCTGGCATCAGGTGACCGGGGTTAACACTCCGGTCATGGCTAATGACCCCAATCCGGAGGCCACAAGCCAACGTGGAGACCCATTATAACGATGCCCATACAGCAACCAGGAGCATGATTGAGCTGTGCTCGGCTTCCTGAAGATGTTGGTCAGGTGCCTGGACCACTCTGGATGGGCCCTCCAGTATGATGCTGAGAGGGTCACCCACAACATGGCGGCTTGCTGTGTCCTCCACATCATTGCGCAGCAGAGGGGCGATGTGCTGAGGAGAAGGAGGAACACCAGGCCTTGTACGATGAGGAGAATGCTGGGTACCTCCCCTGCAGGAGTCACCGGCACAGGCCCCATCTCCTCCATCTCCCTTGGGATGCCTGATGGCCCCATGCTACTCCATGGGACGTGGTGTAAGCGGAGCTATCTCCTGAGGCACTCCCGCCACCTGGCATTACCAGTCCTGGAGGCCTGCTCTGGTCTCGGCCAGGTTCCGCACTCTCGCGGCCATGGGGCATAGGGAGTGGACCATCTCCATCTGCCATAGGGCAGCACGGTAGCATTGTGGATAGCACAATTGCTTCACAGCTCCAGGGTCCCAGGTTCAATTCCGGCTTGGGTCACTGTCTGTGCGGAGTCTGCACATCCTCCCCGTGTGTGCGTGGGTTTCCTCCAGGTGCTCCGGTTTCCTCCCACAGTCCAAAGATGTGCATGTTAGGTGGATTGGCCATGATAAATTGCCCTTAGTGTCCAAAATTGCCTTGGTGTTGGGTGGGGTTGCTGGGTTATGGGGATAGGGTGGAGGTGTTGACCTTGGGTGGGGTGCTCTTTCCAGGAGCCGGTGCAGACTCGATGGGCCAAATGGCCTCCTTCCGCACTGTAAATTCTATGATCTATGATCTATGATCTGGGACTGCGCCACATCATGCTGTGACTGTGCCACCACCTTCTGGGATTATGTCTCATCAGTCAATGACTGCGCCATCTCCCTCTGGGATGGGCCACCTCCCTCTGTGTCTGTGCCATGTCGGCCAGTGCCTGGGCAAGGCCGCCGACGTTCCCAGCCATGGCCTGCTGTGACGATGCCATGCTCAGGAGTGCCACTGCAATGTCAAAGTGTCCCTGGCACATGGCTGCCTGTGAGGTGGCAATCCTGTCCTGTACCTTGGACATGCTGATCCATCGCCAAAACCGTCGCCCCCCAAGGCCTCCATCACGGATGCCACCCATGTGGTGTTGGCCTTGGTGGCATGCATGGTCGGCGCCACCTCCTGCTGCAGCACGCGGTTGGACTCCTCCAACTGCACCTGCAGGTACTGGATGTTCCCGACAACGCCTCTTGTAGTCTCTGGCTTTATGACTGCATCTCCACAATCGATGGGACTGTCCGTTCCAGAAGACCAAAACCCATCTGGACGGCAGCTGGTTCCTGGGTCGATCTGTCCTCCAGCCGTCTGTCCCCTCAGGAGTTCCTATTTTACCTGCTGTACCTGATTAGCTGTATGGTGCGTGCCAGATAGTGTCCCAGGAGCCTCTGCACTAAAGTGCCCAACTGAGGTGAGTGTCTCTGGGATGGTGCAGGGTGTTGGAGACAGCTGTCACTGGAAATCCGTGCCATCCTCCGACTCGAGCTCTGGAGTGTCCTGAGTCTTGGGCGGAGGGCTGCCATCCGATCTGCCGTCGTTGCTCGGGGGGGTGGGGGCTTGGGCTCTGGCGCTGGTTTGGGTTGGGGCACAGCAGATGGACCCAGCACCTCCTGCAAGACACAAGGAAGAGGCATGATTAGACCTGGGTTGGGTGCTGGAGGGAATGAATATGTGGGTGGGGGTTGGTGAGGGTGGTGTAGGGTGAGGATGGTTTGGGGGTAGTGTGGGGGTGGTGTGGGGGTGAGGTTGGTGTGGGGGTGAGTGTGGTGTGGGGCTAGTGTAATGGGGTTGGAGTTGACATACGTGTCACGGGAAACCACAACTAAGCAGGGTCTCACTTCCTCGCCCACGGCCAAACTCCACCCCTTTCCTCCGGGCAGCCCAGGGGTTGGGTAGCTGGTGGCCTCAGTGGCCAGGGCACCCGGCCATGGTGGCTTGTACGGGTGCTGGCATGTAGTGTAGGGTGGGGGTTCTTCCGCCCTCCGGGTGAGGGGAGGGTATCAAGCTACGGATGTGTGGGGCAGAGGTTAGTGTAAGGGGCACAGTGCTGCCTACTCACCCTCGCCGCACTGAGGAGGTCGTGCAGTTTTTTTCGGCATGACTGGCCGGTTCGGACAGTATTGCCCACGTCACTGGCCGCCTCTGCCACCTGCGCCAGGCACGACGAATGTCAGCGGCTGTTACCCTCCTTCCCGGGCCAGAGCACAGGGACATCTGTCTCTCCTCCACCGAGTAAGCTTTGCACACGGTGAAGTTGAGACATCCTGAGTGAGTGAGACAGCCAGAGTGGGAATTGGAACTTGGTAATTTGAGGCAGTGTGGTAATTAAAGAGGTAATTAAAGAGGGAGAGATCCAGAGTGCATCCCGGGAAGCAGGGAGAAAATCAGGGGGTATTCTGGGAAGGTAGGTAATATGTAAGTAGGACGGTAGCCTCTGGGAAGGTAGGGGCTTTTCACAGTAACTTCATTGAAGCTACATTGAAGCCTACTTGACAATAAGCGATTATTATTATTATTTCTAAAAACCTACCTTGGCATCTGTGGTGAAAGTGAAGGTAAGTGGTACATGAGGTAAGAATTTGAAGTTCAGAAATTAAAGTTTTAAAACCAAATCGGTATAAGAAGGAGCGATATAAAAACAAGTTTTTAAAAATAATAAGTCATATATAAGTTAATTTAACGGTTAAGACATGCTTTGGGCAGCATGGTAGCACAAGTGGATAGCACTGTGGCTTCACAGCGCCAGGGTCCCAGTGCGATTCCCCACTGGGTCACTGTCTGTGCGGAGTCTGCACGTTCTCTCCGTGTCTGTGTGGGTTTCCCACGGGTGCTCCGGTTTCCTCCCACAGTCCGAAGGCGTGCAGGTTAGGTGGATTGGCCATGCTAAATTGTCCTTAGTGACCAAAAAGGTTAGGAATGGTTATTGGATTACTGGGATAGGTTGGAAGTGAAGGCTTAAGTGGGTCGGTGCAGACTCGATGGGCTGAATGGCCTCCTTCTGCCCTGTATGTTCTACATCAGGAGAACTCAGACCTGTGCCATGCTCCACATGTGCGTTGTGGGAGATCAGGGACCCTTCCGGTGTCCCTGACTCCTTCACTTGCAGGAAGTGCGTCCAGCTGCAGCTCGTGTTTGATCGCTTGACGACTCTGGAGCTGCGGGTGGACTCACTTTGGAGCATATGCGATGCTGAGGACATCGTGGATAGCACGTTCGCCGAATTGGTCACACTGCAGGTGAAAATTACTGAGGGAGATAGAAAATGGGTGACCTAAAGACCGAGCAGGAGTAGGAAGGCAATGCAGGTGTCCCCTGCGGTTATCTCCCTGTAAAACAGATATACCGCTTTGTATACTGTTGAGGGAGATGGCTCACCAGGGGCAGGCAGCAGCAGCCAGGCTCATGGCACCATGGCTGGCTCTGCTGTACAGGAGGGCAGGAAGAAGAATGGCAGGGCTACAGTGATAGGAGACTCAATCATAAGGGGAAGGACAAGCGATTCTGCTGACAGAATCGAGACTCCAGGATGGTAAGTTGTCTCACTGGTGAAAGGGTCAACGATGTCTTGGAGCGGCTGCAGGACATTTGGGGGTGGGAGGGTGAACAGCCAGCTGTCGTGGTGCATATAGGCACCAACATTATAGATATAAAATGGGATGAGGTCCTACAAGCTGAATTCAAGGAGTTAGGAGTTAAACTAAAAAGTAGGACCTCAAAGGTAGTAATCTCAGGATTGCTACCAATGCTACGAGCTGGTCACAGTAGGAATGTCAGGATAGATAGGATGAATGCGTGGCTTGAGAGATGATGCAAGAGGGAGGGATTCACATTTCTGGGGCATTGGAACCGGTTCTGGGGGTGGTGGGATCAGTACAAGCCGGAGTTTCTGCATCTGGGCAGGACTGGAACCACTGTTCTAGCGGGGGTGTTTGCTTGTGCTGTTGGGTACAGGTTAAACTAATGTGGCAGGGGAATGGGATCCGATGCAGAAAATCGGAGGGAAGTAAAACAGGAACAGAAACAAAAGGCAGTAAGGGGGAAATTGTAAGGCAGAGAAGCCATGGTCAAAAATCAAAAAGGGCCACAGTACAGGGTGCAGTGACTGAGGAGAGCTCAGTGAATAGGCCCAGTAATACTAAAAGGAATAAAACAGGAAGTAAAAACATAAATGGAAAGTGAAGCAGCAGGTTATTACATGAAGATATGGGTTCAACGATAAGGAAAAGTAGGAAAATGTTAAAAGGAAAAATAACTTCGGAGAGGTTACTGATAGAGGTGTTAAGATTCAAAATGAAGGTTTAAATGCCAACATAAGGGTACTTTACCTGAATGCTCGTAGTATTCGGAAGGTAAACGAGTTGATGGTGCAAATTATCATGAGTGATTATGATTTAGTGGCCATCACTGAAACATGGTTAAAGGATGATCACGACTGGGAGCTAAATATCTAAGGGTATCAAAATATTCAGAAGGACAGACTGGATGGTAGCTCTGTTATTTCAGGATGACATCCGGGCAGTAGGGAGGGATGACACCGTTGCTATGGAGGATAAGGTTGAATCCATTTGGGTGGAAATCAGGAATAGTAAGGCGAAAAATTCACTGATAGGAGTAGTCTATCGGCCACCAAGTAGAAACATTACGGTGGGGCGGGCAATAAACAAAGAAATAACTGATGCATGTAGAAATGGTACAGCAGTTATCATGGGGATTGTAATCTACATGTCGATTGGTTTAACCAGGTCGGTCAAGGCATTCTTGAGGAGGTGCTTATAGAATGTATCTGCGATCGTTTCCTAGAACAGTATGTAATGGAACCTACGAGGGAACAAGTGGTCCTAGATCTGGTCCTGTGTAATGAGACAGGATTGATTAATGATTTTATAGTTAGGGATCCTCTCGGTTGGAGCGATCACAATATGGTGGAATTTAAAATACAGATGGAGGGTGAGAAGGTAAAATCAAACACTCGTGGTTTGTGCTTAAACAAAGGAGATTACAATGGGATGAGAGAAGAGCTGGCTAAGGTAGACTGGGAGCAAAGACTTTATGTTGAAACAGTTGAGGAACAGTGGAGAACCTTCCAAGCGATTTTTCACAGTGGTCAGCAAAAGTTATACCAACAAAAAGGAAGGACAGTAGAAAGAGGGAAAATCGACCGTGGATATCTAAGGAAATAAGGGAGAGTATCAAATTGAAGAAAAATTTATACAAAGTGGCAAAGATTAGTGGGAGACTAGAGGACTGGGAAATCTTTAGAGGGCAACAGAAAGCTACTAAAAAAGTTATAAAGAAGAGTAAGATAGATTATGAGAGTAAACTTGCTCAGAATATAAAAACAGATAGAAAAAGTTTCTACAAAAATATAAAATAAAAAAGAGTGGCTAAGGTAAATCTTGGTCCTTTAGAGGATGAGAAGGGAGATTTAATAATGGGAGATGAGGAAATGGCTGAGGAACTGAACAGGTTTTTTGGGTCGGTCCTCACAATGGAAGACACAAGTAACATGTCAGTGACTGATGGAAATGAGGCTATGACAGATGAGGACCTTGAGATGATTGTTATCACTCAGGAGGTAGTGATGGGCAACCTAATGGGGCTAAAGGTAGACAAGTCTCCTGGCCCTGATGGAATGCATCCCAGAGTGCTAAAAGAGATGGGTAGGGAAATTGCAAATGCACTAGTGATAATTTACCAAAATTCACTAGACTCTGGGGTGGTCCCGTCGGATTGGAAATTAGCAAACGTGACACCACTGTTTAAAAAGGAGGTAGGCAGAAAGCGGGTAATTATAGGCCAGTGAGCTTAACTTTGGTAGTAGGGAAGATGCTGGAATCTATCATCAAGGAAGAAATAGTGAGGCAGCTCGATGAAGGTTGTCCCATTGGATAGATGCAGCATGGGTTCAGAAAGGGAAGGTCGTGCCTAAATGGTTTTTGAGCTGCTCTCCCCGTCAGTGCTCAGCCGTCTGGGGGGCAATGGCTCTGGCACTGGCTGGGGGCGGGGTCTCCGGTTGAACCGGACCCATCTCTGGCAGGTCCTGTAAGACACAAAACAACATATATGGTTAGACAGCCGGATGGGAGGTGTGGGTCGCGGGTTGGGGTCGAGGGTCGGGAGTTCAGTGTGGGGGGTGAGGGATGTGTGGTGTGGGGAGGTGAGGGGGTACACACATGTGTCATGCTGATCTGCAACTATGCAGCGTCTCCCTTGCTCGCCTGCCGCTGACCTCTGCGTTGCGACCTCCCTTTCGTCCGGGCCGCCGAACACGTCGGTGAGGGGCCGTAGGTCTGGTGGTCCCCCTCCGGTCTTCTCCCCCACCCAGCGGTTATGCACGGCCTTCTCCTGTGGGAGGGGGCAGGGGCGCAAACACACACAACGATACTGTTAGACATTCCGGCGCATGCAGCCCAGCGATTGGGTCGATGATGGCCTCAGTGACCAGGGCACCCGACCACTGCGGTTGGCATGGGTGCAGGCATGTTGGGCAGGGTGGAGGTTCGGCCTTCCCCCGGGGTGTGGCACAGGTTACATGTGTGTGGGGGGTAGGGGTTTGTTTGCAAGTGCACAAAGCTGTCCACTCACTCTGGCTGCCCTGAAGAGGTTGTGCAGTTTCTTCCTGCACTGGATGCCCATCCGGACGACGTTGCCCACAGCACTGACCGCATCTGCCACCTGCTCCCAGGCACGGCAAATAACAGCACCTGGTAGCCTTAATCCCGGGCCGGGGTATAGGGTCATCCTTCTCTCCTCCACGGTGTCCAGGAGGGTCTCCAGTTTAGAATCCGCGAACCGTGGCACTGCTCTCTTTCCAGCCATCCTGATGACTGGGATGGTGTGTGTGGGGGGATACAGCTGCGGTGTATGAGTCTCATTTGTGGCAATCATGGACCCGGCGAATCCGGCGCAGTTTCGCTTGGAACCAGTTGCATTCCACGTGGTGATGGTGCTAGCCCTTTTAGAGTTGCTGAATCAGTGCACCTGTTGCGCTGTTTTTGCTGTCGTAATACACCACTGTTTCCACGCCGCCGTCAGCACCCAAAGTCACTGCTGAAGGGAATGGGATGTTCCCCAGTGTTATGGGCCAGGGTTTGGAGAACACCAAAGTACATCATGGAGTTCACCTGACCCACAGCTTTTAATAGATTTTGGTAATGGGGAGCACAAGGGCCTACTTTACAGGTGTGATGCAACAGAGATCTAAAGTATTTTTAAAACAAAAAAAAAATTATTCTATGAATCCAGTTAACATTTTATACACCCATAGTAAACATCTTACCAACTACCATCGCCGATAACCCCCCAAAAAATACAGTGCTCTGTAGGTAACCCTTAGTAACTTTCCTAACAACATCCATAAGCCAAAACACATTTTAACAAAGACAGTTGGTTTGAATTCCCTACAGAGAACTATTATTAATTTTAAATTATCAAGTGATCTGAACACTTTGTTTAACATACAGAGAGACACCAGTCTACATCTGCTTGGTTTGAATACAGCTCTCCAACTGAAAGCGAAACCAAAACACAGAGCATAAAAGAGCTTCTAGCGTAAAACAAAAGTTAAAAGCAGAATCACATTCCAGCTCCACCCACACAATGACATCACTGCAGCCAGTTGATAAAATACTTTTCTTAAGCGGATTCTCACATGACAGCCAGGTTTTTTGTGATGTAAATATTTTGTGGGCTGGATTCTCCAAGGTGGGATTCTCCATTGCACTGACAGCGCACCCACACCGACAGGTTTCCTGGCGGCATGGGGGGGCCACAATGGGAAATCCCATTGGCAGTTGGTGGGAACAGAGAATCCCGCTGCCGGTGAGGGCATGCTGCCCAGGAGAACGTGGCTGGCGGACCGGAGAATCCCGCCCTGTGACTCTGTACAAGTGCAAGGGTGACCACCGTAGTTGCAAACAACTATTAAGCATCTGTTTTGAGGATAGGGTTTTCCCATGTTCCACTTGTCCAACTGCAGATCGACCACCATCAGCTTATGCATCAGTACTCCCCAATGTTGAACACCACTTGCAGGAAGCACTGAGGGTGGCAAGAGCGCAGACTATGCTCTGGGTGGGGTACTTCAATATCTATCACCAAGAGTGGCTCAGTAGTACCACCACAGACCGAGCTGGCGGATCTTAAAGGACATAGCTGCTAGACTGGGACTGCAGCAGGTGTTGAGGGAACCAACAAGAGGGAAAAACATACTTGACCTTATCCTCACCAATTTGCCTGCTGTAGATGCATCTGTCCATGACAGTATCAGTAGAAGTGACCACTGCACAGTCCTTCTGGAGACAAAGTCCCATCTCCACATTGAGGATACCCTCCATTGTGTTATACCATGCTAATTGGGATAGACGTCGAACAGATCTAGCAACTCAAGACTGGGCATCCATGAGGTGCTGTGGGCCATCAGCAGCAGCAGAATTGTATTCAACCATAATCTGCAACCTCATAGCCCGGCATATCCCCACTCTACCATTACCACCAAGCCAGGGGATCAACCCTGGTTCAATGAACAGCGCAGGAGAGCATGCCAGGAGCAACACTAGGTATACCGAAAAATGAGTGAAGCTACAAAACAGGACTACTTGTGTGCCAAACAGCATAAGCAGCAAGTAATAGATGGAGCGAAGCAATTCCGCAACCAACGCATCAGATATAAGCTCTGCAGTCCTGCCACATCCAGCCGTGAATGGTGGTGGACAATTAAACAACTTACTGGAGGAGAAGGCTCCACCATTATCCCCATCCGCAATAATGGAGGAGCCTAGCAGACATGTGCAAAAGACAAGGCTAAGGCATTCGCAACAATCTTCAGCCAGAAGTGCCAAGTGGATGATCCATCTCGGTTTCCTCCAGACCTCCTCAGCATCAGAGATCAGTCTTTAGCCAATACGATACACTCAATGTGATATCAAGGGATGGCTGAAGGCACTGGATACTGCAAAGGTCCTGATAATATTCCGCCAATAGTACTGAAGATTGTGCTAGCCAAGCTGTTCCAGTACAGCTACAACACTGGCATCTACCCAGCAATGTGTAAAATTGCCCAGTTGTGCCCTGTACACAAGAAACAGGACAAATCCAACCCAGTCAATTACCACCCTATCAATCTACTCTCCATCATCAGCAAAGTGATGGAAGGAGTCATCAACATTGCTTTTAAACGGCACTTACTCGGCAATAATCTGCTCACGGATGCTCAGTTTGGGTTCCGCCAGGGTCACTCAACTCCTGACCTCATTACAGCCTTAGTTCAAACATGGACAAAAGCACTGAATGCCAGAGGTGAGGTGAGGGTGACTGCCCTTGACATCAAGGCAGCATTTGACCGGGTTGGCATCAAGGAGCGCTAGCTAAACTGGAGTCAATGAGAATCAGGGGGGAAACTCTCCACTGGTTGGAGTCATACCTGGCACAAAGGAAGATTGTTGTGGTGGTTGGAGGTCAATCATCTCAGCTGCAGGACATCTTTGCAGGAGTTCCTCAGGGTAATGTCCGAGACCCAACCATCTTCAGCTGTTTCATCAATTACCTGCCTTCCATCATAAGGTCAGAAGTGGAGATGTTTGCGGATGACTGCGCAATATTCAGCACCATTCGCGACTCCTCAAATAATGAAGCAGTCCGTGTCCAAATGCAGCAAGACCTGGACAATATCCAGGCTTGGGCTGACAAGTGGCAAGTTATATTTGCACCGCACAAGTGTCAGGCAATGACCGTTTCCTACAAGAGAGGATCTAACCATCGCCCCTTGACATTAAAAGGCATTACTATCGCTGAATCCCCCACAATCAACATCTTGGGGGTTACCATAGAGCAGAAACTGAACTGGACTAGCCATATTAATACTGTGGCTGCCAGGCAGGTCAAAGGCTAGGAATCCTACAGCAAGTAATTCACCTCCTGAACCCCCCAAAGCCTGTCCACCATCTACAAGGCACAAGTCAGGAGTGTAATGGAATAGTCTCCACTTGCCTGGATGGGTGCAGCTCCAACAACACTCAAGACCTCAACACAATCCAGGAAAAAGCAGCCCACTTGATTGCTACGCCTTCCACAAACATCCAAACCTTCCATCAACGCCGAACAATGCAGCCTTGTGCACCGTCTACAAGATGCACTGCAGTAACTCACCAAGGTTCCTTAGACAGCACCTTCCAAACCCACGACCACTGCCTTCTGGAAGGTCAAGAGCAAAAGACACCTGGGAACCCCACCACCTGGAAGTTCCCCTTCACCACCGTGACTTGGAAATATATCGCCGTTCCTTCGCTGTCGCTGGGACAAAATCCTGGAACTTAAACCCCAAACAGCACAGTGGGTCTACCTACTCCTGAAGGACTGCAGCGGTTCAAGAAGGCAACTCACCACCACCTTCTGAAGGGGAGCTCTGGATGGGCAATAAATGCTGGCCGAACCAGCAACGCCGAGGTCCCGTAAATTAATAAAACAAAAATATCTTGGCTGAACGCATCCATGCCGATTTCCAATGTAGTTTCAAAACTGGAAGAGCTACAATTGGCATGATCTTCTCAGTTCAGCAACTGTAAGAGCAATTCTACAAACAAAAGAGATCACGATATATTGCCTTCATCAATCTCAGGAGGCATTTGACCATGTAAGTAAAGGCAGTCTATTTAAGCTGCTGGAAAAAAATTCTGCCTGCCAAAGCTGCTCAGTGTCATCTCCTCGTTCCAAGACAGGTACGATGTTAAGGTCAGCTGTGATGGGCAACGTTGGAACATTTTGAGACCCGCAGTGGCACAGGCACTTATTGGCATATTCTACTTTTTACTGATGTCACATGCTGTCAGGTAATTTACAGGGAGTGTCTACTATTTACATATCAAAAATGATGGGAAGCTGTTCAGCCATGCTCACCTAAGGGCCTAGACAAAGGTACACCAAGTCCTCATTAGAGGGTCACTCGATGCTGATGTTGCTGCACTGTTATTTCATATTGAGGAACACATGCAGTGACAAATGGACAGGCACTCTCATGCCTTAAGAGTTTGGTTTGACCCATAAGCATCAAGAAAACCAATGTCATGTTCCCGGATGTTGCCATACTGCCATCTATCACCATTGACAATGGGATGCTAGTGATTATGGATATCTAGGCATCACAATCACAAGCTATTGGTCACTTGATGCTGAAATTGACAGTTGCATCACAAAAGCTCTAGCTGTCAGTGTTATGTTCAGCTTCATTTCGATGTAAACATAGCAATTATACACCATGATTGATAACACATTAATGTGGGTTCTTTATATGAAGAGAATACTAGATACAGATAGTAGTCACTGCAAGGCTAAGTATAGTGCATCTAATCTCTACCCTGCTGCTGGCTGAAGTGCAATTTGAAAAGACCCAGCACTAAAACCCAATTAGCAAGTTGATGCCTGAGTTCCCTTCGAAATGAAAAATAAATTAGATAATCTAGGAGAATTGTGATTTCTAAATTCAGCTGAGAGAAAGCAAAATTTAGGATTCAACAAATTTGTGACTTTAAAGTAAAATGTTGAGCAAGAACTCTGCAGTCAGTCTTTACTTGTGACCATTATTGACATTTTATGTTCTCAATTTGAGCGCAATGACCATTGTAGCTGAGCCTCCGAAACGGTCAAACACAGGAAATCCCTTTGTTTCGAAATGAATTATGAATCATGAATTCATGATCTTGTAGTAAAGGATCCTCTCGGCAAGAGTGATCATTACATGCTTGAAATTCAAATTCAGTTTGCGGACAATAAACTTGAATTCCACACTCATGTCCTGGTGTTAAATCAAGGCATGAGGACAGATTTGGACCCAGAGTACTGGGCAGAAAGTCTAAAAGAAGGACAGTTAATGAACAGGGGCAGTCATTTCAGTAGATATTCAATTCATCCCAACAAAAATGTATTCCAGAGAGGAAAAAAGATTGTAAAGGGGAAAAATGTTTCTGTGTCCACACAAGGAAGTTAAAGACAACATCAAGGCAAAAACTAAGGCACACCACATTGCAAAGGACAATGGCAGGCTGGGGGATTGGGAAACTTTTAAGGATAAACAAAGGGTTACTAGAGAAGTGATAAAAAGAGCAAAGGAGAATTCTGAAAGAGATCGAACACAAAATATAAAAATGGATAGCAAAAGATTATCGAAGTACATAAAAAGGAGGAAAGTAGCTAAAATCAATGTTGGCCCCTTAGAGGACGAGACTGGGGAGTTAATAATGAGGAACATAGAAATGACAGAGACACTAAATCAACATTTTGCCTCAGTTTTCACAGTGGAGGACACTTGAACCATTCTAACAGTAACAGGTAATGCAAAGGTTTTTGAAAAGCTGGAATATAAAACAATCGGCATCATGAGGGAAAAAGTACTGAGCAACCTATTGGGATTGAAGGCAGACAAGCCTCCAGGGCCTGATGGCCTACATCCTAGGATCTTAAAGGAAGTGGCAGCAGAGATAGTGACATTGGTTTTAATATTCCAAAGTCCACTGGATTCTGGAAAGAGTCCAGTAGATTGGAAAAAGGTTAATGTAACACTTTTGTTTAAAAAAGAGAGAACAGCAGAAATTAGGAAACTAAAGCCAGTTTGTTTAACGTCTGTCATTGGGAAATGGTTGGAATCAATTATTAAGGAAACAATAACAGGACATTTGGAAAGTCAAAACTCAACCCATCAGAGTCAGCATGGATTTATGATGGATAAATCATGTTTGACTAATTTACTAGAGTTCTCCAAAGATGTAACAAGCAAAGCGGATAATGGAGCTCCTGTAGATGTAGTTTATCTGAACTTTCAGAAAGCATTTGATGCTGCACAAAAGTTAATACCCAAGTTAAGATCCCACAGGGTTGGAGGTAATATATTAGCTTGAATAGAGGATAGGCTAACTAGCAAAAAGCAGAGAATGGGGCTAAATGTTTTTTTTTCTAGTTGGCAAGCGTAACCAGTGGTGTACTACAAGGTTTAATCATCGGGGCCCCAACTATTTACAATCTATATGAATGAGTTGAATACAGGGATACAATGTACCATAGCCCAATTTGAAGATAGCACTAAAATAGGTGGGAAAGCAAGTTGCAAAGAGGAAAAATTAATTTTACGAATGCTAAGGATAGGTTACGTGGGTGACCAAAATTTGGCATATGGAATTTAGCATGGATAAATGTGACATTATCAATTTTGATTGGAGGAATAAAAAGGCAAATTATTTAAATAGAGAGAAAGTTCAAAATGCTTTGGTGTAGAGGGATCTAGGTGTCCTCCTCCGTGAATCACAGAAAGTTAGTGTGCATGAGCAGCAGATAGAAAGGAAGGCAAATGGAATTTTGATATTGATTGCTCATTGAATAGAGAATAAAAGTAGGGATTTGCTGTTCCAAATGTATAGGGCATTGGTGAGGCCCCATCTGGAGCACTGCACACATTTGTGGTCTCGAGGAAGGACGTAAATGAATTAAATGCAGTTCAGAGAAGGTTCACTAGATTGATTCCTGGGATGAAGGGTATGTCTTATGAAGAGAGATTGACAGGGTAGATGTTTCCCCTTGTTGGACATTCTGGAATGTGAGGCCATAGTTTAGGCTAAGGGATAGCAGATTTAAAATCGAAATGAGGAGGAATTACTTCCCTCAAACGTTCGTGAATCTGTGTAATTCTCTACCCCAGAGTGCAATGGATGCCAGAACACTAAGCAAAGTTAAGGAGGAGATAGATCGGTTTTGTAATTAGTAGCGGGATGAATGGCTATAGGGAGTGGGCAGGAAGTTGGAGATGAGGACAAGATGGAATCAGCCATGATCATCTTGAATGGTGGAGCAGGCTCAAACAGAAGTCTACTCTGGTCTACGTCCTCAATGCACCCCTTTACAGTGGTGAGACCTGGATGACATATGTTAGAGGAGAAAAGGCTGAACAGTTTCCACATTTGCTAACTCAGACATATCATCAGCATCACTTGGCAGGACAAGGAGAGATCCTGTAGCATGTTATTATCTTCAGCATGCCCATTGCTAAGTCAATGATATCTGTGCTGGCTCAGCTATGTTAATTGGATAGAAGATGGCCAAAAACCTAAAGACTTTCGGAATGGTGAATTGGCTTTGGACCATGACCTCATGGGCACCCATAGGTCTGCTACAAGGACACCTACAAGTGAGTTATGAGGATGCGGTCGTGACCTCTAGAAAATTATTGTTTGGAAGGGCATTGGAAGAGGTGAGCAGAAACAAAACACTCAGTTAGCCAAGAAGTGGGCGCAAAGTAAACAGAGGACAGTGAATCGCACACCTTTTCAGCCCTCTGTCTTCCTCTTCAGCAAATGTAGCAGAGAATGCTATGACAGAGTCACACCAGGCAATGTTTAACACAGTTGACCATCTTATGAGATGAAAGGCAGGCTGCCACGAATACGAAACATGCACCTGTAGCTGCGCACGAATTGGATAAGAAGGGATTGAAACCCCTTTTAACTGGCAAAATGTTGGGGATTGTATTGCCACGTGGATACAATCTATAGATCCAAGCACAAGCAATCCAACTGAAATTAACGACCCATTGACTCAATTGTCTTGTTTCTGTGTCAAACATAATTACTTTGACTCCCCAGGCAGACAGGGTGTTAATTACTTGCCTAATGCAAGAATGGACACTAAGCTGATTGGACATATCTGGTTGACGCCTACTGTTGATTATTGGAGTACGCCAACGGCAAATGAAATTAGTCCTGTCGTGATTTTGTGATCCTCAGTCAGCACTGTCTTTTTTCTTGCGAAATCGGAAGATTCCCCACTAGTGACCATAATTCAGTAAGTTTTAACGTGCTGTTGGATAAAGATAAGAGTAGTCCTCGGGTGAAGGTGTTAAATTTGGGGAGGCTAATTATAACAATATTAGGCAGGAACTGAAGAATCTAGACTGGGGGCAGATGTTTGATGGTAAATCATCATCTGGTATGTTGGAGGCTTTCAACTGTCAGTTGATAGGAATTCAGGACCGGCATGTTCCTGTGAGGATAAGTGTGGCATATTTTGAGGACCTTGGATAATGAGGGATATTGTGAGCCTAGTCCAAAATAAAAAGGAAGCATTTGTAAGTGCTAGAAGGCTTGGAACAGACAAACCCCAAGAGGAATATAAAGAAAGTATGAAGGAACTTAAACAAGAGGGCTAAAAGGGGATCATGAAAAGTCATTGTCAAACTGGATTAAGGAAAATCCCAAGGCGTTCTATACATGTATAAAGACCAAGAGGGTAGCCAGGGAAAGGGTTGGCCACCTCAAGGACAGGGGAGGGAATCTATGGGGAGGAATTGGGTAAGATACTAAATGAATAGTTTGCATCAGTATTCACCAAGGAGAAGGACTTGATGGATGATGAGTCTGGGGAAGGATGTGCAGTTAGTCTGGGTCACATTAAGATCAAAAAGGAGATGTTGGGTGTCTTGCAAAACATTAATGTAGATATGTCCCCATGGCTTGATGGGATGTACCCCAGAATACTGAGGGAGGCAAGGGAGGAAATTGCTGGGGCAGTCGTAATGAAGTGCTTCGAGGGGTTGGTCATGAAGCGCATCACCTCCATACTCCCAGAAAGCCTTGATCCACTGCAATTCGCATACCACTGCAACCAGTCCACAGCAGACGCCATTTCCCTGGCCCTACACCCATCCCCAGAGCATCTCAACAACAAGGACTCCTACATCAGAGTCCGATTTATTGACTACAGCTCCGCCTTCAACACCATAATCCCAGCTAAGGTCATATCAAAGCTCCAAAACTTTGCAACTGGATCCTCGACTTTGTGCACGAAACTCCATTTGCCACTTCTCAGCCCAGCTCTGCAGCTTATCTATGTCCCTCTGTAACTTGTAATATCCTTCCGCACTATCCACAACTCCACCGACTTTAGTGTCATCCGCAAAGTTACTCACCCATCCTTCTATGCCCTCTTCCAGGTCATTTATAAAAATAACAAACAGCAGTGGCCCCAAAACAGATCCTTGTGGTACACCACTAGTAACTGAACTCCAGGCTGAACATTTCCCATCAACCACCACCCTCTGTCTTCTTTCAGCTAGCCAATTTCTGATCCAAACCGCTAAATCACCCTCAATCCCATGCCTCCGTATTTTCTGCAATAGCCTACCTTGGGGCACCTTATCAAACGCTTTACTGAAATCCATATACACCACTTCATTTACCCTCGTCCACCTGTTTGGTCACCTTCTCAAAGAACTCAATAAGGTTTGTGAGGCACGACCTACCCTTCACAAAACCGTGTTGACTATCCCTAATCAAACATCCTTTCTAGATAATTATAAATCCTATCTCTTATAATGCTTTCCAAGACTTTGCCCACAACAGAAGCAAGGCACACTGGTCTATAGTTACCGGGGTTGTCTCTAGTCCCCTTCTTGAACAAGGGGACAACATTTGCTATCCTCCAGTCTTCTGGCACTATTCCTGTATACAATGACGACATAAAGATCAAAGCCAAAGGCTCTGCAATCTCCTCCCTAGCTTCCCAAAGAATCCTAGGATAAATACCAACCGGCCCAGGGGATTTATCTATTTTTACACTTTCCAGAATTGCTAACACCTCCTCCTTATGAACCTCAATCCCGTCTAGTCTAGTAGCCTGTATCTCAGTATTCTCCTTGACAACATTGACTTTTTCCTGTGTGAATACTGGCGAAAAATATTCATTTAGCGCCACTCCTATCTCCTCGGACTCCACGCACAACTACCCACCACTGTCCTTGACTGGCCCTACTCTTACCCTAGTCATTCTTTTATTCCTGACATGCCTATAGAAAGCTTTAGGGTTTTCCTTGATCCTACCTGCCAAGGGCTTCTCATGTCCCCTCCTGGCTCTTCTTAGCTCCCTCTTTAGGTCCTTCCTGGCTAACCTGTAACTCTCAAGCGCCCTAACTGAACCTTCACGTCTCATCTTTACATAAGCCTCCTTCTTCCTCTTGACAAGTGATTCAACTACTTTAGTAAACCACGGTTACCTCACATGACCACTTCCTCCCTGCCTGACAGGTATATACTTATCAAGGACACGCAGTAGCTATTCCTTGAACAAGCTCCACATTTCAATTGTGCCCATCCCCTGCAATTTCCTTCCCCATCCTATGCATCCTAAGTCTTGCCTAATCGCATCATGATTGCCTTTCCCCCAGCTATAACTCTTGCCCTGCGGTATATACCTATCCCTTTCCATCGCTAAAGTAAACGTAACCGAATTGTGGTCACTATCACCAAAGTGATCACCTACCTCCAAAACTAACACCTGCCCTGGTTCATTGCCCAGTACCAAATCCAATGTGGCCTCGCCTCTTGTTGGCCTATCTGCATACTGTGTCAGGAAACCCTCCTGCACACATTGGACAAAAACTGACCAATCTAAAGTACTCGAACTATAGCGTTTCCAGTCAATATTTGGAAAGTTAAAGGCCCCCATAACAACTACCCTGTTACTTTCGCTCCTATCCAGAATCATCTTTGCAATCCTTTCCTCTACATCTCTGGAACTTTTTGGTGGTCTATAGAAAACTCCCAACAGGGTGACCTCTCCTTTCCTGTTTCTAACCTCAGTCCATACTACCTCAGTAGACGAGTCCTCATCCAAAGTCCTTTCTGCCACCGTAATACTGTCCTTGACTAACAATGCCACACCACCCCCTCTTTTACCACCTTCCCTGAGCTTACTGAAACATCTAAACCCCGGAACCTGCAACAACCATTCCTGTCCCTGCTCTATCCATGTCTCCGAAATGGCCACAACATCGAAGTCCCAGGTACCAACCCATACTGCAAGTTCACTCACCTTATTCCGGATGCTCCTGGCATTGAAGTAGGCACACTTCAAACCACCTTCCTGCCTGCCGGTACACTCCTGCGACCCTCTGGTTCAGGTGTAGACCATCCCATTTGTAGAGGTCCCACCTACCCCAAAATGAGCCCAATTATCCAGGTATCTGAATCCCTCCCTCCTGCACCATCCCTATAGCCACGTGTTTAACTGTACTCTCTCCCTATTCCTCGTCTCGCTAGCACATGGCATGCGTAACAACCCAGACATAATAACTCTGTTTGTTCTAGCTCTAAGATGCCACCCTAGCTCCCTGAATACCTGCCTTACATCTCCATCCCTTTTCCTACCTATGTCGTTGGTGCCTATGTGGACCACGACTTAGGGCTGCTCCCCCTCCCCCTTAAGGATCCCGAAAACACAAAAACAAGAGCCTTGACAGGCAGAGCGACCTGGGTGTACAGATCCACAGGTCACTGAAAGTGGCAAGGCAAGTGGAGTAGGTAGTCAAGAAGGCATACGGCATGCTTGCCTTCATCGGCCAGGGCAATGTGTTTAAAAATTGTCAAGTCATGCTGCAGCTGTGTAGAACCTTAGTAGGCCACACGAGGAATATAGAGCGGGATTCACCTTTAGCTGATGCTGAAATCAAGAAACGCGATTGGGCAGAGAATAGCCTCCGACGCCAAAATTGCGGTAGGATTGTGCCAAATCGGGATCCCGGCACCCTGAAAATGGCGTAAATGCATCACTCGCCATGTAGTGTCTAAGTACCGTTGGCATATCATTAGCGGGCCTGACCCTCTATATCTCCAGTGTCTGCGCGATTCACCGCCTCTGATGGGTTGAGTTCCCGACGGCGCGGTTCACTTACGGTTTCAAAAATCATGAACCTGGTGTCATGGCTGCTGAGTGAGAAAGAGAAGAGGTAGGACACGGAGTGGAGTACCTGCGGGCTCCCGGCCCGGACACCAGCCGTGCTGGCTGGGGTGCCCCTGCCAGGGGGGAAGTGGGGTAACGGGCTGAGCAGCTGGGGTGCCCCGCCACAAGACTGGGGCGGTGCCCAGGCACCGACTGCCCCACTGACCAGCCACCTCGGCCCCTGGTTCTACACAGTGATATTGGTCATATGGATGCGCCCATCCCGCACCCAACACCCCTGCCACAGCGCCCTCCACCCCGGCCCCAAACACCCTGCCCAATCAGCTACAACCCACTGGCGGACCACCCAGGACCTCCAGTGAGCACAGAACCAGCCACTGGTACCCTGGCAGCAGGGATGGGTGCTCGGACCAGGGCCCCCAATTATGCCAGCGACCGATGTGGCAGGTGTGAGGGGGTGTGGGGGGGACATGCGGGAACTGATCTCGCACTGCCAACCGGCCCACTGTGTAGCCTATGGAACCTGGTTGGGCACGGGAGTACGCACCACGCTAACATGTTGGTCTTTCACCCCCTGCAGAAAATGGTGTTTGGAGTTCGACCAGTAATGGTGGCCGCCCTGGTGATGGTCGCAGCTCTGCGAGATCCCCTGCGGCCATCTGAGTGGGAACCGCCCGGAGAGGAGGGGGAAGCTTCAGCAGCCGAGTGTGCAGCAGCAAAGCAGCCAGCAGTGGAACGGGCTGCAGAGAAAAAGGCTGCAGAGGTGTAGGTGCCAGCCGCACAGGCTGGAGGAACAGCTGCCCAAAAGGCCGAGGAGGAGGAGGTGCCAAGGAGGCGACGCAAGAGGACGCGTGAGTACCGGCTGCGCCTGTCATTTAAGGACCTGCCGGACCCGGCATGCTGCCGAAGTCACTGGCTGAGCAGAGAGACAGTGCAACACATCTGCCATATGATGGCTCACCTGGCACCGCAGGGGTATGGGGGAGGACACCCGCTCCCGGTGACCGTCAACGTGACGGTCGCCCTGAACATTATTGCAACGGGGACCTTCCAGTCGCTGAGTAGGGACATGCTGGGATCTCACAGAGCTCGGTGCATAGGTGCATCCATGCCGTCACGGAGGCCCTCTATGCCTCGGTGGATCAATACATCCATTTCAATGTGGACCGTGCCCACCAGGATACACACGGGCAATAGGGTTTGCCGCCATCCCCGGGATGCCCCGGGTCCAGGGGGCGATCGACAGGATGCATGTTGCCCAACTGGCACCTGTAGATAACAGGCCGCTGTACACAAACCGAAAGGGGTACCACTCAATGAACGTTCAGCTGGTCTGTGACCCGGACAGTGCGCACGATTCCTTCATCCCAGCACACTCGACGATCTCTGACATCTTCGAGGGGCAAGCCCATGGCTGAGTTGTTGGCTCCTGGTTGACAGCAGTTACCCGCTGTGGCCATGGCTCATTACACCTATCTGGAGGCCACAGTCCGACGCAGACTCCCGCTACAATGATGCCCATACAGCAACCAGGGGTGTGATCAAGTGGTGCTTCGGCATCCTGGAGATGCAGTTCAGGTGCCTGAACTGCTCTGGAGGGGCTCTCCAGTACGAGGCTGAGATGGCCGCCTGCATCGTGGTGGACGGCTGCATCCTCCACAACAGCGCGCAGCAGAGGCGCGATGTGCTGGAGGAGGAGGATGAGGAGGAAGGACAACCCTCTTCCGACAAGGACAAAACGGGTGAGGGAGAAGATGAGCAGGACATGGGGCCCAGGCAGGCAGGGGAGGCCGCACAACGTGTGTGCCAGGGCCAACATGCACGGGACGCTCTGATCGGCTCCAGTGTCACCGACTAGGAGGGAGGAGGGTGGAGGGGGCAGTGGGGAGGGAGGGGGGGGTAGCCAGGGACATGGACATCACATCCCAAACCCATACGCCCTCACTTCCCACCCCGCCAAATCGCCCGCTTGCACTCCTCTTCGTTATACATACCTGCAGCACTACGAGCTGGGGATCCAGGGCTGGCAGTGACAACGGGTCTGGTCCATGGGATGGAGAATGATGACAACCCGCTCTGCGATGAACTCTGGTGCTTCACATCGTCTGACAATGTCTGGCTCAGGCCCACGGTAGCACCATGACCTGGGTGATCCCAGCATGCGAGCTGGCCATTCCATCTCAAAGTCGTACCGTATGCCTGGGGTGGGGGTGGGGGGAAGGAGGGTTTGAAGCACAGTCCTCCCACAGGGTCTGCACCGGTCCCCCAACCCCGGATGGGCCCTGTTCTGCCTGTTGCCCACCAGATGCACCAGGGACAGGAGGGGGGGGAAGTCCGAGGTGCTGCGGTGTTCCGGCACCTCCCCTGCGGGAGTCACCGACATGGGCCCCACCACCTCCTCCTCCCTCGGGGTGCCCAATGGCCCTCGGGCTACTCCATGGGACGGGGGTGCTTGGGATGTGGTAATCACCACTGTTGTATATATTAGGAGATGTGTGGTAAGGCCCTGTACTACAGGTATGGGGGTAGTCCCTGCCTTCTGGCTCTGTCCCGTAGGTGGAGTATAAATATGTGTGCTCTGGTAATCTTGAAAAGTGTTACGTAAATGCAAGTCTTTCGTTTTGAAGGTATAATTGGTGGAATTGTGAGAAACACTCTGCGTGACTGTTCGTTTGGAGTAATAAAAAGAGCAACACAACTTCTTCAAAGTTTTTGCCTCAAATGTGTCCCCTACCCCTCATATAGTCCCTGGCTCTGCATTCTCTTCCAAAAAAAACATCCTTCAGACCAATAGAATTACTGACCCCTCATGTAAATCTAATATAGGAAGTGTGGGCACCTCTTTGACCTATTTGTTTCTGTTTTCTTCAAACGTCTCAAATCTAAATGTGGCAGTCGGTGCTGGAGCAGGAATCATAGTTCAGGTGATTTTGGGGGTTGTATTATGGGCCAGGGTTCAGAGTTCACCTGACCCACAATTTTGAATAGATTTTGGTTATGGGGAGCACAAGGGCCCACTTCACAGGTGTGATGCAACAGAGATCTAAAGCATTTTTTAAAACAGAAACACAGGGCGCTATTCTCCGCTCCCGCGCCGGTTGGGAGAATCGCCTGGGTCGGCAAATTTTCCCGCGACGCCGGTCCGACGCCCTCCCGCGATTCTCCCAAGCGGCGAGAACGGCCCCGCAGGCCGGAGAATCGCCCGAGACACCCAAAATGGCAATTCTCCGGCAACCCTGCTATTCTCAGGCCCAGATGGGCCGAGCGGCCAGCCCAAAACGGAGGGTTCCCCCCCCGGCGCCGTCCACACCTGGTCGCTGCCGGCGGGAACAGCGCGGGAATGCTGGGGGGGCGGCCCGCGGGGGGGAGGGGGAGGGGGATCCTGCACCGGGGGGGGCCTGAAATGGGGTCCTCTGAAGGAGGACCACATTCTTCCGCAGCCCCGCAAGATCTGTCTGACATCTTCTTGCGGGGCGGACTCGGAGAGGACGGCAACCACGCATGCACGGGTTGTCGCCGGCCAACCCGCGCATGCGCGGGTGATGCCAGTCATGTGGCGCCGGCCGCGTCATGTATGCGCTGCTGCCTTCACGCGGCGCCAAGGCCTGGCGCACGTGAATGATGCGGCGCCGCTCCCAGCCCATTATCGGGCCCTGAATCGGTTGGGTTAGGGGCCGTTTCATGCCATCGTGATCCTCGACGGCGTTCACGATGGCGCGAACACTCTGCCTCCATTTTGGAGAATCCCGCCCTATGAATCCAGTTAACATTTTATAAACACACAGTAAACATCTTATCAACTACCAACATTGATACTCCCCCCAAAGATACAATACTCTATAGTTAACTCTTAGTAACTTTCCTAACAACATCCATATGTCAAAAACCCTTTTCAACAAAGTCAATGGGTGGGATTCTCCGCCCCGCCGCGCCACATTTCTTCCCCGACCGGCCGGCGGGATTCTCCGTTACGCCAGCTGGTCAATGGGGTTTCCCATTGTGGGGCAGCCCCACGCCGTCGGAAACCCATAATGGAGAATCATGCCAGCGGAGAATCCCTGCCAATAGGTTTGCATTCCTTACAGAAACAGGTGTTACTTTGAAATCATCAAGTGATCTGGAGACATTCTTCAGAGAGAGAGAGACCCGAAATCCACCTCCTTGGTTTGAATGCAGCTCTCCAACTGAAAACAAAACTAAAACTCAGCTACAAAACAGCTTCCAGCTCAAAACGAAAGTGAAAAGCAGAGCCAGAGCCCAGCTCCACCCACACACTGACATCACTGCAGCCACTTGAGAAGACAAACATTTCTTAAATGACATTCCCATGACAGTTGATACTAAAAGTTTGTCTTTCTTTGCTTGCCGATCATTTCTGAAGTACTTTGAGGGTGAAGTCAGAATTGTTGCTGATAGTTTTGCACAGCTTTGCTCAAAGTGCACTGAAGAAAGATATTTTCCAATGTTAGTGCTTTTACTTTTGTACTGTGGTAAAATAGGCTAAGGACATTTCTATGGCCAGATTAGTGGCTCCTGGTGTCTGACATCACAATTTATTCCCATTTGAGAACACTCAGTGACCAGGTCTGGAGACCAAGGAAGTCCTCTAAAAGTCTCTGTCACAAAGGCAACATTTCCTTCTCCCATTGAGAAAGTATATCAACTCTGGCTGAAAACCTATTTCCACAAGGAGAACAACATTGTCTGTAATGGTACTTACAATCATTGCGTTAACCTTCCTGAATCCTTCCAGGCAACATCAAGTGGCCTGTGCCTCAAAAGCTAGTCATCAGTTCACTGCTGCATCAAAACAATTGTTTAAGCTCTGTTCAGGGGATTGTTTAATTGTTTTCTTTCACCCAGTGGAACCATAGAAGCAAAGAGAATGAAAAGGATGGTGCCATAGGCTGGCTGTCTTCACACAGGTGCAAGAAACTGTAACATCTGTGCCAACTCCTTGCAGCAGTGTCTTCATAACTTAATGGTCCTAATCAGCTTCAGCAAGTCCTGGAACATTGTCCTGCTGAAAGTATCAATGAAGCAGTCGTACTCACAATCCGAAAAACAACCTTCAATATTCGTACATTTCCCAGCAACTTGATGTTCCAACAGTCTCCTCGAATGTAATTTTCCAGGTTGCTCTGTCGCTTGCGGGATATTCACACAGTGTATTGCTGATGTAGGTAGTAAATCAACCATTATATCAACTATGAGCATGGGAAACATTTTGTTATGAGACCTATGCTCCCTTAATCATTCTTATTTTGATGATTCCTGAGATATGAGTCCATCAGCTACTCAGCTGAGGGCAGTCATTTTCACCCTCTTAGTGGAACAAAAACATTATTTCTTCCATTCCCAGGTGCTCAATTTTCAGTTGCTGATTATAACTCTGCTTCCACACTAAGTCGGTGCCTTTGTGACAATGCTTGCATATGAAATATGTCATAACAGAGTTCTTCAGCTTGTGACAGGAATGGCAGATATAACAGTGACAGAAACTATTCCCTTGGAAGTTCCTGAGTGGTCACCACAGTGGCCATCCTCCACATTGCACAAAACAAACTCTGGTTACTGCTGCACTGGGTTCTCTCACCCCGATCCTACCCCAAGAAGAGACTAGCTAGTCTTCCCTCCTTCTATTATTTAAATAATCATTATTGTCACAAGTAGGCTTACATTAACACTACAATGAAGTTACTGTGAAACGCCCCTCATCGCCACATTCCGGCACCTGTTTGGTTACACAGAGGGAGAATTCAGAATGTCCAATTCACCTAACAGCATGTCTTTCGGGACTTGAGGGAGGAAACCGGAGCACCCGGAGGAAACCCATACAGACACAGGGAGAACATGCAGACTCCACACAGCCAGTGACCCAAGCCGGGAATCGAACCTGGGACCCTGCCTCTGTGAAGCAACAGTGCTAACCACTCTGGCCAAGAGGCATCAGGGCTACTTAATATTGCAGTATATCAGAGTCAATGGTCTTCCCCGTGATACTTGTTTCTCACCCGCAACTTTTCTGTTCTTTGCTAACAAGGTTTAACTTTCTCTTATCTGAACTCTTGGGCAGTCAGTGGGCAAATACTACCAGCCAAACACAAAAGTACTCTGGGAATGGACATAAATCTAACCCCACTTCATCGATGGATTCTGTTCTAAAGCTGTGGGTAATGATTTAGGATGAACACAATGGCCCATAACTTCTGTGTTTCGTGCTGGCATACAGAGATTGTACCCCGCACGAACCCCGCACATGTGCATCGGGACTATGCAGAAGTCCCGTGCATGGACATGAGTATTGAAAATGCGCCCAAGTTCAACCTTCCATTGCTGTGTTTTTTAAATCCTTTGCTGCAAGTGCTGCGCTGAAGCAACTGAAAGTGAAATCACGGGACAGCACTCACTTGGCCTGCTTGCTCCGATGTTAGGTAACTATTAACGCTTGTATATTTGCACTTTTTTTGCTTGTCCAGAATCAGTGAGCAGACATAGGACACATCGGAGATGATTTTTTAGGTGGGTTAATCTTTCAAATAAGTGTTTATAAATATATTTAAAATGCACATCAAGTGAAAGAAAGATATATATTTTTTAACTTTGAGTTGTCAAGAGGCTGTTAATTTCATTAAAAAGAGCTAGAATGCACAAAGAATGTTTGGAGTCACAGAAAGTAAAAAAATATTTTTTTTAAACTTTGATTTTTCATGAGGATGTTCATTCCATTAAAGGAACTGTAATGGATAGAGTGGGTTTGGAGTGTATGTAATAAACTTCAGCTAAAGTACGGTTGGATTTTGCAATGTATTTTAAATTGTGTTGTTTAAGTCTTACGGATGTAATGTTGATCATTACATGCCTCAGTGATTGCTTCAAATCCTTTAGCAAAGTTTAATGCTTTAGTTGATGAATGAAATCCTTCTGTAAGCTGATACGAACTATCTCTGAGACATGTATTGCAGAATCCAGTGCAGATTCAAAATCTGGAGACATATACCAGCACCACTGATACATCAGAGTTTTTGCTTGGTTTCTTAAAATCCCTGAAGCTCTTCTGAGGCTTCGACGTAGGCACAGGGATCATGAAAGAAGAGTCAAAAAATCACAGAGCCACAGAACCACAGAACAAAACAGGGCAGAAGAGGCCCTTCAGCCCATCAAATCTGCACCGAAGCATGAAAACACCTGCCCTGTCTGGCTTAATCCCATTTGCCAGAACTTGGACCGTGGTCTTGTATGTTATGACGTGCCAAGTGCTCATCCAGGTAGTTTTTAAAGGATGTGAGGTAACCTACCTCTACCACCCTCCCAGGCAGTGCATTCCAGACCATCACCACCCTCTGGGTAAAAATGTTTTTCCTCAAATCCCCCTGAAGCCTCCTGCCCCTCACATTGAACTTGTGTCCCCTCATAACTGACTTTTCAACTAAGCTTCCTATTCACCCTGCCCATGTCCCTCATAATCTTGTAAACCTCGATCAGGTTGCCCATCAGTCTCTCTGCTCTACTGAAAACAAGCCAAACCTATCCAACCTCTCTTAACTCAAAAGCTCCATCTCAGGCAACATCCTGGTGAATCGCCTCTGTACCCCCTCGCGTGCAATCACATCCTTCCTGTAATTTGACAACCAAAATTGCACACAGTACTCCAGCTGTGGCTTCACCAAAGTTCTATACAACTCTAACATGACCTCTCTGCTGTTGTAATCTATGCCTCGATTGATAAAGGCAAGTGTCCCATATGCCCTTTTCATCACCTTTTAACCTGCCCTTCTGCCTTCAGATATGTATGGACACACACTCCAAAGGGTCTTTGTTCCTCAGAACTGCCCAATGTCAGGCCAATCACTGAATACCTCTTTGCCACATAGCTCCTTCCAAAGTGTTTCACCTCACACTTTTCAGCTCAACAGACCATCCCGTCTGTATTTTCCTGTAACCCAAGACACTCAACCTCACTGTTAACCACCTGGCTAATCTTTGTATTATCCGCAAACTTAATGATCATACCCCCACAGAGTCATCTATATTGTTTGTACAAATGACAAACAAAGAAGGACCCAGCACAGATCCTTATGGTATGTCACTGGACACTGGCTTCCAGTCCCTAAAGCAGCTGTCTGTCATCACCCTCTGTCTTCTCCAGCTCAGCCAATTTTGAATCCACCTTACCAAGTTACCCTGTATCCCATGTGCATTTGCCTTCTTTATACGTCTCCCATATAGGACCTTGTCAAAGGCTTTGCTGAAATCCATGTAAACTACATTCAACTACACGGAGGTTGTCTCTGTGAACATGGTGCAAGAGGATTGTATTTGGGCAGGATGCTCTTGACAGTCTTTGCCGCAGAATGCTGTGGAGGCCAAATCACTGAGTGTCGCCAAGATAGAGATAGATAGGTTCTTGATTAATAGGAAGAACGCAGGAGAATGGGGATGAGAAACATATCAGCCCTGATTGAATGGCGGAGCAAACTCGATGGGCCGAATGGTCTATTTCTGATGCTATGCCTTCTGGTCTTACTACCCTCATCTACACACCTGGTCACTTGTTCAAAATTCAATCAAATTTGTGAGGCATGACCCCCTCTGACAAAGCCATGCTGACTATTTCTGATCAAACCTTGCCTCTCCAAGTGGAGATAGATTCTCTCCTACAGAATTTTCTCCAATAGTTTTCCGACCACTGATGTGAGACTTATTGGTATGTAGTTTCCTGGCTTATCTCTACAACCTTTCTTAAATAGTGGGACAACATTAGCTGTTCTCCAGTCCTCTGGCACCTCCCCTGTGGCCAGAGAGGAATTATAAATTTGGGAAAAAGCCCCTTCAATCCCCTCCCTCACATCCCACAGCATCCTGGGGCACAATTCATCTGAGCCTCGAGATTTGTCCACTTTTAAGCCTGCCAACACCTCCAATACCTTGTCGCTCCCTCTGACAATTTGCTCAAGAACCTCACAGTCTCTTTGTTTTCCTCCTCATTCTCTTGGGTGAAGACAGATGTGAAGTATTCGTTCAACACCCTATCAATGTCCTCTTGCTCCACCCTCAAATGTCCTCCCTGGTCCCTAATGGGTCCTACTCTTTCCCTGGTTATCCACTTCCCATTGACATACTTATATAATATCTTGGGATATTCCCTACTTTTACCAGCCAGAGCTTTCTCATATCCCTCTTTGTCTCCCAATTGGGTCCTTAAGCTCCACCCTGCACTTTCTGTACTCCACTAATGCCTCTGTTGATTTGCTCCCCTTGTACTTGCTAAAAGCCTCTCTTTTCCTTCTCATCGTACCCTATCACGCTAATGTCCGCCTGGTGAGGAAGTGAATCAATTATCTACCCCTGAGAGTGAATAGGCAAAGTACATCATATGAAATCATGTCAGAAGAGATGTGTGCCAGGAGATTGTACTTCAGCAAGGAAACATGGGATGCCTTTGTGAAATGTTGAAGGAAAACCTGCTCTGCATCACAATCTAGTTGTCCAGCCAACTGAGCTAAACTGGCCCTCTATAGTGTGTTGTGCATTGCACAACTTTGCTCTTCAGCATGGACTGAGCACTCACCCGGAAGATGTCTTGCCAACAGAAATGGAGGAGTTGGAGTGGGGAAATATGGGGCGGGATTCTCTCAGCCCACGCCGGGCTGGAGAATCGCCGGTCCGGGCGCGAATTGCGCGCCGCCGCCCGATGCTGGTACGGTGAGCGGAGAATCGGCGCCGGAGCGTTTGGCACGGCGCCGGTCGGGGGCCGCTCTAAGCAACCTCTCCCGCCGATTCACCGCCCAGGATGGGCTGAGTGGCCGCAAAATAAATCTGAGTCCCGCCGACGCCGTCCACGTTGTCATGATATTCAAACACACACATCATGATGGACACACTAACAGGCAAATCAGAGTACACAACACCACAACCAATCACAGACAAGAACACCAACCACATAAAAAGCACGAGCACGACACCTGGAGGTCAGTAGGTCTGGGGAGAAGGAAGCATGAAAGAGCTGTTGAAACACCACAAGCAGGGAGCCCCCCACGTGCAGAGTGCAAAGACCAAGTTGTAAATAGTGAGTTTAAATAAACAAGTGTTGTACCATATGCAACTGTGTTGGCTCTTCTGTGTGTTAGAACACCCAACACCACATGGTACAGGAGTGGATCGATACCTGCCTACCAACCTGCCATTCTGGACATGGACCACACCGGCAAACCGCAGCCGATGCAAGTCACGGGGAACCTAGGCACCAACTGGAAGCTCTACAGGCAGCGATTTGACCTGTACATCCGTGCCACCGAAAAACAGAATGTCTCGGATGATTCGAAGATTGCAATGCTCCTCTTCTACGCAGGCCCCCACCCAAATGATGTCTTTAATTCACTGGTGTTCGAGGAAGGCGAAAACCAGGCCAAATATGACACGGTCATCCTCAAAATGGACCAGCACTTTCAAACTGAAGTAAACGAAACTTTCGAAAGATACATCTTTCAGCAACGCCTGCAAGGTAAGGAGGAGCTTTTTCAACCCTTTTTGACGCACCTCCGGATTCTAGCGCAGTCCTGCGGTTACGGCACCACCACAGAGTCCATGATCAGGGACCAGATTGTTTTTGGCGTTGCCTCCAGTGGCCTACGCCAGCAGCTTCTTAAAATAAAGAGCCTCACCTTAGCGTCTGCTGTGGAAGCCTGTGTCCTCCATGAAAATGCGACCTGCCGTTTTGCCCGATTTCAGGCGTCCGAGTTGGCACGGAGGGGGTCCCCAGCCGTCGAATCGGCAAGCCAGGCCGCCCACGACGTTGAACGCATCCAGGCCGTCGATTTCTTCCCGCCCCACGGCCCGGACGACAGCGGCCGCTTCCCGCGCTTTTCGCGGTCTCCCGCGCAGGTGCGCGCCAAGAATAACGGCCACAACGAGGGACGCACTGCGCAGGCGCGCCCACCGCAAGATCGCACTGCGCATGCGCAGTGGCGCAACGAACGCCGTGACGTCATGACGTGCAGCAAGTGTGGAGGTCTACACTTAAAAGGGCAATGTCCTGCAAAATACCAACAGTGCAACAGATGTGCCATGATAGGCCACTACGCAGCCCGCTGTCGTGCGGCTCAACCCATGGATCCGGCGCATCCTCGACAACCTCGCACACGAGTCAGGACCGTCCAGCCCACGCATCAAGACTTCCAGTTAAGTGATGCAGATGACCAGGATGACTTCAGAGTTGCCGTCATTGATGTCAACAAGGTCAATGCCATCAATCCAGACGATGAGTGGTGTGCCACCCTGACGGTCAACCGATCGCGCGTCGCCTTCCGTCTGGACACCGGCGCATCCGCCAACCTGATTGCTTACTCTGCAGTCCAGGCCATGAAGGTCAAACCACTCATCACACCATCCCGGCTTAAGATGGTTGACTATAACGGGAACGTTATCCCGTCCGTAGGATCTTGCCAGCTACAGGTGACTCACAAGGGGTACACGGCCACACTCCCCTTCGAAGTTGTGGGCTCATCAAAGGACTCGTTACTGGGCGCACAAGCGTGTAAGGTCCTTCACCTGGTACAGCGCATCATGTCTCTCTCTCCAGATGAGATATCCGACTTCCCGGATGCTGAGTTCCACGCGAATCTCCATTCCCTCCTCGCTCACAACCAGGAGGTTTTTGAAGGCATGGGGACATTGCCACACACGTACAAGATTCGACTCAGACCGGACGCCATCCCTGTCGTTCACGCACCTCGCAGGGTTCCTGCGCCTCTCAAAGACCGCCTCAAGGCACAACTGCAGATTCTTCAGGACCAAGGGGTCCTATCCAAGGTCACGGAGCCCACGCCATGGGTCAGCTCCATGGTCTGTGTAAAGAAGCCCTCTGGCGAGCTCCGTATATGTATAGATCCAAAAGATCTGAACAACAACATCATGCGGGAACACTATCCCATCCCAAAACGAGAAGACCTCACCAGCGAGATGGCGCGAGCCAACATATTCACTAAATTGGATGCGTCCAAAGGATTCTGGCAGATCCAACTGGACCCGGCCAGCCGAAGACTATGCACATTCAACACCCCTTTTGGCAGATTCTGCTACAACCGGATGCCATTCGGCATCATTTCGGCATCTGAAGTATTCCACCGCATTATGGAGCAGATGATGGAAGGCATCGAAGGGGTACGTGTATATGTGGACGATATCATCATTTGGTCCACCACTCCGCAGGAACACATGCATCGTCTTCGACGTGTCTTCACCCGCATACGGCAAAATGGCCTGCGTCTCAACCGTGCGAAGTGTGCTTTCGGCCAGACGGAGCTGAAATTCCTCGGGGACCACATCTCAAGGTCCGGGGTCCGTCCCGATGCAGACAAGGTTAGCGCCATCACAGCCATGCCACGACCGGCTGACAAGAAGGCTGTCTTAAGATTCCTGGGCATGGTCAACTTCCTTGGGAAGTTCATTCCCAACCTGGCTTCTCATACAACAAACATGCGCCATCTCGTAAAAAAATCGACGGAATTCAACTGGCACCAGTCGCATCAGCAGGAATGGGAGGAGCTCAAGCACAAACTGGTCACGGCACCAGTGCTGGCCTTCTTTGACGCGACTCGCCCTACAAAGATCTCAACAGACGCCAGCCAATCTGGTATTGGAGCGGTACTCCTGCAAAAAGACAGCACGTCATCATGGGCCCCGGTTGCGTATGCCTCACGAGCCATGACCCCTACCGAACAGCGCTACGCGCAAATCGAAAAAGAATGCCTGGGCTTGTTAACTGGACTGGACAAGTTCCACGACTATGTGTATGGCCTGCCACGATTCACGGTCGAAACTGACCACCGCCCCCTGGTCAACATCATTAACAAAGACCTGAACGACATGACTCCTCGCCTCCAGCGCATCTTACTCAAACTCAGGAGGTACGATTTTGAACTGATCTACACTCCGGGGAAGGAACTCATAGTGGCGGACACTCTTTCCCGAGCAGTGAGCACACCACCAGATGCGGAGGGGTTCGTGCGTCAAATTGAGGCACACGTGACTCTGACAGCAGCAAATATGCCAGCTGATGATCCTTGTCTGGCCCACATACGCGCAGAGACGGCGACTGACCCTCTGCTGCAGCGAGTGATGCGCCACATGACGGAAGGGTGGCTAAAAGGGCAGTGCCCCCAGTTTTACAATGTGCGAGATGATCTCACCAATATAGACGGGGTCCTTATGAAATCGCATAGGATCGTCATTCCACACAGTGTGCGCCAGATGATTCTTCGTCAACTACACGAAGGCCACTTGGGTGTCGAAAAATGCAGACGAAGGGCCCGGGCGGCGGTATATTGGCCGGGTATTAATGAAGACATAGCCAACATGGTGCTCAACTGCACAACCTGTCAGAGGTTTCAGCCGGCGCAACCTCCGGAAACACTTCTACCACACGAGATGGTGACGTCCCCCTGGGCGAAGGTGGGTGTTGACCTATTTCACGCGCTCGGCAGAGATTACATTGTTATTATAGACTACTTCTCAAACTACCCGGAAGTCATGCCTCTCCATGATCTGACGTCGTCCGCAGTCATTGGGGCCTGCAAGGAAACGTTTGCTCGCCATGGCATTCCAAGGACTGTCATGTCAGACAATGGACCTTGTTTTGCCAGCCGTGAATGGTCGTCCTTTGCCGCAGCATATGGTTTCACTCATGTGACATCCAGCCCTCTGCATCCACAATCGAACGGGAAGGCTGAAAAGGGTGTCCACATCGCAAAGCGGCTCCTGTGCAAGGCGGCTGATGCCGGATCGGACTTTAACCTTGCCTTGCTGGCCTATCGATCGGCCCCGTTATCCACGGGCCTCTCGCCAGCGCAGCTACTAATGGGTCGCTCCCTCAGGACGACGGTACCTTCCGTCCTGGCACCGACAACAGACCATGAGGCGGTTCTTCGGGACATGCAACTGCAGCGTGATCGCCAGAAAGGTCGGTACGACACACGAGCGACGGACCTGCCCCCCCTGTCCTCCGGAGACAAAGTACGCGTCCATCAACCGTATGGTGGCTGGTCAGCACCGGCCGAAGTCCTCCGACAAGTGGCTCCCCGCTCGTTCCTGGTTCGCATGCCGGATGGTTCCGTGCGTCGCCGCAATCGGCGCGCCCTTCGCCGACTTCCACGTTCACAGCCACACAACACGCCAGATCCTCAACAGGCTTCCGAGGATGACTTTGTGGAGCTGCCGCACATCACGCCCTTTCCATCGCCACCCATGGCCATGCCTGCACAGCAGCCGGTGGTTCTTGATCCACCCTTAAGGCGGTCAACCCGAATTCGTCGCAAACCCATTAGAATGGACTTATAATACAGTTCATATGTTTAATAAGTTGGACAATTTTACATGATAACCTGTTGTTGTTTATCGTTCCAGATGTCGTCTGACTGGACAACTGTTCAAAATTTTTTTTCTTCTTCTCTCGTTCGCATTTCTGTTATGTTATGGTACAACTGGATTCATGTGACGCACTCGACATCGCCCCATGTACATAGTTCCGTCATAGACACATGCTGCACACGACACACACACACTCTTAGATGCACTCACGTCACGATCATATTTATTACCACGTAGGCACATATCTTTGTAAAAAGGGGGGATGTCATGATATTCAAACACACACATCATGATGGACACACTAACAGGCAAATCAGAGTACACAACACCACAACCAATCACAGACAAGAACACCAACCACATAAAAAGCACGAGCACGACACCTGGAGGTCAGTAGGTCTGGGGAGAAGGAAGCATGAAAGAGCTGTTGAAACACCACAAGCAGGGAGCCCCCCACGTGCAGAGTGCAAAGACCAAGTTGTAAATAGTGAGTTTAAATAAACAAGTGTTGTACCATATGCAACTGTGTTGGCTCTTCTGTGTGTTAGAACACCCAACACCACACACGTGTGGTCTTACCCGGCGAGACCTCGCCGTGCATCCTCTCGGGGCGGGCCTGGTGGGGTGGGAGGGGGGGGTCCGACCCTGGGGGGGCCTCCGCTGTGGTTTGGCCCGCGATCGGGGCCTACCGATCGGCGGGCCAGCCTCTTGGGCTGGGGGCCTCTTTTGCTCCACGCCAGCCCCTGTAGCCCTATGCCATGTTGCGTTGGGGCCGGCATGGAGAAGGAAGTCACCGTGCATGCATGGCAATCGCGCCAGTCCCACTGCGCATGCGCGGACCCACAGCGCCCATTTGACGCTGGTATCAGCAGCTGGAGTGGCGTGGGTCGCTCCAATGCCGTGCTGGCCTCCTGTAGGGCTCGGTTTACAACGGCGTCAACACTTAGCCTCAGGATCAGAGAATCCCACCCATGGAGTCTGATCTGGACTTACCTCCTGGGGCAGGTGAGAAAGCCCAGGTTACAGGTGATGCAAGGGCAGTTTGTGATCACCTGATAATTGCAGCTTTTGGACATTGAGCCCTCCCTCCCTGTGTCCCCTCCCTCTCCATCCCCCTCTTCCCTTCCTCTCCCTTCCTCCCCCCGCCTCTCCCGTCCCTCCCTTTCTTGCCCCATTTTCAAAAAGACAAAGACCCACTGTTTTGTGGAAAAAAATTATATTTTATTGCAAGTTTGGAAAGGTGAGGTAGTTATTAAACAAAATTCCGTACTACAGCTGAAATGTAAACATGATATCAAAGTTTTGTATTTATAACATAATGTTCGTTATTAAATGTTTTCCATTAAACGTTACAAACTTCTGCTAATGTCTTATTCAAACATCAAATTACATCATTTAAATATTGATTATTTATAACTGAATAATATATTTGCAGTGCACAAGGCAGAAAAATACTATCAATCTAAAAAAAAATGAAGGGCGGGATTTTCTATCCCATCAGACCCATTTTCTGGTTCAGCACACCGCCTCCGATAGTGGGACCTTCCATTCCGGCAGCCGGGCAATGAGGTTTCCCATTGTGGCCACCCCCACATCATCGGGAAATCCATGGACGCAAGTGCGCTGCCAGGGAAGTGGAGGATTCCTGCCGATGGAGAATCCCGCAGATGTTTCAAAACACATTAAAAACATTCAAGTCAGTGGCCAGATTCACAGAACAATTAACAAAGGAACATGTATAAGAAAAGGGTGTGGTACACCCCCCCGCTCAATCATTGAACGTGCCTGGGCATAGTGGGCCTGTTTTGCCTGCAGAAAGAAATTAAAATGTCAAGTGCAGAGACAGCTGAAAGCCTGTGCCCTTGGGGATTTTCTCCATTATAACACTTGTGACCAAGTCAGAATCATCTCCAAGGTAACAGCATTTTATAACACCTCAGAAAGTTAGCAAGGAGACAGTCTTATTTACACTGGATGGGCTACTTCATAGCATAACCAATGTCACTGCATTTTTGATAACTTCAGAAATTTAGCAAACAGACATCATTGTGTGTAATCAAGATTGCATTTGCGAGGGCAGCACGGTGGTGCAGTGGTTAGCACTGGGACTGCGGCGCTGAGGACCCGGGTTCGAATCCCGGCCTTGGGTCACTGTCCATGTGGAGCTTGCACGTTCAACCGTGTCTGCGTGAGTTTCACCCCTGTCATGATATCCAGATCAGCATATCATGGTGCAATCACGCACACACTGATGGACAGGCAGTTGGACCAACCAGCACACACATAACATCGCAGCCAATCACCAGTGAGAGCACACACACTATAAAACAGGGAACACCACAGTTCCTGCTCATTCTACCAGGAGATAGCTCAGAGCACAGACCTCACAGTATGCCACTCAGACATAGACCATGTGCTGAGTGCCTCACTAAGATAGTGATAGGGCTGGGTCCACAGGTTAGCTGGTGAAGCACGTACCCAAGCCAGTAGTTAGTTGTTACCGTTGTTTAGACAATAAAACAGAGTTGTAGCATCTACAGCCGTGTTGGATCATTTGTGCATCGGAACACCCAACACGACATGATACCAGTAGTTGACGCTAACCAGTGACTGTGAGACCTACCTGCACCCTTTCAGAAACCCGCCACCCTGCTCCATGGAAAACATCAGCCCGCCGCAGCCGCTCCGAATCGCTGGTAATCTCGGCGTAAACTGGAAGCTGTTTAAACAGCGCTTCCAGCTCTTCCTAGAAGCCACAGACAGGGAGAATGCATCAGACACCAGGAAGATCGCCTTCCTCCTCTCCACGGCGGTGCAACATGCCATCCACATCTATAACTCCCTGGCATTCGCGGAAGGCGAGGACAAAACAAAATATAAGACGGTGCTTCTGAAGTTCGAGGAACACTTCAGCGTGGAAGTCAATGAGAGCTTCGAGAGGTGCCTCTTCCAGCAGCGCCTGCAGGGTAAGGATGAGCCTTTCCAATCTTACTTAACACACCTCTGTATCCTCACACAGTCCTGCGGCTATGAGGCCACCTCCGACTCCATGATACGGGATCAGATAGTTTTTGGGGTCATCTCGGACACCCTACGCCAGCAGCTCCTTAAAATAAAGCGCCTCACACTAGCGACTGCCATCGAGACCTGCGTCCTTCATGAGAACGCGACCAGCCGGTACTCCCAAATCCAGGCGGCCGAAACGGCACGGCTCGGGTCCTCCGAGGCAGAGCGGGACCAGTCGATCGAGTTCCTCCCGGTCCGGACGAGGGCGGCCATTTCGCGCGCTTTCCGAGGCCTCCCGCGCTTGTACGCGCCAAAAGAGGGGACGTTGATGCAGAGGGACGTGATGCGCAGGCACGCTCTACGCAGGACCGCACCGTGCATGCTCGGTGGCGCAATGAATGCAACGAACGCCATGACATCACGACGTGCGGCAACTGTGGTTCCGCCCACTTAAAGCGGCAATGTCCGACCAAAGCGTGACAATGCCTCCACTGTGGCAGGATGGGCCACTATGCTGCCTGCTGTCGAGCAGCTCAACCTGCCAACTCCCAACAATTCCGCCAGCCTCGCCGGGACGTGCGGGCGATTCAGCCTCCCTCCACTGAGTCATATCCAGATAGTATGCAGACCAGCGATACCGAAGACAGGGAGCCCTTCCACGTTGCGGTAATCCACAAGAAACGGATGTCCCCAAGTCGGAACCACAAGCCACTGCCAGTGCACAGCATTGATCCGGGCGCTGTGTGGTGTGCCACTCTAACGGTCAACCCGAATTCGTCGCCCACCTGAGAGACTTGACTTATGAGCCTATTAGCACATTGGACTCACTAAATTGTTTTACAGTACTGTTAACAAGTTTCTTTTCTTGTTGTTCATTGTTCCAGAAGGTTTCTCTCGGCGTTTGTTGATTGCATTTGTTCTGTTATTGGTATAACCTCGTTGTTCTGTTGCACCTGACACCTTCCTCTGTATATAGTTTAGCCTCATGTACATGTTGTAAATATTGCACACACATACTCAGATACACTCAGTACACATTTCTATTTATTAGCATGTAGGCACATATCCTTTGTGAAAGGGGGCGATGTCATGATATCCACAGCAGCATATCATGGTGCAATCACACACACACTGATGGACAGGCAGTTGGACCAAGCAACACACACATAACATCGCAGCCAATCACCAGTGAGAGCACACGCACTATAAAACAGGGAACACCACAGTTCCTGCTCATTCTACCAGGAGATAGCTCAGAGCACAGAGCTCACAGCGCGCCACTCAGACACAGACCATGTGCTGAGTGCCTCACTAAGATAGTGATAGGGCTGAGTCCACAGGTTAGCTGGTGAAGCACGTACCCAGCCAGTAGTTAAATGTTACAGTTGTTTAGACAATAAAACTGAGTTGTACCATCTACAGCTGTGTTGGATCATTTGTGCATCAGGACACCCAACACGACAACCCCCACAACCCAAAAATGTGCTGGTTAGGTGGATTGACCATGCTAAATAGCCCCTTAATTGGAAAAAAAATAATTGGGTACTCAAAATTTTAAAAAAAGATTGCATTTAAGACGTCAAAAACTGAGTAGGCAGAACAAACATTATTTCCTTTCTTAAAATCCAGTTTCAGCAATTGCTTTCTCCAATAATATATTGCCAATTTATATAGTAGTTTCATAGATTTAAAAGAAATAAGAAAATATATGTTCACTTGTAAATAATGAATAATGTTCATCTTACATCATAAAATAAAATAAAAATTTACACTTCAAATGAGCCAAGAATAATAGGATTAATTGTTCAAAAGAAATAACAAAAAAAAGCAATAAAAAAGCTTCAACATACCTTGATAATAGCAGGCAATCCTTGGGCTGTCTCAGTCTTCATTTTAAAGCTGCTCTATTACAGCATACCCTCAGTGGGCATTTCCAATCTGGCCCCATCATAAAGGGGTGTGGTTTTACTCCTCCAGGCCAGCGCTGGGGTCTGACTGTCCCACTGTAGTTCGAAGCCTGCTGCACTCATCAGGAGTTCCATCGGCATTCCATTCAACAGAGGTAAGTACGCAAATAAACCTTCTATTTTTGGCGGTCCATGGCTCTCCGCCACTAGCTGGAAGTTATGGGCCAATGAAAATTATGAATAAAAAGTGGCACTCTGTTAAGTGGCCACTCTTTTGGATTGTGGGATACAATTGCAGATGCCTGTTGTGCATTCATTATTTCTGCCATTTAAATTATTATAATACTGGCTAGAAGTGGTTTCCGGGTCTGATTGCAGGAGATGACACAAGTTTTCAATGGTCTCCTTTGTGTTGTTTCCACATACATGTTTCTTTGGACATGTCCATGTAGATTTGCTCAAACATCAATACACTAGAAACACTGGGCCAGATTTTCACCATTGAGATGGGCAGATTGAGTCAGGAAATTTCCTGGCTCAGCGCCCCTGCCTCAGGAAAACATGTTTTTATTGGCACAATTTTAACTCTGGGGGTGAGGTGGGAGTGTGTGGGGACGTTGGTGGGTGGGGTGTCATGGGATGGAGTTGGGACAGCTGTCTCTGGGCATAGATCGGAGGCGACCAAAGAGGCTGCTGATTAGAGAGAGGCGAACTGTATAGGGGGTATCTGCAAATTGGTCCCAGTTTGTATTGTTAAATATTAGGCTCTCTAATGCTCACCCCTCACCCCTTCTCCTCTCGCCATGCAAATACATGGCCCCTACCCATCCCAATGGCACTGTAACCTTCATGCCATCTTATGCCCTCCACTCACCTCGAATACCCTCTCATACTCCCAATGCAACTCATAGTACTTCCATGCTCATTCACCCACTATAGACTCTACAGAGAACCAATAAAACATACAGCGACAATTGCATGTGTGGAAATGCTTCGAAAAAACTGCCATTCATAACTTACTTTTAAAAATTGGTGATCCAAGGGCGGCACGGTGGCGCAGTGGTTAGCACTGCTGCCTCATGGCGCCAAGGACCCGGGTTCAAAATCGGACCCAGGCCACAGTCCGTACGGAGTTTGCACATTCTTCCCCTGTCTGCGTGGGTTTCACCCCCGCAACACAAAAAAAGATGTGCAATTTAGATGATTGGTCACACTAAATTGCTCCTTAATTGGAAAAAAAGAATTGGGTATTCCAAATTTTAAAAAATAATAATTATGCTCCAAAACCCTGGAAAATTAAAGCTAAAACTGAAATTAAAACATATCTTTAAAATATTAACAACAGAAATTAAATCATCTGACACCTCTTTATCTTGTGTAGATAAATATTGAGCCATTGGAAAAACAGATTAATCATATTGTAAAGCTATCAAGCAATGTTTTCCCTTTTGTGCACCCGTTTCAACAAAGTAATGGAAATCTGGGTTCTCAGTCAAACATTTGTTTAAATTCTTTCACAGGACCTGCATGTCTCTGGCTAGCCAGCATTTATTGCCCTTCTCTAATTGAGCTTGAGAAATATGTGGTGACACGTTCTTGAACAGCGGCAAGCCAGGTGTGTAGGTACACCCACAGTGCTATTAGGGAGGGAGATCCAGGGTTTTGACCCCAGTGACAGTGAAGGAACGCCAGTATAATTTCAAATCAGGATGGTGTGTGGCTTGGAGGAGGGCTTGCAGGTGGTGGTGTTCCCATACAAATGCTGTCTTTGTCCTTCTCCATGGTGGAGATCATGGGTTTGGAAGGTGCTTCAAAGCAGCCTAGAACATGGAATATACAGTGCAGAAGGCGGCCATTATGCCCATCGAGTCTGCACCGACCCACTTAAGCCTTCACTTCCACCCTAACCCCATAACCCAACAACCCCTCCTAACCTTTTTGGTCGGTAAGGGCAATTTATCAAGGCCAATCCACCTAACCTGCACGTCTTTGGACTGTGGGAGGAAACCGGAGCACCCAGAGAAAACCCACGCAGACACCGGGAGAACGTGCAGACTCCGCACAGACAGTGAGCCAGCAGGGAATTGAACCTGGGACCCTGGCGCTGTGAAGCCACAGTGCTATCCACTTGTGCTACCATGCTGCCTAGGTGAATTGCTGCAGTGTATCTTGTAGAATGTACACATTACTGCCACTGTGCATCAGTGAATGTTTAAAGTAGTGGATAAGGTGCGAATAAAGGTGGATGCTGTGCCCTGGATAGTATTGTGCTTCTCAAGTGTTGTTGAAGCTACACTCATCCAAGCTAATGGAGAGTAAGCCATCACACTCCTGACTTGTGCCTTGTAGATGGTGGAGAGTCTTTGGGAAGGTAGGTGGTGAATTAATTGCTGTAGAATTCCCAGCCTCTGTCTGACCTGTTTTTGGAGCCACAATATTTATATGGCTGGTCTAGTTCAGTCTCTGGTCAATGATAAACCCCAGTGAATGAGGTTAGCTGAGAGTCCAGACATTCCATTGTTTACACAGCACCTAGGTGCACAGAAGGGAAAACCTTATTTGATTGTCAGCTTTAATGCCTTTTTTGCCCTTAGGTCTATTTTGTCAATAGTGGCGCAGAAACACATCAAGGCAATAAAAAAGCATTGAAATAACGGAGAACAATTTGAGCAATTTGAGCAACTATTAATACATGGCGTAGAAAGGACACAGCATGGCAACTGTTTCTCCCATTCCGCAAATCGATACGCGGGCTGAGTATTTGAAGAGCAACTCACGTGCTCTGATAGTATTATGGGATTATAACCTCGACATCATTTTTGTTGAGGCTTGAGCTAGTTTAGTGCATAACTGGTACATAGACACTAAGTGCTACAACTACTTCCAGATTGCATTGCATTATGAAATCCAATGCTTGATAGGTGCTAATATAGTGGAGAATTTTTGCAGGAATTCTCCCATTTTGTTGTTATAACTTTGACGGATACTTGAGAGAAACCTGTTTTATACTTATAAACTATGTTTCTGAAAAATGCCCTCAATGTTACAGTGGTGTAGTTTGAGAATCTTTCTTCACCCCAAAACAATTTGTTTCTCTAATGATTGACTTTAGGTTATGTGCTGCAGGTTATGAAATTTAAATAAGTTGTTATGCCAGGCTTTTTCAAATGATGTGGAAAAGTAATCAGCTGGCATGTGAAAGGCCATCTGAACTGTTTTCCATGAGGGTTCCATGGAGCTCGATAACTATGTTTAATGGTCAGTGGACATTTGCATCTGTGAACAATCTCTGGTGGGTTAATTATCATCCAATGATTCACAAACAAATGTTTCTCAAAGACATAGAAAAACAACAAAAACAACAGTTTTGAATAAAGCAGCAATTTTGGACAGGATGCAAATGTGACAGCCGTTATGTGGGAGTTGAGTTCTATTCATTTAAAAAAAAAAAATTTTAGAGTACCCAATTCATTTTTTCCAATTAAGGGGCAATTTAGCGTGGCCAATCCACCTGCCCTGCACATCTTTGGGTTGTGGGGGCGAAACCCACGCAAACACAGGGAGAATGTGCAAACTCCACACGGACAGTGACTCAGAGCTGGGATCAAATCTGGGACCTCGGCGCCGTAAGGCAGCATGGCTAACCCACTGCGTCACCGTGCTGCCCGAATTCTATTCATTTTGAAAAGAATATTAAAAAATGCAGTTTCAGAGAAAAGAAAAATATCAATTTCATTCTTTTTGATGAAATGCTGCTGAGACAGTTGCCATCAGTTGGCCTTTGAGTCACTGCCACTCAAATAAATATGCCAATTGGAATCCTATTGTACATGTGTTAATTGGATGAAGAAGAGGAGAAGCAAAGGAGAATCATCTTCCTTCTCTAGATTATGCAAATAATAATCACTTATTGTCACAAGTAGGCTTCAATGAAGTTACTGTAAAAAGCCCCTAGTCGCATTCCGGTGCCTGTTCTGGGAGGCCCGTACGGGAATTGAACCCACGCTGCTGGCCTTGTTCTGCATTACAGGCCAGCTGTTTAGCCCACTGTGCTAAGTCTGGGTCCGGGTGAGGAAATGTATTACATCAGTGACAACATTTCTAAAGTGCTTAATGATTGTAAAGTACTTTGGGACACCCTGAAGTTGTGCAATGGACAACATCTATGCAAGTCTTTGTTCTTTGAAGGAAAACACATGCAGTTTATCAAAGTGGCAAGAGGGAATGTCTCCTACCTATTGCATTATGATCTGCAACCAAGCTCATCAATGACACTGTTCTATATGTAGTAACAAAAGTGACCACTGCATTCAACCTTTATGGCATGGGCTTCTTTCAAAGAGCCACTGGGGATCTGTGCTCGAACGAAAATAATCAAATTTACCAAACTAACCCCCAAACAAAGAAATTGCCAATACTATTAGATTTGTTGCAACTTGTTCTTTAACATGAGCTAGTCAACATAAATTAAGCACAAATTAATGGGCAAATAACAGTTGGTACAAATTATAAATTACATATAGTCCCTGTTGTATCTGCTTCCTATCTCAAAGAGTTAGTAAATAGTCCACTCAACCTGCATGGACCCAGTTTAAGCCATGCAGTTCTTTCAAACAGAATTCCAGTCCCTTTTCTTCAAGGACTCAACTGATTCTCTCCAGCATAAACAGATTCCACTGGTGCAATCTTCTCTATAGCCGACTTCTTTCTGGAACCTTCTCAGCTCTCAATCCCGGTCAGGCATGGTATTGAGGATCTACCAGAACTGCCATTACCTCACAAAGAATGGCTGGTTCTGGGCGTATTGTCATTGAAAAGTGAAAGAATAAGCAATTCTAAATGTACTTTGTGACCACTCAGGAATCCAACTTCTTGAATTGGTTTGTTGACTGCCTCAGCTCTTCTGTTCTTCTGTTTAGTCCTTGTCCTTTGGCTACTGCCCAACCTCTGTTTGTTGGTATTGCTGTCAGGTCAAGGGTCACCAAGTCACATTAACTCGTATTTCATGTTAGACAAACATCATGATCCTTTAAAACGTGATACAAACTCTTAAAATTCCTTTTCAAACATGAAAAAAGATTATTGATTCCCCAAACATTTTAAAGCAATTACAAATTTTCTCTGCTGTTACAATTTCCAGGTCAAAGGTCTTTACAATTGCCAATTATCTGACCAAGCCTGAATGGTGTCCAGGTCTTTCTGCATGCAGAATCTGAGGATGTGAGATTGTGCAATCATCAGTGAACCTTGTCACCTCTGACGATCTGTCAAATAGAAAATCATCCCCCAAGCGTGGGACACTACTCTCAAGAACTCGTGCAGAGATGTCCTGGGGCTGAGATAATCATCCACCATGACCCACAGCCATGTTCTAGGTTTCCCTATTGATTGAATATTGACCAAATGTTAACACACTAACTCACCATTAAACCTTTTAGTGACAGTTTCCATGACAGTGACCTGAAACAAAATGTTGTGGAACAACTGAGAAATAAACTGTCTCAGATCAAATATTCTGTAACGTGGCAGGATTAATTTTTAAGGTTATAGCAAAAGATCCACTGGCAAAGATCCACTGAGAAATAGTGATCATAACACGTTTGATGTCCATGTTAATTTTGAAAGTGACATACTCCAACTGCAATCAGAATCTTAAACTTATGTAACGCCAATTATATACATATAACTGGTGAAGATTAATTGTGTAAATGGACTAAAATATGGAGTGATAAATGAACAGTGCAAAATATTTCAAGGAACAATTCATAATTTTCAATAAAATGCATTCTATTGAAGAACTACAACTCAACAAGAAAGACCCATCTGTAGCTTACTGAGGGAGTTAAGGATAGTATTAAGTTAAAAGAAGAGGTTCGTAATGTTGCAAAGAACAATAACAACACTGAGAATTTAGAAACAAGCTAAGGACCATAAAGCGGTGCTCCTTCTCCCGGCATACAAGCAGAAACTCAAACGGGAGAATCCAGCCAAGAAGGTCGTGCAGTGCTGGTCCGAGGAAACAGAAGAGCTCCTACGTGACAGCTTAGAGACAGTGGACTGGTCCATATTTAAGAACTCAGCGACTAACTTAAATGAGTATGCCACCACCGTCACAGACGTCATCAGGAAATGTGTGGACGACTGCGTGCCAAAGAAAGCAGTACATACATTCCCCAACCGGAAACCATGGCTCAGTCGTGTGATTGACTCCCTACTGAAGGACAGGTTTGAGGCGTTCAAGTCAGACGATCCTTACCTATACAAGAAATCCAGGTATGACCTCCGTAAAGCCATCCGAGATGCCAAGAGAGAATATCAAACCAAGCTAGAGTCACAGACTCGGCGGTTGTGGCAAGGCCTACAACAACATAACGGGCTACAAAGCGAAGCCGAGCAGTATCTCCAGCAGCAGCGCACCCCTCCCCGCTGAATTCAATGCATTCTATGCTCGGTTCGAGCAGGAAACCAACAATCCACTGTCGAGTGCCCCAGCAGCCCATAACTCACCCATACCCACCATCACAGCTTCCAAAGTCAGATCGGCCTTCCTGAAAGTGAACCTTCGGACGCCGCCGGGCCCGGACGGGATCCCTGGTCGTGCACTCAGAGCCTGCGCAGACCAGCTGGCAGATGTGTTCGCAGACATCTTTAACCTGTCCCTACTCCATTCCGAGGTCCCCACCTGCTTTAAGAACCCCCCATCATACAGGCAATGTGCCTCAATGACTACTGTCCGGTGGCCCTGACTTCAGTTGTAATGAAGTGCTTCGAGAGGTTGGTCATGAAGCGCATCACCTCCATACTCCCAGAACGCCTTGATCCACTGCAATTCGCATACCGTCGCAACCGGTCCACAGCAGACGCCGTTTCCCTGGCCTTGCACTCAGCCCAAGAGCATCTCGACAACAAGGATTCCTACATCAGACTCCTATTTATTGACTACAGCTCCGCCTTCAACACCATAATCCCAGCCAAGCTCATATCAAAGCTCCAAAACCTAGGACTTGGCTCCTCACTCTGCAACTGGATCCTCGATTTTCTGACCCAAAGACCACAATCAGTAAGAATAAACAACAACACCTCCTCCACAATAGTCCTCAATACCGGGGCCCTGCAAGGCTGCGTACTTAGCCCCCTAGTCTACTCCCGCTACACACACGACTGCGTGGCAAATTTGGTTCCAACTCCATCTACAAGTTTGCTGACGATACGACCATAGTGGGCCAGATCTCAAATAACGACGAGTCAGAATACAGGAGGGAGATAGAGAACCTAGTGGAGTGGCGCAGGGACAACAATCTCTCCCTCAATGCCAGCAAAACTAAAGAGCTGGTCATTGACTTCAGGAAGCAAAGTACTGTACACACCCCAGTCAGCATCAATGAGGCCGAGGTGGAGAAGGTTCGCAGTTTCAAATTCCTTGGGGTACACATTATAAAAAATCTGTCCTGGTCCACCCACGTCAACACTACCACCAGGAAAGCACAACAGCGTCTATACTTCCTCAGGAAACTAAGGAAATTCGGCATGTCCACATTAACTCTTACCAACTTTTACAGATGCACCATAGAAAGCATCCAATCTGGCTGCATCACAGCCTGGTATGGCAACTGCTCGGCCCAGGACCGCAAGAAACTTCCGAGAGTCGTGAACACAGCCCAGTCCATCATACGAACCTGCCTCCCATCCATTGACTCCATCTACACCTCCCACTGCCTGGGAAAGCGGGCAGCATAATCGAAGACTCCTCCCACCTGGCTTACTCACTCTTCCAACTTCTTCCATCGGGCAGGAGATACAGAGGTCTGAGAACACGCACGAACAGACTCAAAAACAGCTTCTTCCCCGCTGTTACCAGACTCCAAAACGACCCTCTTATGGACTGACCTCATTAACACTACACTCCTGTATGCTTCATCCGATGCCGGTGCTTACGTAGTTACATTGTGTTGCCCTATTATGTATTTTCTTTTATTTCCTTTTCATTTCATGTACTTAATGATCTGTTGAGCTGCTCGCAGAAAAATACTTTTCACTGTACCTCGGTACACGTGACAATAAACAAATCCAATCCAATCCAATCCAAGGACCCCGAAAAGTTGATGGAAATGAAATAAAAGTAGATTATGTGCGTAAAATAGCCAGAAATATAAAAACAAATGAAAAGGCAAAGAGTACCTAAAGCAAACATTCGGCCCTTAGAAATAGTGACAGGAGAAATTATCAGGAGGAATGAAGAAATGCCAGAGGCACTGAATAAATATTTTGCCCTCACATAAAAGGGCACAAGTTGAAGACTGTAAATAGAGGATAACGTCTAGAAACAAAGTGAGCAAAATTAAAATAATTAATATCAGAGAGAAAATTATTGTAGAATCCTAAGGGACTAAAGTCCGACAAACCGGCATCGCACCAGCGGAGTTGCGTCTCAGCCTCATACTCTCCGACATCTGGGCATGGTTCCGACAACGACAGGACCGATCAGAGAGGGACTCTCATCGCCACGCACAAACGTGTAACTTCACGACACTTGACGTAGTTTACGTGAGGAACTTCGGGACAAGACCCACATAGGTCCCTGGGGTAGTCCTCCACACGACGGGGCCAGTCTCTTATTTAGTCCACGTACAGGGCACTGAAACACACCACAACCTGGACCACTTACGGTGGCCCATCCAGGGAACACCGTCACATGGCCTGGAGGCCCTGTGCAGGACCTGGACTCCCTCCCCCGTACGGCTAAGAAGGTACCCCGAGACCAGAGGGGAACCAGGGCCTCACTCTCCCGTTCTGCCTCCTGTTAAACGTCAACACGCTGGGGAATCTGTGGCGCCCATGGACCTGGTCAGCAACAGTGTCGACAGCGACATGGATTCCGATATGAACGAAGATATGCCAGCTCCGACGGTCAGCAAGGAAGCAGCAGTCCCCGATGCGGTACACACACCCCGGGCCGGCTGCACCACCCCTGGAACTCCGCCCACTGCCCAGTGGCCACAGGACCTCCACCTGAGGACATGCACATTTCCCCAGACTTGGAGGGGGAGGGGTGTTACGATCCCCTACGGGGACGAAACCTGTAGAGCATCCGAATCCCCTCGTACAAATATTTTAAGTTTATTGACAACTCAATAATACTAAAGAATCAGCAACATGCTAAAAATTCATGAAAATCAGTAATATGCTAAAAGCATTTACAAGACACCAAGAAAATCAAAACCACTAGTTCTCAAGCCAGCATATACCCACCACCACCAGCTGTCCCCATCAAAGCCCCCATTGGTGGAAAGGCACCCAAACCAGCAGCATAGACCACTGGAAAAGGCACACCGATGCCCTGCCCTCATGGCAGCCCCAAATCGATGGAAAGGCGCCCAAATGAGCAGCAAAGACCATCGGGGCATGGCGGAAGAAAAAAAGAGAGAAAGAGACAGAGAGAGAGAGAGAGAGAGAGAGAGAGACAGTGACAGAGAGAGAGAGAGAGAGACAGATAGTGATAACTCCCTTTACAAAAACGAAAGACAAATACTGAACAACCACAAGAAACCCAACAAACAATTAAGTACAAGGCAAAGTTGCCAGCACTCAAACCAGCGCACACTCCCCTCACCAACCCTCCCCCGGCTCTAACAACAGCCATACGTCGGTGAAGAGGCGCCCACAAGCAGTTCAGTCCACCGGAAAAGAACAGGCAGTACGCGGTTGAGGAGAGAGACAGAGAACATCCCTCCCTCACTAGCACCGGGAACGACCCATCAACCCCTAGTGCACAGAAGCAGGAGGGCCGCAACTGGCGAGCACCCAGATGCTAACCTCAAGATAACAATACACAACAAAAATACAATAATAACCATACAATCCCCCAACAATAAAACATAACCAACATCAGTACAAGCATCGTGGCAGTGTCACCTTGCCACTGAGTGCCCCTGCCTGTGTGAAAGGGTGCCCAGGTGCCAAATTGGCACTGCTACAGTTCAGTCTAGTGGGAGGAGCTTTGCTAATTGGAGGGGTTTGAAGGGGGGATTCCCAGGAGCTTTGACAAGGTTGGGGGTGAGGGGGTGCAGAAAGCAGGGGGACACTGAAAGGTAGGAAGGGAAATATTGGGGCTGCCACATATGTAATTGGGATCATGGAGACCTGGCTCGAGAGTGACCAACATAGAACATAAAACATAGAACATACAGTGCAGAAGGAGGCCATTCGGCCCATTGAGCCTGCACCGACCCACTTAAGCCCTCACTTCCACTCTAGCCCAGTAGCCCAATAACCCCTCCTAACATTTTTTGGTCACGAAGAGCAATTTATCATGGCCAATCCACCTGCATTTAGCAGGCTGCAATTAGTGGAATTCCACAAGCATCAGTGTGAGCTTATCCTATTTGGCCGAAAAATAGTCATGCAAATTATTATCTAAATAGGAAGCAGATTCAAAATGTATCTGGGCAGAGGGATCCGGGTGCCTTTGTTCATGAATCATAGTAAGCCGGTATACAGGTACAGCATGTAATTATAAAGGCAAATGGAATGTTAGCGTTTATTGCAAAAAGACTCGAGTATAAAAGTAGAGAGGTATTGTTGCAATTGTATAAGGTGTTGGTGAGACCACATCTGGAATATTTTGTCCAGTTTTGGCCTCCTTATTTGAGGAAGTATGTGGTGGCATTGGAAGCAGTTCAGAAGGGGTTCACCAGATTGATTCCAGGGATGAAAGGGTTGACGTTTTAGGAGAGATTAAACAGTTTGGGGCTTAAACTCACTGGAGTTTACAAGGATGAGAGGGGATCTCATCGAAATATATAGAATACTAAAAGGGATTGATAAAGTAAATGGAGACCAAATGTTCCTCCTTGTGGAGCAACCTAGAACAAGAGGTCATTGATATCGGTTGAGAGGCGGTAGGGAGGTGGATTTGAGACCAGGAAGAGATCACTCATGATCTGATTGAATGGCGGGGCAGGCTCAAAATGCTGAATTGCCTACTTAAGCTCCTAACTCCTATGTTCCTATCAGTGCTGAGGTCTCAGCTACTTACAAGCTATATTTACTTAAGTGAAGGAATGGAACCTAAGAGAGTAATGCCCCTAGGTTTGCTGATGATACAAAGCTATGTGGAAAGGAAAGCCTTGGGGAGGACACAGAGAGGATGCAAAGAAATGTAGACAGATTAAGTGAGTGGGAAACACAGATGACTGATGAAGTATAATGCGGTGAAATGTGAAGTTATTCACTTTAGCCGTAAGAATATACTTTAAAAGGTGTGAAGCTTGTGAATGTTGGTGTTCAGAAAGACTTGGGTATGTTTGTACAAGAAACACAGATAATCAGCATGTAACTGCAGCAAGCAATTTGTAAGACTCATTGTATGTTGGCCATTTTACAAGGCGGTCAGAGTACCGGCACAGACCTTGAGATCTGGAATACTTTTTGCAGTTATGGAGCTGGATTCTCCGCTGGCGGGAAGTTCTGTTTTGCCGGCAGCCCAGGGGTTTCCCGACAGCGTGGGCTTGTCCCACAATAGTAAACCACATTGACCAGCCGGTGTAATGGAGCCTTCCGCCGGCGGGGTGAAACAGAAATGTGGTGCAGCGGTGTGGAGAATCCAGCCCATGGTCTCTGTATTTAAGGAAGGATCTCCTTGCATTGGGTACTAACTCCCTTGCTGCCCAACTCAGTCCGCGCAACAAAAGCTACAGGTGAAGATGGCTTGGCTCTGCCTTCGCCTGCTACACGTAAATTAGCAGTAGAGGTGGTTTGAGGCCCTTGTGTGGCCTTCCTGCCAAACGGAATATGGGAGACAGGTTGGGGGTGATAGTTCCCTAAATTAACACTGGAATGAGGGTATTGTACTATGAAAGGCTGAATAATTTGGACCTTTATTCTCTGGATTTTAGAAAAAATGAGAGACAATCTAATTGAAACATGCAAGATTCTGAAGTGCTTTGAAATGGTGGATGCTGAGAGATTGTTTCCGCTGGTTGGGAAGTCTAAAAGGTGGGGGCACAGTCTCAAGCTATGGGCCTGTTTATTTATGATTAAGATGAGAGGAAATTACTTCACTCAAAGAGTTGTCAATCTTTGGAATTCTTGGGGGTTGTGGATGCTCCATCATGAAGGTTCGGCAGACAGATTTTTTGGTCTCACTCAGCAAATCAAAGGATATGGGAAGCAGTCAGGAGAACGGACTTGAAGCCCAAGATCAGCCATGATCATATTAAATGGCACATGTTGCTAACTTTTGGTTGGCTGTTAATTCGTACTTTGCTCTGTTTGTTTAACCTTTGCTCTGGAGTAGCCAGGTATCTTTATAATACGCCATGAGGTTCAAGTTCAAGTAATGATCAATAACTCAACACACCAATTAGTAAGATTCAAATCAAAACACATTTATTATATACAGTAAGTCACTACTTATGCATATAACTCTACTTTCTAGACTATTTCTATCATTAAAAGGCCTATACTTAGCTTCAGACTGGCCCATCAGGTCAGGGGAACAAATGGCCTTTCGTTCAGGTCCTGAGTCTGCAGAATTCAAAAGCTGGTATGGACTTGTAGCTAGGAGCGCCTATCTCGTAGCGAGCATTGACTGGCGACTTATTTGGTTGGTGCGGCAGCTGGGCAGTCCACTCTCAGGGGTTGATTCGCGTTGTTGAGTGACCCGGCCAAGAAGACCGATTTGAACTTGGGAGCTCTACTTTATAGTCCCCAGGGGCTTCCCGCCCTTCGGGGAGGACCCCGTACCTGGTTCCAAGTGATTGGACTGCGTTCCGATCACTTGGATCGATTTCTCCAATACTGGAGTTGTTCCCTGATCGCTGGCCGGTCCCTGAGTGTCCATTGGCCTTCCTTTGTCTTGGCTCCTGCTGGCGCCGAGGAGTCTGGCTTGGCCTTATTCACCTGAAGTGTATCAATTGTGCCTGGGAATCGCTTATTACTATGCAGATGGCTGCTGGTTTCAGTGCTGTCTGGTTTTTGCAAGTTCCAATACACAGGATTTCTGCACTTGCTCGTTTTTGCCTGTGTTGGCTGAATTTCCTTTTAGTCTTTGCGGTTCTCCATTTTAAGTCGGGAAGTGGCCAACCCAGGTGGCTACACACAGCATGCTCGATGGACTGTATGGTCTTGTTCCTCTTCATTGTGTTCTACTGTCTCGAGTCATCAACATATTGGGCTGGATTTTATGGCACCCTGCCAACATATTCAAAGGTGGAGTTTCGTAAAATAAAGCGAATGGCTTTTCCACCACCTTGCTGCCCACCCCCAACCTGTCTCCCATATTCCGTTTGGCAGGAAGGCCACATAAGAGCCTCAAACCACCTCTACTGCTAATTTACGTGTAGCAGCGGAAGGCAGAGGAAAGCCATATACACCTGTAGCTTCCGTTGCGCGGACTGCTGTTGGGCAGCAAGGGAGTTGGTACCTCCTTTCAGGGACTCCCTGTTCCCATAAGAGACAGCCCCCCAAAATTATATCCCTGTACCTCCTCTTAGCCATGACCAACCCCCCCCCCCCCCAAATCCCCCAGTGGCCACTATTCAATCCTGGCACTGCAGGAACTAAAGACAGTTCCACAGAAGAAGTGATGCAGCCTGGATTTCAAGGTAAACCCACCTCATCCTAGCACTTCTGGCACTACAGAATTGCTGGCAAATCAGATCGACTGGCAGGTCTGTGAAACAGAAACTTTCTCCCACATTTAGCGAAACTTGAAACAATTAAGGCTACTCTTTGCGCAATATTGCTGCAGGGCAGGTGGATATTGCTGGCTGGATTGATTAACAACTTTTCGGTTGGGGGGGAGGGAGTGGGGAATATGTTTTTAAAAAAATTTAAAGTACCCAATTCATTCTTTCAAACTAAGGGGCAATTTTAGCGTGACCCATCCACCTACCCTGTACATCTTTGGGTTGTGGGGGCGAAACCCATGCAAACATGGGGAGAATGTGCAAACTCCACACAGGCAGTGACCCAGAGTCGGGATCGGACCTGGGACCTCGGTGCCGTGAGGCAGCAATGCTATCCACTGCGCCACGATGCTGCCCTGAGTGGGGAATATGTTGAGCTGTCAGGTCCAGCTATTTGTTTTTAATCTTTCTTCTCATTAATTTGCCTTTTTTCTTATTTTCATGTTCAGGTTTTCATTGCAAATGTTAAATGTACGTCATTTGTGGCATCTTCCACGTGTTTTTGAAAATGCTTCTTTTGGAACAAAGAAAATATTTATTGCAGCTATACAAAAATAGTTTCAATTGGTAGCAACAGCAAGTTATATGTTCAATGGTAAAACCAGAGGATGTGTGCTAATTTGTTAAGTGAGGTATGAAAGAAAACACTCAATATGTCATACATTATTTTTCTTTTAATGCTGTCATTAGTCTAACATGTTTTTTGCCTGCAGTTTGTCAACAACACATTAATGCAAATGTCTTATTGACATCGGGAGACCATTGTGCTAAACATCTATCCTTTAGAACAATGATATGCAGCACATTTGATTTACTATCATTAGATCAGCCTCCAATTTTCCATCTGGCACTCGATTTGATTTACTTAGTTAAAGCATAGCTAGGAAGTTCCTGTTGCTGAGATTGCCAAGTGGGAGCTGCAAAGCTACAGTTTTAACAACTAATTTTCTTCCCACTTGCTATTGCACTGCATTGATTAGCAGGTTATTTGACCTGCTAAGCTTTCTTCAACACATTACGTGACAACTTCTTTCTCCAATTAAATCTAACACTAGTTGTATTCCCAAGGCTGATACCACACCCTTCTTCTCTAGAGTAACAATATTATTGTGCCAGAGAGTCACCCTGTTTTACACCTTTATAGATTGATTTGTTGTAATCCAACTTCACCGTTTTGACCTCAGTGATTACAAATGAATACTTATGTTCATTTTTTGCTCAACTCCAGGTTCTGAAGGCGCTTCAAAATCAACTTCTGTCCCATGCTGTTGAAGGCTTTAGCAAATTAAGTAAAAATGACTGTTCAATGTTTTTTGTTCTTTTTTGCCCCTTAGGCAGTCCTGGAAGGTGATAATACCTTAAAGCATTCACCAATTGTAGAGCCAAGCCCTCACCAGACAAATGACCAGACAATATTGAGAAGATCTTTCGCAGTCCAAGAATTAACAGAAAATCTTTGCTGCTGATTTCATCCACTGATTATATCATCTGGCCCACATGGTGTACTTTGGGAAGCAGTAGAAGATACAAAATCCTAGATTATGGCATAAGCACCAATCTGTGAATGGATAACATTTTTATTTCTACTATTATCCACAATGGGAGCTAATTATCTTGGTTAGCTAAGAGCATCGTGCATAATTATGTTGATGGCATAATTTAATTCCCATACTGGGTGACGTAGTTCTCGAGATCGCTTCTTTGCCTTTGGCTATTGTGATACAATGATGTGGAGAGCTATGATTAGCAGCTCATGGACAGTGAGCATGCTGCATGAATTAGCATGATGCATTGCAGACAGTGTGCCCCCAACATGGTACTCATGAGGCAACATTTATTTCTGAAATGTTGGTTTTCATTTTTGTGCGAACATCAACGATATTAGGCGATCGTATATTATAAATTCTTATACAGATTCTTATATAATTCTTATAGATTCCACGGAGGCAGCACAGTGGCACAGTGATTAGCACTGCTGCATCACAGCACCAGGGACTCAGGTTCAATTTCAGCCTTGGGTGACAGTCTGTGTGGAGTTTGTATCAGCACTGTGCCTCATGAAGCACTTTGATGGTGATACTGAGGAGTGACAAGGCAGTGGAGGATGTTATGCAGTCCCTCATGAATTTTACCAGGCCACAGTTTTGTGTTGCACCTTCACCTCCTTACGTCGACATCCAGCACTCTGTGGGCTTATATTTAGCCTCACCTTTCCATATAGTTGATCATCTGAAGATAATTATTTTCACACACCTACTGGCCAGACATTAGATGCCCTGTCTTGAACACAGACAGTCCACCCTAATGGCCAACTCTGGCCCTTGTGAGTGCCCTTCCCATTAAGGTGACTGTCATGATATTCAAACACACACATCATGATAGACACACCAACAGACAAATCAGAACACACACCACCACAACCAATCACAGAAAGATATAAAAGCACAAACACGACACCTGGTGGTCAGTATAAGCTGGAGAGGAGGACCAGGACAGACCTGCTACACGACACACTCAGGGAGACAGCACGTGCAGAGTATCCAGAACGAACTGTATTATAAGAGTTAAAATAAAATAGAGTTGTACCACATACAACTGTGTTGGCTCATCTGTGCACCAGAGCACCCAACACCACAGTGACATCTGGTCAAAAGCTTGACTGAATGCAACACATCATTACTGAGAATTTGATCAGTGACCTTAGCGACTCTTTATGTGAGGTGATGCTACGCAGAAAGTCTGGTGCAACATTACTTTCCTACATTGTGGCAAGAGCCTTGACCACTCTGCAGCCAAGGACAAGGTGGGAGAGACTCAAGACTATATAGAGCGTTGAGTACCATGCCAATAATGTGGATGCCTAGGGCAGAACTGGGGAGATGGTCACACTTATGAAGAAGCTTATCAGTTGTACAATCGGAGAACGGACAATATTCAAGGCAGACATGAACACATGTAGGCTGTGATTTTCAACACCTTGAATAAAAACCTTGCCAGATGACAGAGAGAACATAGAGTTCCAGTATATATGTAACTTCTCGATGTGATCCAACATCTTTGCTTGCACACCAAACCTGAATAAAGCTGAGGATATGGCTGAACACCTTAGCCTCAATCTTGCACAGACACAGGGTTGAATCCTTCCATACTTTTTCCAAGTGTCCATCCCGGCGAGGAAGCTGCAGAGAATCCTGCCAACAATGGCAGCGGGAAAGCTCATTGTACATTCAACCTCTTTGACAAGTTTCCTTTGTTCTTGATGCTGCACTCGTGGCGGCTTGACTCTGATTCGTTCACCCTGGGAAGACTTATGGCGGGACTCTCCGTGGGCCGACGGCAAAATCGGGAAAGACGATTGGACGGAGGAATCGATCGTGAAGCCAAAATCATGGGGGGGTGCCAGGCACACGCCAGATTGCCATGCTCCGATGCCTCGACTATGGCATCAGTGCGTCGTACCTCACAAGTACAGTAAACGCCATTTGCATATCATGAGCGTGCCCGATCTGGTATTCTCCAGGGTCTTTGCAATGCTCAGCCTCCGCAGGGGGAATTACTGAAGGCAAGTTTCACTTGTGGTTTCAAAAATCGGGGAACAGGAGCAGTGGCTGATAAGGGGGAGAGATGAAGTAGGACAAGCAGTGGCGTGGCCGCGGGCTGCCTGTCCTGCCACTGGCTGGAGGGTGGGAGCATCCGCCAGGCCTGGGAGGGTAGTGCGGGTGACAGGAGTCACCAGGGAATGGGTCGTTGGGTCAGGGTATGTGGCTGCAGCTTATCAGTCTCTTGAGTGTCAATCCCGACTCCGGCGAATCAGACATTATTTTTCCTTCGAATCGGTTGTGTTCCACATGGCGCTGGTGCTGGTCCAATAACGGTTGGTGGATTGATCTGGGAAGTGTACCAATTTTGCTGTCATCTCCAATTCAGTCCCGGCGTCATCACTCAGTTTCTGGCTCGGAGAACTCTGCCATTAATCCCTGCAATCAGTGGGGTGCTCCTTTTATTTTATTTTTATAATAAATAAAAAAAGGCCAATTTTTGTTTTGAGACCCATGCAGACATGGGGAGAATATGCAAACTCCACACGGAATATGACGCGGGCCGGGATTGAACCCGGGTCCTCACCGCCTAGAGGGAGCAGTGCTAACCATTGTGCCACCTCCTCATCAGCCACCTCTGAGTGTCCCCTTTGACCCTGAGGAGCCATCCCTCCAGATGCTGCTTTCCCTTAGAAATGGCTGGGATCTGTGAGCATCCCAAGATGTAACTATCATGGATGCTCCATGATGTGTATCGTGTGGTCACAGATTATCGGGACATTGAGGGAGTGGCATTCCTTGTGGTTCACAAATAGCGCCCCATGTCACCCTAGGGAGTGCAGAGCCATGTGGCTGCAGTTAATGACACCTTGCACCTGGGGCATGCCTGTTATGCAGGTAAAGCCCTTGCCCTGACGTGCCTTTGTACTTACACTGTAATTATGTATGTCCGATGTTTTTTCATGTATGGAACGATCTGTCTGGACTGTACACAGAACAATACTTTACACTGTACCTCGGTACACGTAACAATAAATCAAATCCAATCCAATCCAATCCTGGCTCACCTGGTCCGGTTCAAGTTGATGTATGTGTGGGTCCTCGCAAATAGCACATTTGTGACCTCCCTTATGCACTTTTGCACTGCTGACTGGGAAATGTTGCGCAGGTCACCTGTGCAGCCCTGAAACGAGCTGCAGACATAAAGTTCAGAGTGGCTGTAACTTTCAAGGCCACAGGCAATGGGTGACCTCACAGTCATGTGATGCCAACTCCAGCATCCCCGAGACAGATGCAGACTTCTCCGGCACTGGATCTCTGATATCTGGAGGTAGGAAGTGCAATGCCGGAATACCTGTGGCCGGTAATTTCTCTTCCAAGGTCCCACCATCTGTCGCTCGGCTCCCAGAAGACCAATAGGCCCTGCCTCGCCCTCCTCTGCAGGGTGCTGTTCCTGGCCCCGTGCAGGGACACATCAATGTTGCTGCTGCTGCTCTATTGCAATCAAAACAATTGCCTACTTGACTGACTCAATGATTCTCTATCAAAGTGAGCGATGAGGAGTCCTGACAACACCCTGGCCCACAACCCTCATGATCTGGGAAATACACCCATGTGCACTCTTCTATGTGAGCGCCTTTCTAATGAACTACACTCCCTCTAGTCACACACTAGTCACATCCCTACAGTTGCCCTTTTCAAGTCCACCAGAATGAAGTACTTCGAAGCTTGAGAGTCTCAGCAGGTCACATGGCTCCTCCAAGGGTGAGGAGTGAGGGTTGTTGAGTGCATTCAATGGACCTGCATTCTGACCTCATGGCATCTTCTGAACGGATGAGTGATGAGCAACTTCACGATAAAGCCATGCATTTGGGGCCACATCAGTGGCACCTTTCTGTTATGGAGACGTGAGTATGAGCCATGGAGTTCAATGCTTGGGGGTGACACTTCCAAATGTTTCCAACACTCGCAGTCTTTTGTTTTTGAACACAAACAATATTATCCCAACATTGGAATTTGTGGTTAATGAGTTGTCCTCGCTTCGATACTACCGGCGAGCAGTATCGCTGACTGAACCCACACCTATCACTGACAGTGCCACCAACAGCAGTCCTGAAAGGTGCTTCCCTGATAGCACATCAAGTTAATTTTGAGAACAATCAAAGGGTTGACATTTGTGTTGCAATCTCATGCATTGCAACGCTGACTAAATTGGCACAATGGACACAACAAGGAAGTCTCAGGGAATTGATTAAGCAACTGGTTTTCCCTTGTGGCAGAGGCACACCTTATGCATCTGGAGACTGCAATTTGAAGTCAACCTCATTCTTAGAGGGTACCCTCATTTCCCCTGCCCTCATGGGCAGCAGATAAAACAAACTTCCAAATTGAACAGCAGCTTCCCATACACTAATCCCTGACAGCCTGGCCTCCATAACCAGTAGCCTTGAACCTCCAGGCATCTCATGCCCTCTGGCTTCAAAGTGCAGGCTGAGTGTGGTAGTTCATTCTGACTGCACTTGTCCTCCCCCTTGTGTGTGGCTCTTCAGCCCTCATGAGGCTTGGAACCAACCCTTGTCAGAGTTGCGCATTCTGCAACCTGGCATCTCACAGATCCTCACCCAGGGACCTCACAGTTATATCCTGTGCTGACCCTATGAATTTACCTACTCCCACCAACCCCCAGCTGTTACTCTTGAAGGGCAATCCCTCAGCGATGATATTGCCACAAGCCCTGCAAGGAGGACATGGGGAGTGCTACCTGCATGCCAGCCGCCAAAACTCTGAATCTCATAGCCACAGAGCTAAGACCTGTGAGCGGCCCGTCCCTCCGAGATGCCGGGGCTGAACCCACCCCTCCCCCTGGTCCTGAGTTGCACTTATCTGGGTCTCCTGAATCCTATCTGGTGCCCCTCTGCAATTGGCACCCTGGAGGGTGATGCCGACTTGAGAGCTCATTTCCGATATCCCCATCAAAGGCGAGGTTGCCAGATTCTCGCTTTTCATAGAATCATAGAATTTACAGTGCAGAAGGAAGCCATTCAGCCCATCGAGTCTGCACCAGCTCTTGGAAAGAGCACCCTATCCTAGCCGACACCTCCACCCTATCCCCATAACCCAGTAACCCCCACCCAACACTAAGGGCAATTTTGGATACTAAGGGCAATTTAGCATGGCCAATCCACCTAACCTGCACATCTTTGGACTGTGGGAGGAAACCGGAGCACCCGGAGGAAATCCACGCACACACGGGGAGAAAGTGCAGACTCCGCACAGACAGTGACCCAAGCCAGGAATCGAATCTGGGACCCTGGAGCTGTGAAGCAATTGTGCTAACCATATGCTACCGTGCTGCTTTTTTTCAGCTGTCGTAAATCGTGTTGGCATGATATCAGACTGGCGCCTCATAAATATTCAGTGAGGGGAACGGCTATATTATAAGATACAAATGATTTTAAATTAGGTTCCCAACCTTCAGCGGTGGGATTCTTGTTACGCCACCAGCAAGTGGCCTGAAAATCAGAAAATGAGATCGCACGCATTTGACGATTCTCGCCGTTTTTTACGCCTGTGACGCCATTGTTGCTGATGGTTCACACAGACTGAAAATCACCCCCCACATCTAACATGATATGACCCAGCAAAGTCCAAAGATGTGCAGGTTAGGTGGATTGGCCATGATAAATTGCCCTTAGTGTCCAAAATTGCCCTTAGTGTTGGGTGGGGTACTGGGTTATGGGGATAGGGTGGGGGTGTGGACCTTGGGTAGGGTGCTCTTTCCAAGAGCAGCTGCAGACTCGATGGGCCGAATGGCCTCCTTCTGCCTGTAAATTCTATGAAAAATTCTAATTCTATGAAAGTGAGAAAATGAGCTCCCTTCCACAAGCACATTTTACTTTAAGGGAAAGGCACAACTGATGTCGTCAAGGAGAAGGAGCACACAGTATTGTTAGTTTGAGCTGACCAGAGACACATGAGAGCAACATTTCTGATATTTGGGGGAGGGCACCATAGTGTCACATGTGGCTGACAATAACATAGCTGATCACAAAGAGGAAGCATACATATAAGAGTAATGATATGCAGACACACACATAATGATATGCAGACAAGCAGCTAATGGACACAGAGAACAGGACATGACCAATAAGCAGGCAGGACACTAAGGGGTGGGATCTGACTATAAAAGACACGAGGCACTCACACTCCACCTCTTTCCACTGATGAACATCTAGAGAGCCAGTCAAGAGTGTTGTTACAATCTCACACCTCCACCACGTGGCTAAGAGCTAGTCTGGTTCAGTCAGACAGAGTAACCACACTTAAGTTAGCAGAGAGTCGAACTCACAGAGAACTGTGCTAACTGTGCTATTAGTTCAATAAACCTGATTGAACTAACTTCAAGGTCTGGAGTATCTTTCTGATCTAAGCTGCATCCAATCGCAGCCAGTGTTAGACCAGTGGACCGAACACAACATGACACCAGGAGACTACTAATTTAAGGTGACTTACCTCAGTCCATTCTGTGATGACCAGCAAATGTAGCCCGCACCAGGGAGAAGATTCAGACTCCTCACCAGCTTAGGACCTCCGGCAATCTCAGTGTCAACTGCCGGACATTCAAGCAAAAGTTTCTGCTGTACATCGCAGCCTCAGACCTCGAGGGTGCGTCTGATGCAAGAAAGATCGCGCTTCTCCTCTCAACAGCGGGTGATCAAGCCATCGATCTCTTCAACACGTTTAACTTCACTGAAGACCAGGGCAAGACAAAGTTTCAGACCATCCTGGACAAGTTCGATAGTCACTGTGAAGTGGACACCAGTGAAATCTTCGAGCGTTACATATTCAAACAACGTCTTCAAGGTAAAGACGAATCTTTCAATGCCTTCTTAACTAGCCTCCCCCTGCGAGCGCTGTCCTGCAACTTTGGTGATATTGCTGACTCCATGATTAGAGACCAAATCATGTTTGGAGTTCACCCTGATCCTCTGAGAGAGCAGATTTTAAAAATCAAGCATATGACTCTGCAGTCGCGATTGAAACATGTAGAGTGCATGAGCACGCAAAAAATCGGTATTCCCAATACAAATAGGCTGAAAATGAGAAACTTGCCTCCCATGAGGCAGTGAGTGTGCAGGCCATTTCCTGGATGCAGAGCCTCAGCATTGAAGACAGCGGCCACCTCACGTGTGTTTCCCGGAGCCCCATGCATGCGCGATGCAAACGGGCTAACAAAGCGGCCGACACCCACACTGCGCAGGTGCAGACGTCTGCCGACCGCTCTGCGCATGTGCGAAGACGAACACCGCATCAAGACGCCGATGTCATGACATGCCAGAACTGTGGCAACGCCCACTTCAAGGGACACTGCCCTGCAAGAGGCAGGCGATGTTTAAACTGCGGGAAGCCTGGACACTATGCAGCCTTGTGCAGGTCTGCACTACCAGTCAGAGGCCAGCGCCCCCAATTCCGACGACGGCGCGTCCAGAATGTCAACGACGATTACAGGATTCTGATCCTGGCAGTAAAACGGATCCAGAGGACGAGCGGCTGGAGTCCGTCTACCGAGTGGGCATCATTACCACACGTGAACATGCCACACCTAACTCATCTCGCATTCAGTCCATCCTTGCTGTGGATTTGGAGGACGAATGGCGTGCGGTGATGCAGGTCAACCGCTGCTCCATCCAGTTCAAACTGGACACAGGTGCTTCTGCCAACCTCCTCTCACAGGCAGACTTCAAACGCATCAAGAAGCCCCCCAAGGTCCTTCCAGCAGCCTGCCAGCTCCTGGACTACAACGGTAATGTCATCACAGCACTGGGGTCCTGCCATCTACTCGTCTCCAACCGGAGTACGCATGCACGCTAAGGTTTGAAATTGTCAAGCCGGACAGGGCATCCCTACTGAGCGCACATCTGCAAAAAGCTAAACCTGGTGCAGCGGGTTTATTCAACAACATCCTCCAACGTGGATCTTCAATCTGGCATTGACGACATCCTCGTTCAGTATCCAGATGTGTTTGACGGGATGAGCACTTTGCCATATCGGTACAAGATCCTACTGCGACCTGATGCCAAGCCAGTGGTCCATGCACCACGCCGGGTCCCGGCTCCGCTGAAAGAGCGCCTGAAGGAACAGCTCAAGGAGCTGCAGCAGCAGGGGATCATTTCCAGGGTAACCGAACCGACTGACTGGGTCAGCTCGATGGTGGTGGTTAAAAAACACTCTGGAGACCTGCGCATCTGCATTGATCCCAAGGATCTCAATCAGAATATAATGCGTGAACACTACCCCAGCCCGAAGCAGGAGGAACTCACCAGTGAGATGGCACATGCAAGGTTTTTCACGAAGTTAGATGTGTCACATGGATTCTGGCAAATCCAGCTGGATGAGTCCAGCAGAAGGCTCTGCACCTTCAACACACCGTTTGGCAGGTACTGCTATAACCGTATGCCGTTCGGCATCGTCTCGGCATCGGAGATATTTCATTGCATCATGGAGCAGATGATGGAGGGTATCGAAGGGGTTCGTGTGTACGTGGAAAACGTCATCATATGGTCCACGACCCCTGAGGAGCATGTTTCCCATCTCCAGCAGGTACTCCGCCGTGTCCACGCCAATGGTCCTGAAGCTGAACAAGTTGCTTTGGCATGTCGACACTCAAGTTCCTAGGAGACCAGATCTCTCAGCAGGGCGTGTGCCCCGACTCAGACAATGTCAAGGCCATCACAGTCATTAAGGTCCCGAAAGACAAGAAGACGGTATTGCGCTTCCTGGGCATGGTCAATTTTCTGGGCAAATTCATCCCAAACATGGCCTCACACACCACAGCCCTACGAAACCTAGTGAAGAAGTCCATTGCCTTCGAGTGGAAGGCGGCCCATCAGGAGCTGAAAGCCAAGCTCACCACTGCACCCGTATTGGCATTTTTCAACCCATACAGGGAAACAAAAATCTCGACAGATGCGAGCCAGGCTGGCATCGGTGCGGTCCTGCTGCAACGCGATGACACCTCATCCTGGGCACCGGTTGCCTACGCATCAAGGGCAATGACGCCTCTCGAACAAAGGTATGCACAAATCGAGAAGGAATGCCTGGGCCTTCTCACTGGCATTCTCAGGTTTCACGACCATGTCTACGGCAGCCAACATTCACAGTCTAGACGGATCATAGGCCCCTGGTCCACATTATCCACAAGGACCTTAATGACATGACGCCTCGGTTGCAGCACATCCTCCTCAAACTCAGAAGGTACAACTTTAACCTGGTCTACACGGCCGACAAGGAGCTCATCATTGCCGATACACTGTCCCGCTCCATCACCGTGCCTAGTGAACCACTGAACGTCATCCGGCAAATTGAGTCACAGGTTGAGTCACAGGTGCAGCTGTGTGCGAGCACCCTCCCGGCATCTGATGACAAGGTGATTCGTATCCGTGAGGAGACAGCCAAAGACCCCCTCTTGCACTGTGTTATGCAACATCTAGCCAATGGATTGGAAAAAGGGCAGTGCCCACAATTTTTCATTGTAAAGGATGACCTGACGGTGGTTGATGGTATCCTCCTCAAACTGGACTGGATTGTAATTCCACACACTCTCCAGAGCTTGGTGCTCCGTCAAATCCATGATGGCCACCTGGGTGAGGAAAAGTGCTGATGCAGAGCCAGGCAGGCTGCCTACTGGCCCGGGGTCAGCCAGGATATCGCGAAAATGGTCCTTAACTGTGCGACCTGTCAATGCTTCCAGCCAGCATAGAGTAAGGAGACACTTCAGCAGCATGAAATCAAAACCTCTCCGTGGTCCAAGGTTGGCATCGACCTCTTTCATGCAAATGTAAGTATTAATCAGTGATTACTTTTCGAATTACCCTGAAGTCGTGAAGCTCTCAGACCTCACATCTCGGACTGTCATCAAGGCCTGTAAGGAGACGTTCTCCAGGCATTGTATCCCACTCACTGTCATGAGTGACAATGGCCCGTGCTTCAGCAGCCATGAATGGTCTCTGTTTGCCCAGTCGTACCAGTTCAAACACGTCACTTCCAGCCTGTGGTAGGCCATATTAGGAGTATCGCAGTACCTAGGTGGGATGTACCTTATACTGTAGTATGACTGGTGGAACCTGCCTGCTGGTTCCACCCAGCAGGCGGAGCATAAGAGTCTGTGTTTCACCCACAGCAGTCATTCGGTACCGGAGCTGCTGGGGTAAATACTTGTTCATTAAAGTCTTCAATTGGACTACAATCTCGCTTCAGTAGTGATTGATCGTGCATCACAGCCCACACTATCCACAGTCAAACGGAAACGTTGAGAAAGGGGTGCACATTGTGAAGCAGCTCAACAGGCCGCGGATTCTGCGTCTGACATTCACCTTGCGCTGCTTGCGTACAGGGCGACCCCACTGTCCACTGGCATGTCGCCGGCTCAACTCCTGCTGAACAGGGACCTACGAACGACACTTCCATACACTTGCCCAACCTGGATCACCTCCCGCTGCTGCAGAAGGTGCAGCAACTCCGAGACCGTCAAAAACAGGGCCAAGATGCTCATGCCACCGATTTGCCCATGTTATCCCGGGACAAGATTCCTGATGGAGGCTGGTAAGCTCCAGCTGTAGTTGTTCGCCTGACTGCCCCCCGCTCATATGTTGTGCGTCTGGCTGATGGTTCTGTTGTGCGATGAAACAGACGGGCACTGCGCAAAGTTGCCTGCCTGCAACCACATTCTTCTCCGTTTCCTTCTGTTGTTTTGCCACCTCCTGATACCTCAACTCACGAGGCCACCAGTTTGGCTTCAATCCCGCCTATCAAGGCACTGTCGTCCCCACCACCACCTCTCCAGTCGTCGACCAGGATCAGACGCAAGCCACAGAGACTGGACTTATGAACATTTGTTCTGTTTGCTATGTTCTGTGTTCTCGCATTAGACAGCTGTTTTCACATGTACATATGTTCACATCCACTGCATGTATATATGTTAATATTGGCCTATTCTTGTAAATACGTTCACATATGTCATCCAAACATAAAAAAGGGGGAGATCTCATGATATGCAGACACATACATAATGATATACAGACAAGAGCTAATGGACACAGAGAACAGGGCATGACCAATAAGCAGGCAGGACACTCAGGGGTGGGATCTGACTGTAAAAGACACAAGACACTCACACTCCGCCTCTTTCCACTGATGAACATCTACAGAGTCAGTCAAGGGTGTTGTTACAATCTCACACCTCCACCATGTGGCTAAGAGCTAGTCTGGTTCAGTCAGACAGAGTAACCACACTTAAGTTAGCAGAGAGTCAAACTCACAGAGAACTGTGCTAACTGTGCTGTTAGTTCAATAAACCTGATTGAACTAACTTCAAGGTGTAGAGTATCTTTCCGATCTAAGCTGCATCCAGTTGCAGCCAATGTTAGACCAGTGTACCTAACACGACAATAAGGAGATGTAAAATGTGTGCGAGTTTATTTACATTTGTGGAAACTACATACATGTACAACACCCGTGACACCGACATGATTCTAATATTGTTCTGTTTTCCTGGCCTGCCACTACACCTTGGTACTTCCCCAAAATCAACAACAGTGGTGGAGGCATCCTGCTGACTTCTAGACCCTGCTGGTTGTGATGACTTGGAATGAGTATCTTCTGGAGTGTCGAGACTTAAAAGGCGCTAACTTGCTTTGGCCCCCAGCTCCACCAGCTGACTTAGGTTTGTGCCTGGGAGCTCATCATCTGACTTAGGATCAACAGAACCATGGCCTCCAGCAGCCCTTCAAGTGCTGACTACCTCAGATGTCCCTGCCTCTGCCTGCTGTGGACCAGATTGTGCGTGGTGCTCACCAGATCATGACTCCAAGGCTGCTCCTGAAATAGGTCCACAAAGGTGTGTGTCCCTCTGCTGGTGGATGGTGTGGATCAGTGCTGTGAAGAATCTTCATGGGTGCTATCCTCAGCTTCCTCATCTGAGGTGTGATCTGGACTCGAACTGAGGGCCTAGTGGCTGTGGGCGTGAGCGCCTGGCAGAGGTGCCTATGAATGAAAGTAGCGATGATTAATGCATGGTAGGCAGCTCACAGTTGACTCACAGCATGGTTGAGCGATGAGTTGGTTCAGGATCCTGGATAGCCACCAAGGACAGCAGGGACAGTCCACACCCTCTCCTGCTAGTTTGATAGCTCTGATCTCAAACTCCATGACGACCTTAATGTTGAGCATTCCACACCCAATCTGGTACCTGTCCCTCCAATTGTGCGCACGCTTGTCCTGTGTAAAGACACACGGAGAGAGCGTGAGCAGGGTGAATGTCAGGGCAGATGATAAGGATGCTTGCCTTGTGTGGACACGAACTGCACAGGACGTGAGCCCAGTTGGAGATGTGAAAGTGTGTGTGAGAGAGTGACTGGTGATATCCTTTGAACTGGAAGTGAGTGAGTTCCCTGTGGAGTGTCATCCTGTGAATGGCTGATGAGCTTCTGAGTGTGTGAGTTTAGAGTCATGATCTGGTCGACTTACACTGATGGGACAGATGAGAACTTTCTGCACTGTATACTGACCTCTTCTGTGGAGCGTTGGCACTGACTGTCTCTGCCACCACCTGCCAAGTTGGAGTGATAATGTTGTTGGAATTTCTGTGGCAAGAGCATGTGTAAAGGACACATCCATGGTGTCCAGTGGGTGGCCCAGGGACGCATCACTGAACTTGGGAGAGACCATCTTCTTACCTTTCACGGCTGTATCTTCAGCGGGTGGTACTGGCTTCATGTAGTGATATTGAAGTGCAAGCTGGTCTTTAAATAGCATTCACCCTGCTCACAATCCCTCCATGCGTCTTTATGCATAACAAGCTCGCGCACAATTGGAGTGAGGTATTTGTGAGCTCACGGCGGGGTTGGCGAATCAAAGGCTGCCTACCCCAATCTGCCATTTTACCCATGTATGTTTTATTAATCTGGTGGGTCACCCACAATGCGGTGTATAAACTCGCCATTGTGACTGGCAGGAAAATGGCTGGTTTTCCTGCCCACCACCACTCTCTGAACTCCAATGGGAAAACCCCACACTTTGATTCAATGTTGGTGCTTTACAAATAATTCAAAAACACACTCAAATATTATTACTATCCTGACCCCTTCTTAAAATTCAGTGTCAAGCTCTAGGTAGTGAAATGATTCCATTCGAAGATGTAGTCTAGATCACTATAACTTCATTCACTGGACGACACTGTTCCTCTTTATACTAATTTACAAATGTCCCCTTGCTGCCTCTTACTTATTTCTGCCTCATGTTAGCACACATACGTTGTTTGTCTTGTTACCGTTCTTTCTTCACAGGCTCACAATATTCCTTTTTCATTGCTGGTTTCGGCACCTCTTGCTTGTCATGATATGCAGACATGCACAGAATGAGATACAAACAGGCAGCTAACGAATACAGAGAACAGGATATAACCAATCAGCAGGCAGAACACTTGGGGTTGGTTTCCCTCTATAAAAGGCCCGAGGCACACACACTCCACCTCTTTCCACTGGTGACATCTACAGTGTGAGTCAGGGTGTACATATCATATAACTCCTACAGCACGTGGCTAAGAGCTAGTCTGGTTCAGTCAGACAGATTAATCACACTAGGTTAGCAGAGAGTCGAACTCACAGAGGAATGAGCTAACTGTGTGACAGGTTCAATAAATCATATTGAACTAACTTCAAGGTGTGGAGTATCCCTCAGGTAAAGCTGCATCCAGTTGCAGCCCGTGTCATCTTATTGTGCTTAACACGACATTGCTGATATGCACATTCTCTGCTGTCAAATAGCAAATTCAAATTCTATTTCAACCTCTCAGCCCTTTTAGGCATTTCTATCGGCTGCTGTTTTTATTGCTGCTCAATCTACCTTTAACTTTTACAGAAGTTTGAATAGCCTGTTGTCTGTGATATTCTATCCCAACCGATGTGTCACCAGTGTTACGATTCTTAGGCTCTCAGAATGACGATCTGCTGCACTTCCCCACGCCCCCACCCCCAAGCTTAGTAGCGAGTAAAGTAACAATTCTATCCACCATATGAATACTAAGGTAGCTGGGCTGAGCACAAAGTTCATCGAAATTAAGCTTTACATTTATTGTTGGCCCACCACAGATTTTTTTGTGTTTAATCTCAGGATGTGAGTGATGCTAGTTATATCGTCCTTGATTGTCCGATTAAGATGGCAGAATGCCTTTTCCTTAAACCACTAACATCCTTATTAGGTAGGAAATTCTTGGATTTAGACTCAGTGACAAGGAAGAAACATATTGGCTTGGATTTTGCAGTTAATGGCAAACAAAGAGTGATTATCATTCAGCACAGCTTACTGTGGGTATTTGTACAGGATACGGCATTCAGTACAGATCTAAAACAATGTGGTGTCCTTTTGAGGGGGATTTGAACTGAGCAGATTGAAGAATTCTCACGGAAACACGCAGTGGGGAGTTTTGACCTGCCAGGGTGGGTGAGGAGCATTGTGTGTGACAGTCTGAAAAAGAAAGAAAAGGCCCGAGTGTCAGGAAACTGACTTGGCATTTCACTTGACCATGTTTGGGAGTGCTCGGAAATCCCTGCAGGACTTGTTGATCTTCTATTAATATATGTTAAAAGTCAACTGAGTGTATTTTTTTTAACCCTGGATTCTATCTCTGTAAACACACGGGCTTCCTGGAATCCGTCAGGTTGAACAGGTGAGAGGAGAATGGGGATTGATGGGGCTGATTAATTGACAGGCTGGAATCCCTTTAAATACTGAGATTGTCAGCTGCTTCTTTGCCTTTGTGAAAGGTTTTTGCTCACAGGACGTGTTCTGAGAGTTGGTTTTCACTGCTTTGGAAGCAATTTCTAAGAGTTTAAGAGATCATTTCTGCTACCTTATCTTTGATTTGCACTTCCCAGCTGTCAGCCTTCCCAGCTATGTTGCTTGTGCAGCTCCACCTGGGGCCTCTGGAGAGTTAAACGTGGAGCAGCAGCAACAACATCAGCAGCAGCAAAAGCAGCACCAACAGGGGAAGCAGTATCCTTCTCCTCATCCACCTGGTACTCCACAGGACAGACAGGATGAAGACAGAGCCCGTGGGAGGATGTACCCCCTAGCTCAGCGTATATAGGCAGCGAGTTAGACTTCTGGACCTGGCTGAAAGAAAAATCTTAAAAGGTTGAGAATCTCACATTAGTTTGTTGCTGAAATTTTCAGCCTCCTGCAAGACCTCCTGCCAAATGGACCATAAGATCACAGAATCAAAGCAAGGTTAGAGCACAGAAGGAGGTTGTTCGGCATATCATGTCCTTGCTGGCTCTCTGAGAGCAACTCAGCGAATCCCACTTCTGTTTTTTCCCCATATAATTCTCCAGATAATTATCCAATTTCCTCTAAAAGCCAGGATTGAATCTACCTCCACAAGTATTCACCTCAGGAAGGAGCAGTGCTCCGAAAGCTAGTGATTTGAAACAAACCTGTTGGACTTTAACCTGGTGTTGTCAGACTTCTTATTGTCCACAAACATTTAGGCAGTGCATTTCAGATCCGAACCACTTATTGCACAGCATAGCTTTTCAAATGTTGTTTCTAGTTCTTTTGCCAATCACATTAAATGGTTCTCAACTCTTCCAATGGGAATGGTTTCTCTCTCTTTTATTCTGTTCAGACCCATCATGATTTTGAGCATCTCTATCAAATCTACTTTGAAGCTTTACTTCTCTAAGGAGAACAGGTTCTCCAGGTTCTCCAATCTATCCTCAAAACTCAAGTCCTTCATCACTAGAACAATTCTTGTGAATCTTTTCTGCACTCTCGCTAAAGCTTTCACATTCTTTCAAAAGTGTGGTGCTGAGAATTGGGCACAATACTCCAGCCAGGGGCGGATTTCCAATTTGTGGACCCTGTGCTCAGCTTCATTTTCAAGCACTGCCTCCTATCGCAGGATCTGCAGGCTGAAGGCCAGCCCTCAAGCAAACTCTCTCTTCCTTCCATCCCTTGTGCACGCACTTTCTTCCTCACCACTCCTCGCATGCACTATCTCTGCCCCCACTCCTCGTACATGCTCTCCCTGCCCCACCATTATGCACACTCTCTCTTCCCCCCACTGTTTCATACTCTCCTTTTCTTTTAAATGTATTTTATGACAAACATGTATCAAAACAGGTTATAGCAAATAAACACCCTGGGAAACATGCTTCCCAACAATCAATTATATAGTCTGTACAGAATTATCCCCTATTTCACCCTCCACCTTGTCATGATATGAAGACATGCAGATAATGATATACAGGCAGGCAGCTATTGAACACAGAGAACAGGACATGACCAATGAGCAGGCAGGACACTCAGGGGTGATATCTCACTATAAAAGGCACGAGGCGCTCACACTCTGCCTCTTTCCACTGATGAACATCTACAGAGTGAGTCAGCGTGTATGTACAGTATCACACCTCCAGCACGTGACTGAGAGCTAGTCTGTTTCAGTCAGACAAACTAAACATCCTTAGGTTAGCAGGGAGTCGAACTCATAGAGAACTGTGCTAACTGTGCTTCTGGTTCAATAAATCAGAATAAACAAATTCAAGGTCTGGAGTATCTTCTGGTTAAAGCTGCATCCTGTTGCAGCCTGTGTTATCCCAGAGTACATAACACGGCATGCTACCAGGAGACTGCTTAATCTAGGTGGTTTACCTCAGTCCGTTCCGTGACGACCAGCGAATGTATTCCGGCACCATAGAGAAGATTCAGGCTCCTCACCAGCTCAGGACCTCCGGCAATCTCAGTACCAACTGGCGGACATTCAAGCAGAAGTTTCTGCTGTACATCGAAGCTTCAGACCTCGTGGGTGCGTCTGATGCAAGGAAGATCACGCTTCTCCTCTCAACAGCGGGTGATCAAGCCATCAAACTCTTCAACTCTTTTCACTTCGCCGAAGGCCAGGACAAGACAAAGTTTCAGACCATCCTGGACAAGTTTGACAGTCACTGTGAAGTGGACACCAATGAAATCTTCGAGCGCTACATATTCAAACAGCGTCTACAAGGTAAAGATGAATCTTTCAACTCCTTCTTAACTAGCCTCCACCTGCAACTTTGGTGATATTGCTGACTCCATGATCAGACACCAAATCGTTTTTGGACTTCACTCTGATCCTCTGAAAGAGCAGCTACTGAAAATCAAGCATATGACCCTGCCAGTCGCGATTGAAACATGCACAGTGCATGAGCACGCAACAAATCGCCATGCCCAGTACAAATCATCTGAAAATGAGAAACTTGCCTCCCACGAGGCAGAGTGTGCAGGCCATCTCCCAGATGCAGCGCTTCAGCATTGATGAAAGCGGCCATTTCGCGTGCTACTTCAGGAGCCCCACGCATGCGCGATGCGAACGGGATAACAAAGCGGCCGACACCCGCACTGTGCATGTGCGACGACGCGCGGAGCGTCAGGACGCCGACGTCATGACGTGCTCGAACTGCGGCAACGCCCACTTAAATAAACACTGCCCTGCAAGAGGCAGGCGATGTTTAAACTGCGGGAAGCTTGGGCACTATGCAGCCTTGTGCAGGTGTGCACCACCAGTCAGGGGCCAGCGCTCCCAATGCCGGTGATGGCGCGTTCAGAGTGTGCAACAACGATTACAGGATTCTGATCCTGGCAGCACAACGGATCCAGAGGAAGAATGTCTGGACTCCACCTACTGTGTGGGCATCATTACCAAATGTGAATATGCCACATCCAACTCATCACAACTTCAATCCATCCTCGCTGTGGATTCGGAGGACGAATGGCGTGCGGTGATGCAGGTAAACCACTGCTCCATCCAGTTCAAGCTGGACACAGGTGCTTCTGCCAACCTCCTCTCACAGGCAGAGTTCAAACGCATCAAGAAGCCCCCAAGGTTTTCCACCAGCCTGCAGGCTCCTGGACTACAAGGGAAATGCCATCACGGCACAGGGATCCTGCCATCTCCTCGTCTCCAACCGGAGCACCCATGCACGGTTACGTTTTGAAATTGTCAAGCCAGACGGGGCATCCCTACTTGGCGCGCATGCCTGCAAAAAGCTAAACCTGGTGCAGCGGGTTTACACAACGACATCCTCTAATGTGGATCTTCAGGCCGGCATTGACGACATCCTCGCTCAGTATCCGGATGTGTTCGACGGGATGAGCACGCTGCCATATCGATACAAGATTCTGCTACGACCTGATGCCAAGCCAGTGGTCCACGTACCACGCCGGGTCCCGGCTCCGCTGAGGGAGCGCCTGAAGGCACAGCTCAAGGATCTTCAGCAACCTTGCATCATTTCCAAGGTAACCGAACCGACTGACTGGGTCAGCTCGATGGTATGTGTTAGAAAGCCTTCGGGAGACCTGCACATCTGCATTGATCCCAAGGATCTCAATAAGAATATATTGCGTGAACACTACCCCATCCCAAAGCGGGAGGAACTCACCAGTGAGATGGCACACGCACGTTTTTTCACCAAGTTAGATGCGTCACATGGATTTTGGCAAATCCAGCTGGATGAGTCCAGCAGAAGGCTCTGCACCTTCAACACACCGTTCCGCAGATACTGCTATAATCGCTTGCCGTTTGGCATTGTCTTGGCATCGGAGATCTTCCATCGCATCATGGAGCAGATGATGAAGGGCATTGAAGGGGTTTGTGTGTACGTGGACAACATCATCATATGGTCCACGACCCCTGAAGAGCATGTTTCCCGTCTCCAGCAGGTATTCCGCCGTGACCATGCCAATGGCCTGAAGCTGAACAGGTCCAAATGTTGCTTTGGCATGTCGACACTCAAGTTCCTAGGTGACCAGATCTCTCAGCAGGGTGTGTGCCCGGACACAGACAAGGTCAAGGCCATCGAAGCCATGAAGGTCCCTGAAGACAAGAAGGCGGTATTGAGCTTCCTGGGCATGGTCAATTTTCTGGGCACGTTCATCACAACCATGGCCTCACACACCATGGCCCTACGAAACCTGGTGAAAAAGTCCACTGCCTTTGAGTGGAAAGCAGCACATCAGGCAGAGTGGTTGGAGCTGAAAGCCAAGCTCACCACTGCATCTGTCTTGGCATTTTTCGACCCAGACAGGGAGACGAAGATCTCGACAGATGCGACCCAGGATGGCATTGGTTTGGTGCTGCTTCAACGCGATGACACCTCATCCTGGGCACCGGTAGCCTACGCATCGAGGGCCATGACACCCACCGAAACAAGGTATGCGCAAATAGGGAAGGAATGCCTGGGTCTTCTCACTGGCATTCTCAAGTTTCACGAATATGTCTACGGCCTGCCGACATTCACTGTTGAGATGGATCATAGGCCTCTGATCCATATTATCCACAAGGACCTTAATGACATGACGCTTCGGTTGCAGCGCATCCTCCTCAAACTCAGAAGGTACGACTTTAACTTAGTGTACACGCCTGGCAAGGAGCTCATGATCGCTGATGCATTGTACCGCTCCATCACCATGCCTAGTGACCCGCTGGAAATCATCCGGCAAATTGAATCACAGGTGCAGCTGTGTGCTAGCACCCTCCAGGCGTCTGATGAGAAGGTGGTTCGTATCCGCGAGGAGACAGCCAAAGACCCCCTTTGCAGCGTGTCATGCACCACTTCGCCAATTGCTGAAAGAAAGGGAAGTGCCCTCAATTTTACAATGTAAAGGATGACCTGACGGTGATTGATGGTATCCTCCTCAAGCTGGACCGGATTGTCATTCCACCCAGTCTCCAGAGCTTGGTGCTCCACCAAATCCATGAGGGACACCTGGGCATCGAGAAATGCAGACGCAGAGCCAGGCAGGCTCTGTCTACTGGCCCGGTATTAGCCAGGACATCTCGAACATGGTCCTCAACTGTGCGACCTGGCAACACTTCCAGCCAGCGCAGAGCAAGGAAATGCTCCAGCAGCATGAAATCGAGTCGTCCCCATGGTCCAAGGTTGGCATTGTCCTCTTTCGTGCGAATGCCCGTGACTACAATATTGACTATTTCTCCAATTACCCTGAAGTCGTGAAGCTCTCAGACCTCACATCTCGGACCGTCATCAAGGCCTGTAAGGAGATGTTCTCCAGGCATGGTATCCCACTCACTGTCATGAGTGACAATGGTCTGTGCTTCAACAGCCACGAGTGGTCTATGTTTGCCAAGTCATACCATTTCAAACATGTCACTTCCAGCTCACACTAACCGCAGTCCAATGGGAAGGTTGAAAAAGGGGTGCACATTGTGAAATAGCTCATCTGCAAGGCCGTGGATTCTGCTTCTGACATCTACCTCGCGCTGCTTGCATACAGGGCGACCCCACTGTCCACTGGCATGTCGTCAGCTCAACTCCTGATGAACAGGGACCTGCGGACGACACTTCGAGCCATACACTTGCCCAACCTGGATCACCTCCCAGTGCTGCAGAAGGTGCAGCAGCTCCGAAACCAGCAAAAGCAGGGTGATGATGCTCATAGAATTTTTTTAAAAATAGAATTTACAGTGCAGAAGGAGGCCATTCGGCCCATCGAGTCTGCACTGGCTCTTGGAAAGAGCACCCTACCCAAGGTCCACACCTCCACCCCATCCCCATAACCCAGTAACCCCACCCAACACTAAGGGCAATTTTGGACACTATGGGCAATTTATCATGGCCAATCCACCTAACCTGCACATCTTTGGACTGTGGGAGGAAACCGGAGCACCCGGAGGAAACCCACGCACACACGAGGAGGATGTTCAGACTCCGCACAGACAGTGACCCAAGCCGGAATCGAACCTGGGACCCTGGAGCTGTGAAGCAATTGTGCTATCCACAATGCTACCGTGCTGCCGATTTGCCCATTATCCCCGGCAGACACTGTCAGGATCAAGATACCGGATGGTGACTGGTCTGCTCCAGTCGTTGTTCGACAGGCTGCACCCTGCTCGTATGTTGTACGTATGGCTGATGGTTCTGTTGTGCGATGAAACAGACGGGCACTGCGCAAAGTTGCCTGCCCGCAACCGCTTTCTTCTCCGTTGTTTTGCCACCTCCTGATACCTCAAACTACGAGGCCACCAGTCAGGCTTGCATCCCGTCTGTCAAGGTGCCGTCATCCCCATCACCACCTCTCCGGCGGTCGACAAGGATCAGACGCAAGCCCCAGAGACTGGACTTATGAACATTTGTTTTGTTTGCTATGTTCTGTTTTCTCACATTAGACAGCTGTCTTCACATGTAAATACGTTCACATATGCCACCGCTTGTAAATATGTTAATATCTGCCATCACATGTAATAACATTCCCATATGCCAACAAAACATAAAATAAAGGGGAGATGCAGACATGCAGATAATGATATACAGACAGGCACAGACAGGCAGCGAATGAACACAGAGAACAGGACATGGCCAATGAGCAGGCAGGACTCTCAGGGGTGGTATCACACTAGAAGAGACACGAGGCACTCACACTCCGCCTCTTTCCACTGATGAACATCTATAGAGTGAGTCAGGGTGTATTTACAGTATCACACCTCCAGCACGTGGCTAAGAGCTAGTCTGGTTCAGTCAGACAAAGTAACCACACTTCGGTTAGCAGAGAGTCGAACTCAGAGAGCTGTGCTAACTGTGCTACTGGTTCAATAAATCAGATTGAACTAACTTCAAGGTCTGGAGTATTTTTTGGTTAAAGCTGCATCCAGTTGCAGCCTGTGTTATCCCAGAGTACATAACACAACGCCCCTTCCCCACCCCCTGCGATGAACGGCCCCTGAAACACAGTCACAAACATCCCCCAGCCTTATATTCTCCTGCCCTCCCCCCCCATTCACCTCAACCAACACCACCAATGGTGTAATGGGAACTTTTGAGCTGCAGGATCTACAGGCCACATAATTTTGCCATATTCTAATGCATTTATTTCCTATGTATTAATCATTTGAGTCCCTAAACATCACTAAAACTATGCTTTTTAAGTGAAAAATAATAGTATAGGTTGGCATTTTATTTCAAACCATGAATCCTTGAATCATTCATCTTTAGCATCCCTAGAAATTCATTATATAACAGATTAATTCTGCAATTCAAGCCTCTGAAAAACATGAATTATCAAGCTTTACTTACAAGATATAGAACAAAACTGGGCAGTGTGAAGATACAGATCAGCCATAATGACAGGATAAGCTCAAGGGGTTGAATGGCCTATTCTTGTTCCTGTGTTCCTATCTAGATATTAATGAATGGGCCTTTGCACATGTGTGCAGGCATTCATGCATAAAGCTCTTTCTTCAGTCATTCAAACGAGTCCAGATCTCAAAGAACTAATAGTCAGCTAGCTGAATGGCTCACACAATACCTCTCCAATTTTCCACAGCATTTCAGGTTAAATGTTATCAGGTCCAGCAACCCGATCAATCTTCAGTGCCTCAAACCAAACTCAGGGCATTTACACATTTAGTTTCAATGAGTCAACATCTAAAGCGTTTACACATACTGCTGTATCAGCTTCTATCGTGAAAATGAACACAAAATGTATATATTTACATTTCACCCATACCCTACTCCTTTATCCTAATCACTATGCTAAATCTTTCGAAGTACTAATGTGGCTTTTCTGGCGATTAACAGAACTTACAAAGCTTTACCATCGGAATAACACATGATCACTTGTCTTTTTCCAAAGCATTTTTTGCATTCAGTTGTGGCTTTACTTAACTTGAGCTGTATCTGATACTTCTGCAGTCTTGCCAATGTTTTGTACTTTGCTAAATATTTATTTTTGAGGCCAATTTCTGACTATTTATGTAAATAACTTTATTTTTCTTCTCTATAACCTATTTCCGTCAATAAGCACACCCCAATCTCCATTTTTGAATCCTTTCTCTATACCTGAAAATTGAACCCATTCTTACAACAGGTACCAGATTTTCTGCAGCAATAACGTTCTCAAACAAATGAAATATGATGATACAATGACGATGAATATAAATTGCAGGGTGGATAGGACATGGAATTTTCCCACCAGAAATATCTGCAGGAATAAACCCATCATATGTTTGATATCAGCATTAATAGTTCGATCGGAGAGCTGTACGATGACAACTATGGGTCAAAAAGCTTCCATCTGTGCTGTGGAAATCGGATATCAGGAGTGCTGTTACTGATTAAAACATGTTGAGTAAGAAAGGAAATTCTTGCTTGCATCATCAACGATCTTTTCCCTGCCATACTATCTACTGAATAAGGTAACACACCCTAATTTATGATGAATTATCATTGTTTCATAATGTGCATAACTGATTTTAGGTATCGTGGTTATGTTTCAAATAGGATAATGAAGTCATTGACAAAACTTCTGGGGTTGAAAGAAACTTCTGTATTGAGAGAGAATTTGGCCAAAGTCTTTATCCTTATAAAATATTAATTTGGTTGGAAAGCCTAAAGAGGTTGCAGCCGGGCGCTGAAATTCTGTAATAGAGGCCATTGCTTTGATTTGCTCTTACTTGCAATCAAACAAAGGAAGAAAGGACATTAATAGAAAAGCAGAACACATTGTTCTTTCTGAGGGAATCAAGTTTAAAATGTCTCCTCTCAGTGCGAGGATTTGTATGCAGAACGTTCTTCCATCTCCTGGTGAGCTGGAGGTGCACTCCTGAACCCCACATCCTACTGCCCCTTGAAATCTTACAGTAGCAAACTGCATCACAATGGCATGTGGCACCTCCTTGGGAGGGGGAATGTTGTTCATAGATCATAGAATTTACAGTGCAGAAGAAGGCCATTTGGTTCATCGAGTCTGCACTGGCTCTTGGAAAGAGCACCCCACTTAAGCCGTCACCTCCACCCTACCCCTGTAAACCAGCAACCCCACATAACCTAAGGGCAATGTAACATGGTGTCATGTGAGAGTACCTTTAAGAAATGGGTGTTTATAAATTGGTGTGTATATAAGTATCTGTCGTGAGAGTCTATCTATTGGATTAGCTTAGTGAACTTAAAGACAGTGAGGGGTGAGCATATTGAGGTTGCTTTTCAGATGTGGTATTTTAGTTTAAGTAGGGAGTGTGTTGTGGACAATGGCTCTTTCAGAGGCTCTAAAGTTCTTTGGGGTGGAGACGGTCACACACAGTACCTTATGGACAGAGACTAAAAGCAGACTGTTAGATTTGGCAAAAACATTGCAGTTAACATTACCTGACAAAATGCGAAAAGGTGAGGTCATTATGGCGGTGGCTAAGCATTTAAAGTTGCCTGAGATACAGTTTGACTCACTGGAAATGGCAAAAATTCAGTTACAAATTAAACAAATGGAACATGAGAAAGAATTAAAGCAGCTTGAATACGAAAGAGAGAGAGAGGAAAAAGAAAGAGAAAGAGAGAGGAAAAAGAGAGAGAAGAAAGGAAAACAGAAAGAATAGCCCTAGCAGAACAAAAAGAAAGAGAAAGGGAGACACAGATCAGGGAAAAAGATAAAGAGAGAGAGTTTGAACTTCAGAAAATGGCCATGAAACATGACAGTCAGTTCAAATTGGCAGACATAAAGGGAAACGTACGCTTGGTTGACAGTGATGAGGATAGGGAGAAAGAGCGTCATAGTCCAAGGCTTGGTGGGGATCTACTTAAATATTTCCAAGCATTGCCAAGGTTTGACAAGAAGGAGGTAGAAGCCTTTTTCATTTCATTTGAGAAGGTGGCGAAACAAATGAAATGGCCACAGGACATGTGGGTATTACTGATTCAAACAAAGCTGGTAGGTAGGGCTAGTGAAGTGTTTGCATCACTACCGGAGGAGGTATCTGGGACATATGAGGAGGTGAAAAAATCCATCTTAGGTGCATATGAATTAGTGCCTGAAGCCTACAGACAAAGGTTTAGAAATTTAAGGAAAGAAATTGGTCAAACATACATGGAGTTTGAAAGGACCAAACAGGGTAATTTTGAGAGGTGGATAAAGGATTTGAAAATAGACCAAACGTATGAAGTTCTCAGAGAAATTATACTTTTGGAGGAGTTTAGAAATTCAATTCCTGATGTAGTGAGAACTCATGTAGAAGAGCAGAGGGTTAAAACTGCGAGGTTAGCAGCAGAAATGGCAGATGATTATGAATTCGCTCATAAATCAAAGCTTGGTTTCTGACATCAGTTTCAGCCTTTGATGGATAGAAACTGGGGACATGAGAAATACTCAAGTGGTAAAGGTAAAGGTGATCTGATGGGAGACAATACGGAGAGTGTACCTCAGACTAAAAAAGAAATCCAGGAGGGTGGAAAAGAAATGAAAAGTTTCAGATGTTTTCACTATAATAAATTAGGCCATGTAAAGTCACAGTGTTGGTGGTTGAAGAAAAGCACTGGGAAGGCTGATGTGGTAAAACAGGATAAGACAGTGGGGTTTGTTAAAGTGGTAAAGGAAAGCCCAAGTGAAGCGAAGGAGATGCAAAAGATTGTACAGCCTGATCAAGAGGTGATTGATAAGCAGGTGCCAGTTCTCTTTAAAGAATGTATTTGTGTGGGTAAAGTTTACTCATGTGTATCAGGAGGAGCAAGTAAAGAAGTCACAATTTTAAGAGATACGGGAGCTAGTCAATCTTTAATGGTCAGAGATGAGGAGTTATGTAGTCTGGGAAGAATATTGCCAGAAAAGGTGGTAATATGTGGAATTCAGGGTGAGAGGAATAGTGTTCCGTTATATAAGGTAAGGTTGGAAAGTCCAGTGAAGAGTGGTGAAGTGGTAGTAGGAGTAATAGAGAAACTATCTTGTCCAGGAATACAGTTTATCTTGGGTAATGATATAGCTGGATAACAGGTGGGAGTGTTGCCAGCTGTGCAAAATCAGACAACTGAAGTGCTGAAGGACGAATATCCTGGGATTTTTTCGGATTGTGTAGTAACAAGGTCGCAAAGTCACAGCTTAAGACAAGAGGAGAAATCAAAGAGTGAAAATGAGGTTGAAGTGCAATTATCAGAAATGATATTTGATCAGATGGTTGAAAAGGAACAAGAACAGGTGGAGGATGAGACGGATATTTTTAGTTCAGAAAAATTGGCTGAGTTACAACAAAAAGGTATAGAAATAAAACGGATGTATCAGAAAGCATTTACGGAAGAGGAATCTGAGTCTATACCAGAGTGTTATTACCGTAAAAGTGATGTCTTGATGAGAAAATGGAAACCTTTACATATGCAGGCTGATGAAAAGTGGGTAGAAGTTCATCAAGTAGTATTGCCGGTAGGGTACAGAAAGGAGGTGTTGCGAGTTGCACATGAGGTACCAGTGGGAGGTCATTTGCAAATAAGGAAAACTCAAGCTAAAATCCAAAACATTTTTATTGGCCTAGACTACATAAAGATGTAGTAAAATTTTTTCGATCATGTCACACATGTCAAGTGATAGGGAAACCTCAAGCAGTGATAAAATCAGCGCCCTTAATACCCATTCCAGCATTTGAGGAACCTTTTACAAGAGTCCTAATTGATTGTGTAGGACCGCTGCTTGACACAAAAAGTGGGAATCAATATAATGGACGTGTCTACTAGGTTTCCAGAGGTCATTCCAGTATATAATATTCCAGCTAAAATGATTGTGGAGGAGTTACTTAAATTCTTTACTAGATATGGACTACCCACAGAAATACAATTGGATCAAGGATCGAATTTTACCTCAAGGTTATTCAAAGAAGTTATGGATAGTTTAGGAATAAAACAATTTAAATCAACTGCGTGCTATCCAGAATCGCAGGGAGCATTAGAAAGGTGGCATCAGACATTAAAGACAATGTTGAGGGCTTATTGTCACAATTATCCAGAGGATTGGGATAAAGGAATTCCATTCGTACTGTTTGCAATTAGGGATGCACCTAATGAATCAACCAAATTCAGTCCTTTTGAACTATTTTTTGGTCATGAGGTAAGAGGACCACTTAAATTGATTAAGAAAAAATTGGTGAGTGAGAAATCAGAAATTACATTAGTGGATTATGTGTCAAATTTTAGGGAACGATTAAATAGAGCAGGTGAATTGGCTAGACAACATTTAAAAGTTGCACAAAATGTGATGAAACGGGTGGCAGGCAAGAAATCCAAAGTTCGTACTTTTGCCAGTGGAGATAAAGTTTTAATGTTGTTACCAATGGCAGGTGAACCTTTAAAAGCAAGGTTTTGTGGACCTTATCAGATTGAAAGGAAATTCAGTGAGGTGAATTATGTGGTAAAAACGCTGGATAGAAGGAAAACTCACTCAGTGTGTCTTGTGAATATGCTTAAAAGGTACTTTGAAAGGGAAGGAGAGAAAAAGAAGGAGGGTTTAATGATTCTAACTCAAAGTGATGATCCAAATCAAGATGACTGTGAATTTGAAATAACTCAAATTAAATTGGAAAATGAGGATGTTCTTAAAAATTGGGATAAATTGTTGAGTTACCTTCCAGAGGAAAAACGGGCTGACCTGAAAGAGTTATTGATATCACATGGGCATATTTGTGGAGATAAATTGGGCTGTACTAAAATGGCTATACATGATGTAGATGTGGGAAATGCTGTTCCAATCAAACAACATCCATATCGACTAAACCCTTTAAAATTGGCACAGGTTAACAAAGGGATTGAGAGTATGCTTAAAAATGGCATAATTGAAGTTGGTTGCAGCCAATGGAGCTCACCCATAGTGATGGCACCTAAACCAGACGGTACCCAATGATTGTGTGTGGACTATAGAAAGGTTAATGCAGTTACAAGAACGGACTCTTATCCTATCCCATGTTTGGAGGATTGCATTGAGAAAGTGGGACAATCAGTTTTTATTTCCAAACCTGATTTACTTAAAGGTTACTGGCAGATATCTTTGTCCGAAAGGGCGAAGGAGATTTCAGCTTTTGTGCCCCCAGATAGTATATACCAATTCAAAGTTATGCCATTTGGCATGAAAAACGCCCCAGCCACATTTCAATGGTTAACTAACAAAGTCGTTTCAGGATTACCCAATTGTGTGGTGTACATCGACGATCTGGTAATTTTCAGCCAGACATGGAAAGAACATTTAAAACATCTGATGGAGTTATTCGATCAACTTCAGGGGGCGGGTTTGGTGATAAATCTAGCCAAAAGTGAATTTGGAAAAGCCCAAGTCACTTTCCTTGGCCATACAATTGGACAGGGTCGAATGGTCCCACGCGATGTGAAAACAAAATTTATTGGGGAGTTTCCGATGCTCTCTACACAATGGGAAATAATGCGATTTCTTCGTATGAGTGGATTTTACCGGAAATTTGTACCGAATTTCAGCAATGTGGTCGCTCCACTGACGGACTTGCTCAAGAAGCGTAACAAATTTCAGTGGACAGCAGAGTGTCAACACGCATTTGACGGCCTGAAGGCTGTGTTAACCACTGCTCCTGTGTTAGCCATCCCAAATTATACGAAACCATTCAAAGTGGCGGTTGATGCGAGTGATGTGGGTGTAGGTGCGGTGCTTCTACAAAACGACAACGAAGGGCTAGAGCGGCCTGTTGGTTATTTTTCAAAGAAATTGAATTCTCACCAGAAAAAGTATTCCATGATTGAGAAGGAGACTTTGAGTTTGGTACTGGCTTTGCAACATTTTCATATTTATGTGACCAGCAATCCGTCTGACACCATTATATATACTGATCATAATCTGTTTACGTTTTTGGAGCGATTGCGGAGTAACAAAGCAAGGCTGTTTCACTGGAGTTTATTGTTACAGCCATTTCATTTAAAAATAGCACAAGTGGCAGGACGAGAAAACGTGACAGCCGATGCTTTGTCACGAATGTGATGAACAAAAGCAATTTCAGTTGGAGGAAGAAGAAAAATAAAGAAATGGACTATATTATTATACCTGTATGCGTGTGTTGTTTTTTTTGAAACGAAAAAGTATATTAACTGTGTGCATTTCTTAAAGATAGTGAAAAGGTGAAAAATGAAACCATCTTGAAGTTGATGATTTTTTTTTCTTGGGGAGGTGTCATGTGAGAGTACCTTTAAGAAATGGGTGTTTATTACTGCAGTGATGTCAGAGAGTGGGTGGAGCTGGGCTGTCTGTCAGCTTTTTTACTTTCGTTTCAGGCTGTTTGCTGCAGGGTGTGTTTTAGTTTCGTTTTCAGAGCTGGATAGCTGTAGTCACAGCCAGAAGATGTATTAGAGTCTCTCTGTAATCTAAAGAATGTAAATCGACCCTTTGGTGATTTAAAACTAATAACTTCTCTCAGTAGTGACTTTAACCTGATGTGCTTCTGTTAAAAGGTGTTTTAAGTCTTGTGGATGTTAAAAGGAAAGTAAGAATTACTTAGTGTTGTATTCTTTGGGAGTTGTATTTGAATTACTGGTTGCTAAGATGTTCACTGTATGTTTTAAAAACGTTAACTTGAGTTCATTGAATAAACATTGTTTTGCTTTAAAACATACTTTTCCATTCCTGCTGTACACCAGTGGAGTGGGGCAGGTGCTCCCCATACCACAATCTATTAAAGGTTGTGGGTCAGGTGAACTCCATGATACACTTTGGGGTTCTCTAAACCCAGGCCCATAACAATAGCCAATCCACCAAACCTGCACATCTTTGGACTGGGGGAGGAAACCGGAGCACCCGGAGGAAACCCACACAGACACGGGGAGAACATGCAGACTCCGCACAGACAGTGACCTAGCTGGGAATCGAACGTGGGACCCTGGAGCTGTGAAGCAACTGTGCTAACCACTCTGCTACCGTGCTGTTTGCGGGGGGTGGGGAGAGGGGGGGGGGCGAGAGATAGGGGGGATGGGGAATGGCATACAGAAGATTAAAGGCTGATATCTTGGTTCCCACCACCCAGTGTGAACCTGCAATTCCATCTCCACTCAAGTAACATCTGCTGTGTCTCGCACCTTCTCAAATTCAAAGCTCTCGAAGGCTGGGCTCCAACTGTTGCTGCGTGCATCAGAACTACAACTCCCAACAGGCACTGCAGGGCTGGGTCTCCCCCTTATTTCATACTGACGCTATTCACTGCACCGATGCTTGGCAACATGCGGTGTGGGTAATGTGGTTCTGAACATGTGAATGTCTCCATAGCACCTGTGCAGGACCAAGAGTTGCAATAGATCGATCAGATAAGTTCCGCACCTCATTTGTGTTTAGTTGGGAATAGTGATTGCTTTTTCAACTGTGGGCAGTTTTGCAACATATGTCTGTACCCGATTGGCTGTGAGCAACATTGTATCAGAGCCCCCCTGCCTTTGGGAGTCCTGTACTCGTGTGTTTCATCATAACTCTGCCACTGACTCCAGTTGAGGCCAAAACGGGGTTTCATATAAAAAAGATCATTTTGTTCACATTTTTCAAATTTTGTACACAAACAATAAGACAATAAAAACAATAAAGAACCTCCTCATCACCACCACCATGTGCCACCAGCCCCAACAGGAAAACCCTCCTTCCCCTTCCATTCCCCATCTAACAGCTAATAGTGACCAGCTTTTTAAAGTACAGAATAAATAGCTGACATCTCTGGTAGAGCCCCTCAATTGCCCCCCTCACGGTGTACTTAACTTTCTCGAGATATATAAATTCCATAAGATCCCCCAGCCATACTGAGGCATTGAGTGGAGAAGCTGACCTCCACCCCAGCAGCACCCACCTTCGAGTCAACAGTGAGGTGAAGGCCAGGACATCTGTCCGCGCCCCAATCAGCAGCTCTGGCAGGCCCGCCACCCCAAATGTGGCCCCTAAAGTATTGGACTTCAGTTCAATTTGTAGAATCGACAACATGATGCTGAAGAAGGAGACCTACAAGCTTGGCACATGACCAGAACATGCAGACTTCTCTTTATTCAATTTCATCTGCGATGTGTCTGATGATTCCACCAGCCTGTCTGTGTCTGCCTGAATTCCGTCACCATCCTCCTCACAGGCTAAAACAGTTCCAAGTTCTATGTGATCTGAAAATGGTCAATTTTGATGGTTTCACTGTGGATAAAGCTTGAGTTGTATGTTATCTGGAACTAAGCAGTAGTGGATAACATAATTTGCTGAGACCCATCAAACAAGGGAAACAAGCCACGTAGATGACTGTTGGATTTGGCTCTCTAAATGGCAAGTTCAGAAATGTATCTTTGAATTGCCTTTCAGAAGCTGTAGGATGTTTAAATTCCAGAGCGACGTGTTGTAAAATGGGTCCTTAAGATGCCTCAATGATGAGAACTTGAGACTTGTATGTTTCAACGTTATCTGTGTATTGTTAGTCTTTAACTATTTACAGATCCCAGGTTACTGTCATGTGTGCAGCTGCTTCTCCATGCAGGTAGGCTTCCAGGATGTTCTCTCTTCAGCTTTGCAATGTGACTCTATACATCATACCATCAGCTGTGCTATTCTTCACTCCCATGTTAATCCTTGTTTGCCGAGCCCCTTTCCATTACAATGGCATACACACATTTTCACAGCATGGGGATGCAAAATATTTCTCTATATTCCTGATAAAATCATAGAATCTTGCAGCACAGAAGGGAACCATTCGTAAGTGTCCGATGAGTGATGAATGTCTATTTTCTTACAGTTTAAAGTAGCAATGGAATTTATAATAAGATTAATGAATATCTGAAAGAAAATAAATAATTGAATTGAATAATTGAATAAAATAATTAAGTAATGAATTAAATCTTATAAGTATGGCAGGACAGGTGATGGTGTCATGACAGCAGCATGTTGGTGCTCCTGAATACCAATGTTATCCAGGGCAAGCACATCTGTCGTAAGTGTCTGCAGCTTGAAGAGCTTCAGCTCAGAATCGTTGGACTGGAGGCTGAGGTGCAGATATTGTGACACATCAGGGAGGGCAAGTGTTACCTGGGCACTTTGTTTCAGGAGGCATTCACACTCCTTTGGATAGGGTCTTCTGATTTGGAAAGTGGTCAGGGACAGGAAGGTACGACTGCAGTTGAGGTAGGTACGGAGATCTAGAGGGCAGAAGGGCAGGAATGTCAACCTTTGCAATTGTCCAACAGCTGTGAGGTTCTTTCAGTTTGTTTGGATGAGAGTGGAGGCTGCAAGGTGGGTGAGCTAACTGATCATGGTACTGTGGTACAGGATGTCATTCAAATGGGGGAGCATGTAGGAATGTAACAGTAGCAGAGGACAGTGTACTGAGGGGGATTGACACTGTTCTTTGTAGCATGCAGTGAAAGTCCAGATGGCTGTGTTGCCTGCCTGGTGCTAGGGTTGAAGACATCTGTTCAGGACTGGAGAGGAATTTGCAGAGGGAGGGGGAGGACCCAATGTTTGTATTCCTCGCAGGTGCTAAAGACATATGCAGAACAAGGAAGGAGATTCTACATGGTCAGTATGAGGAGCTCGGCACCAAATTAAGAAGCAGAATCTCACATGTAATAAATGCTGGATTATTACCTGAGCTGTTGAGGGGTTAAGGGGCTGTTTAGCACAGGGCTAAATCGTTGGCTTTGAGAGCAGACCAAGGCAGGCCAGCAGCACGGTTCAATTCCCGTACCAGCCTCCCCGAACAGACGCCGGAATGTGGCGACTAGGGGCTTTTCACAGTAACTTCATTTGAAGCCTACTTGTGACAATAAGCCATTTTCATTTCATTTGAGCTATGAAAAAATTGACCATAGAACAAATAAGGTTACACGAGGAGTGTAACAAAGAAGAAGCAGCAGTTTGGCTGCGACAATAGTCGAGGTGCGACACAGAAAAAGATATCAGAAGGTGCTGGAGCATGTTGCCTGCCCAGTGGTCTAAAGAGCAGCTCATGAACCTTTTGAACAACAAGTTCCATCAACAGACGAAGGAGGCCTCGGAGGACATGGCTAAGGTTGTAGAGCCACTTCAGGCAGCTATTGAGAGTGTGGAGCAGGGGCGGAGGCACAGGGCCTGTTAATCCAGAAGGTGGAGGAGTCGATGGGGAAGCACAAAAACCGGCTGGAAGCAGGGCTAGTGCTGGTGGCGATGGACAGCCAAAAGAGGTTGAGGGAGACGGTGGAGGACCTCGAGAATCGCTCCAGGAGGCAGAATCTTTGGATCGTGGAGATGCCTGAGGGGGTCGAAGGAATGCAGGGCGCAAAATATGTGGCACAGATGCTGGCGAAGCTGATGGGGGAGGGGTCTTTGACCGTCCTCTCGAGGTGGATTGTGCACACAGGGTGCTGAGGAGGAGGCCGAAGGCGGGGGGCAGCCAAGGGAGATGCTGGTGAGGCTGCATCGTTATCTTGATAAGAAGAAAATCATGAAATAGGCGTAGAGTATCCCTGCGAGGGGAGCGAGCTTAGAATATAAGATGACATGGGTGTGGAGTTGGCCAAGCGGTGGGCTGGCTACAATCGGATGAAGTCAGCCCTCCACAAGAAGGGGGTGAGATTTGGGTGCTGTATCCTGCTCGTCTGTGGGTCAAGCATCAGAATCGGTTGTTTTTTTTTGAAACGCCGGAGGAGTATGCAACACAGGGGCACAAGTGGATATCACTGTGACTTCACAGCGCCAGGGTCCCAGGTTCGATTCCCTGCTGGGTCACTGTATGTGTGGAGTCTGCACCTTCGCCCCGTGTCTGTGTGGGTTTCCTCCGGGTGCTCCGGTTTCCTCCCACAGTCCAAAGACTTGTAAGTTAGGTGGATTGGCCATGATAAATTGCCCTTAGTGAACAAAAAAAAAAGGTTAGGAGGGATTATTGGGTTACGGGGACAGGCTGGAAGTGAGGGTTTAAGTGGGTCGGTGCAGACTCGAAGGGCCGAATGGCCTCCTTCTGCACTGTATGTTCTATGTTCAAGGAGGCAAATGAATTTAAGAGAGACCATGGACTTGGAGGAATGTGAGGACACTAAACTGTGGAGATGTTAAACATGGGGAATGTGGCTTCACAGGGAGGGTGGATTGGTGAATTTAATCACATTGGGATGTGAGCGGGTGAGTTTGTTTTCTTTTATGTGGGGCATATTTGGGGAAGGGTGGGTAGACGGGGACCTCAGTCGGGGGCAACCACGCTAGCTGGTTGTCTAATTAACAGGAGAAAAGTGGGGGTCGACTGGAGGAGGGATCGCGGGGGTTGGGGGGGGGGGGATGGGTTTGTTGTTTCTGTGGTAATGGGGGAGGGGTGGGGAGGGATTTTGACGTGGGAAATGTTGGTGTGGTGTAGTTGGGTTAGGAGGGATGGCGGCGGACATCTTGGGGAGGGCCCAGAGGAATGTGGGGCATAGACCTGGTGGAGCTGGGTAAGGAAGGGATATGGCTGACCAGCAAGGAAGGGGGAGGGGAGTCCCCTGACCCGGTTGATTACTTGGAATGTGCGGTGACTGAACGGCCAGTTAAATGGCCGCACACTTAAGAAGTTTGAAGGCAGTCGTGTGTTTCTTCAGCAGACACACATGAATCTGGGGGTCAAATGATGCTGAGGGAGGGGTGGGTGGGGCAGGTGTTCCACTCGGTGTTGGATGTGAAGACGAGGGGGTCAATAAGAGGGCAGCCTTTGAGGTCAGCAGTATCGTAGCCAACCTGGAGGCAGGTGCGTGTTGGTTAGCCGGAAGTTGGAGGGGATGCCTTTGGTGCTGGTGAATATAAATGCCCCAAACTGGGATGACATGGGTTTTTTGCGGCACGTTTTCGGGAAGATCCTCCGTGGACCTGGACAAGCATTGGCTGATTGTGGGGAGAGATTTCAATATGGTTCTGGATCCTAGGACAGACCATCATGCCCTAGGTCCCTGAAGGTTTTGGCTACGACGAAACAGTTGATGGGGTTCATGCAACATATGGGAGGGGCGGACCCGTGGCGGTTTGGGAGGGTTAGGGCAAAGGAGTTTTCATACTTTTCGCATTTACACCTGGTGTACTCGCAGATAGATTTCTTTGTACTGGATAAGGCGCTGTTGGCGCGGTGGTTGATTCAGAGTATTCGACGATCATAGTTTCTGACCATGTACTACACTGGGTGGATCTGCCGGTGGTGCAGGTGGAATTCAAGGCCACAGTGGAGGCTGGATGTGGGATTGCTGGTGAACAAGGGGGTCTGTGAGAGGGTAGTGAGGGTGGCAATTCAAAATTATGGAGAGCTGAATAATACAGGGGAGGTCATGGCTTCCATGCTGTGGGTGGCAATTAAGGCGGTAGTAAGGGGAGAATTTATTTCATAAAAGCAAATTACTGTGGCTATTGGAATCTGAAACCAAAGAGAAAATGCTGGATAATCTCAGCAGGTCTAACAGCATCTGTAGGGTGGGAAAACAGCTAACGTTTCGAGTCCAGATGACCCTTTGCCCCCCAAGAATTTATTTCAATTTGGGCACACAGAGAGAAAGTGGAATGGGAGGAGAGACTGAGGTTAGTTGAGGACGGCCTGAGGGTGGACTGGAGAAATTCAGTGGCGGCGGAGGAGGCATTGCTAGAGGAAAGGCAGAGGCTCTAGATGGGGTTTGGGCTGATGTCCACTGGGAAGTTGGTAGCACAGCTGTGGAGGGCATCAGGGGCGGTCTATGAGTACATGGAAAAAGTGAGCAGGATGTTGGCGCATCAATTGGGAAAGCAGACGGCGGCGAGAGAGGTGAGGGTTGAGAGAGGCATGGTGGTGTCAGAGCCAGAGGGGTGAATGGGGCCTTTGAGGCCTTCCAGCGAAGGCTGTATGAATCAGAGCCTCCGACAGGGAGGTGGCAAGAGGTGGTTCTTGGACGGGATGGAATTACCAAAAGTGGGTGAGGAGATGGTGCAGGGATCGGGCTGAGGAATGAAGGACTGTGTGGGTTTGATGCAGGCAGGGAAGGCACTGGGTCCAGATAGGTTTCCAGCCCAGTTTTATAAGAAGTTTGCTTCAGAGCTGGGGGCCTCTACTTGTTGGGATGCATAATGAAGCGATGGCAAGGTGGGAAGTCACATTGTTACAGGCGACCATGTCACTGATTTTAAAGAAAGGCAAAAATACTGAGCAGCGTGGGTCATTCTGTCCGATTTCACTCTTAAATGTGGATGCAAATTTGCTGGTGAAGGTGTTGGCATTGCGGATAGACAATTATGTGCTGGGTGTGATAGGAGAGGACCAGGTGGCGTTCATGAAGGGGCAACAGCTGTCAATGGAAGTATGCAGGCTGCTCAACGTTATTATGATGCCCTCAGATTGGCAGGAAGTGGAAGTGGTGGTGGCAATGGACGCAGAGTAGGCACCCCCCGAAAAGAACTGGTTCATCCTCGAGACTGTCATGTGGGTTCTGTCCACCACCTTAAACTGAATGGAGAGGGAGGGCGCTCCTGTGGATGAGGTCAGACACAAGTGGGAGGAAAAGTTAGGGGTGGAGTTGGTGGCCGGGGTAGAGGGAAGCCTGCGGAGGATAATGCTTCCATTTCATGTGTGAGTTTAAGCCTCATTCAGTTTAAGGTGGTGCACAGAGCACACATGACGGTCTCGAGGATGAGCCGGTTCTTTTCGGGGGTGGAGGTTCGGTGTGGGGGGTGGTGATAACCATGTGCATATGTTCTGGGCATGTCCGAGGTTGAGGGGGTTTTGGAAGGAGTTCTCGGGTGTAATATCCGATATTTTGGGCATAGGGGTGGCTCCGAATCAGGAGTAGGTGATATTCAGAGTGTCAAAAGATCCGGGAGTTCAGTCGGAAGAGAGGCCGAAGTCTTGGCCTTTGCCTCCCTGATAGCCCGGAGATGGATTTTGTTCAGCTGGTGGGACTCGGAGCCACCAAAGACGAGAGTGACCTGGCCGAATTTTTGCACCTGGAGAAAGATAAGTTCACCATACATGGAGTGGAGGAAGGGTTCGTTCTGGGGTGGAAGCCATTTATCTACTTCTTTAAAGTGAATTGAGGCATCAGTGGTGGGGGAAGGGGGGAGGTAGAGGTATTTTGTTTTGTTTGTGGGGTATGAAGCGAAGGGGAAAAAGAAGAAGGCGGGTTTGGGGTGACAGGGGGGCTGGATGGGTGGGGGGTAGATGGGAAGGATGGACTGTCAATTTTGTTACCTTTTGCCAAGGTTTTGCGTGTGTATTTTTGTATACATGAAAATTGCCTTCAACAAAATATTTCTAAACAAAAAATTGTACCTGCATGGCAGGACTGAGTCTGAAAGAAGAGATAATGAGAACTTGTCAGAAAGTTGCAGCGATAATCATGAGGATCATAGAATTTACAGTGCAGAAGGAGACCATTTGGCCCATCGAGTCAGCACTGGCCCTTGGAAATAGCACCCTACCTGAACCCACATCTCCACCCCATCCCCGTAATCCAGCAACCCCACCCAACCTTTTTGGACACTAAGGGCAATTTAGCCTGGCCAATCCACTTTACCTTCACATATTTGGACTGTGGGAGGAAACCGGAGCACCCGGAGGAAACCCACGCAGACACGGGGAGAAAGTGCAAACTCCGCACAGACAGTGACCCAAGCCGGGAATTGAACCTGGAACCCTGGAACTGTGAAGCAACTGTGCTAACCACTGTGCCACCGTGCCCCCTAATTTTTTTCTACGTGTAGATTGGAATAATCAGATGGGCAAAGTTAGCATAGATGAGAAGTTCATAGAATATTTTGGGGATAGATTTTAGAACATCAAATTCTGGAGTCAACCAGAGGGCAGGGTATACTGGACTTGGCATTGTGCAATTAAATAGAATTAATTGATAACCTCATGGTGAAGGCACCTCTAGGTAACAGTGATCATACTATCATTGAATTTTACATTCAGTTTGAGGGAGAGAAGAGTGCATCCAAGACAAGTATTTTAAACTTACATGAGGGCAATTATGAACGCATGAAAGTGGAACCAGCTGAAGTGAATTGGCAAATGTGCTGATAGAGGTTCAGTGGCAGATATTTAAAGGAATGTTTCAGAATACACAGAATAGACACAATCCAATGAGAGGGCCCATCATCCATAGTTAACTAAAAAAGTTGAAAACTATTTTAAACGTCACGAAAAAACATATATCTGTGCATGCACGAGCAGCAGGTCAGAAGATTGGAAAGAATATAAAGAACAGCAAAGAAGGACAAAAAGATTGATAACCAGGAAAAACTGGAATATGAGAGAAAGCTAGGAGATAATATAAAAATGGATAATAAGTGTTTGTATGGAAAATTAAATTAAAAATGAGTTAACAATATGAGTATTGGTCCTCTGAAAATACGACTGGGGAATGGAATTGACAATGGAAAGTACGGCTGTGGCGGATGAATGAAATAAGTATTTAGCAGTGGTCTTCACTATAGAGGACACAAGTAACATCCCAGAAATAGCTATAAATCAGGAAATGGAAGGGAGAGAGGAACACAGTAAAATGCAATTGTCAGGGAAGTGTTATTGAGCAAATTGTTGGGTTTATGGGCTGACAACTCAATCTCTGGGTGCAGATAGACTTCACCCTCAGGTTTTGAAAGAAGTGGCTAGTGAGATCATTGATGCAGGATGTGATGAGTGGTGTGCCACAAGGATGGGGCCTTATATTTTTACAATTTATATAAATGACTTGGATGAAGCAATTGAAGGCATGGTTGCTAAATTTTCTGATGACACAAGGCTAGGTAGAAAAGTAAATTGTGAGGGCAGCATCTTTGAAACCTCAATAGCCCCATCAGAAGAACTGATCATTGCTGAGGCAGGCTGAAGATCTCAGGCCTACAGGAGGTGAAATAGAAAATAAAAGGACCCGGTGTTGGTGGGCAAACCCCCTTGCGTGAACATTGGGGCCACAGGAGATATCTTCTCTGCCCATAGCCCCTCTTTGTTTCATGGAACCTTCCCCATTCAGCTTCCCTTTGGGAAGCTGCCTCCATACAATAGGAGGAGGGGGAGTGAGGGGTGGCGGTGGGGGACCCCTACCACTGGCAAAATTTGGCAACCTAGGAAAATGGTGGGTTGTTAGTTATTTAAGTTGGCTGCCCATCTCCATTTGGCTGGAAATATGTCCTTCATTCATCCCAACCCTGGGAAGTTTTCCCAGTGGTGTGGCTGCGTTGTGGAGCCATCCCAACACGGTTCCCATCCCAATGTGGCTCTCCTGCATTTTATCAGCCCAACCACCATCCAGCCATCTTGATCATAGATTTTTCGACCATCTTACAGTAGCAGAATTAATTGCCAGTTGCGCTGTGCTGTTCACGCACTAGTCTTTGACCACCTTCAATTAACAAAGATCAAGCTATGCTTTCTTCTTGAGTTAAAAATGGATTGCGTTTTCAATCAGTGTTTTTTTGATCCATTCTTAAAATTGGAACAATGCACTGTTTTGAAATCTGCTCATTTCGTGAATATGTTTTGATTAGAGAGTACAAAAGAAAATCAGTTAAACATAATTAATTTGTAATGATTCATAAGCAAGTCAATCAGAATTGAAAGATAAGAAAATTAATTAATCCAGCTGTGACTGATATCAGGAAAGGATTGTATTTCCAAATAAGGCACCATTTTCTTGTAAAAAAAAATCAGATGCCTCTCAATGAACACTGATCTCATCTTAAAAAGCTAATTTTTTCTCACTAAATCAGTGCACAAGTACCAAATGTTATGATTTTGATGAAGCGTTTTCCTCTAAATCTGGTACGTCTGCCTTCAGACTTTATTCTGAACCTGTTGTCTGCATGTTTTTAATCGCTCTTGTGAAATTACTTTTTCACATTGCCCCAATCCTGGCCAAGCTGAAACACATGACTAGAAAGGGCAGCTTTTGGAATCTTATCAGAACTTAAGGTTTTCCAGGGCAAGGCTCATGTTTTGCAAAAAAAATCCTTTCAGATAAAGATACATAACTTAAAGAATGCAAGGAGCAACATTATCAGCAAGAATGTATCTGCATGCGATTGAAAACTTCAGTCACTAAAATAATGGCAGTTGTTTTTGTGCACGAGAAGGCTACTGGTCTATCTAGCCTCTCCTTGCTTACCATCAGTTTTCTCATCATAATTCTGGAAATGATAGTCCCAATTTGCCTATTGGAGAAGGTGTACAGAAATGTTACAAGGATTAGGCTCTGCTTTAGCACAGAGGGCTAAACAGCTGGCTTGTAATGCAGAATAATGCCAGCAACGCGGGTTCAATTCCTGTACCGGCCTCCCTGAACAGGCGCCGGAATGTGGCGACTAGGGGATTTTTACAGTAACTTCATTGAAGCCTACATGTGACAATAAGCTATTATTATTATTATACCAGAAATAAGAGGTTATAGCTACCAGAAAAGACTGAATGGGCTGGGGCTCAGATGAGGTTGAGGGGTGACAGAATGGAAGCTTTCAAATTTATGAAGGGTTTGATCGGGCAGATGTAGAGGACGCACTACCATAATGCGGAATCCAAAACTGAATGTCAAAAATGAAAGAATAGCCGCTAATACATACGATAGGAAATTCAAGATAAACTTATTTACCCAGGGAGGAGTTAGAATGTGGAATGAAAACTGTAAATGCTGGGAAAATCCATGTGAGCTGGCAGCATCTGCGAGGGAGAAACAGACTTAACGTTCCGAGTCTGTACGACCATTCTTCGGAGCTCTGAAGAAGAGAGTTATGGATCCGCACCAGAAACACAAGTTTGGTTAAGATCCTGGACTAGAACCAAACTATTTGCATTAGGTAAAATTGTGAGGAAATGTTACTGCACTAATGACAACACTAACCAGTAGACAGCTTTAATGGATTGGATTGGATTGGATTGGATTTGCTTCTTGTCATGTGTACCGAGGTACAGTGAAAAGTATTTTTCTGCGAGCAGCTCAACAGATCATTAAGTACATGAGAAGAAAAGGGAATAAAAGAAAATACATAAAAGGGCAACACAAGGTACACAATGTAACTACATAAGCACTGGCATCGGATGAAGCATACAGGGGTGTAGTGTTAATGAGGTCAGTCCATAAGAGGGTCATTTAGGAGTCTGGTGACAGTGGGGAAGAAGCTGTTTTTGAGTCTGTTCGTGCGTTTTCTCGGACTTCTGTATCTCCTGCCCGATGGAAGAAGTTGGAAGAGTGAGTAAGCAGGGTGGGAGGGATCTTTGATTATGCTGCCCGCTTTCACCAGGCAGCGGGAGGTGTAGATGGAGTCAATGGCTGGGAGGCAGGTTTGTGTGATGGACTGGGCGGTGTTCACGACTCTCTGAAGTTTCTTGCGGTCCTCGGCTGAGCAGTTGCCATACCAGGCTGTGATGCAGCCCGATAGGATGCTTTCTATGGTGCATCTGTAAAAGTTGGTAAGGGTCAATGTGAACATGCCGGTTTTCCTTAGTTTCCTGAGGAAGTATAGGCGCTGTTGTGCTTTCTTGAGGGTAGCGTCGACATGGGTGGACCAGGACAGATTTTTAGAGATGTGTACCCCTAGGAAAATAAACTTGAATTTGAACACATAATTAAGCACATTAGTAACAAAGAAATAGATTTACTGTTAACAGTTCCATCTCAACTTACATCCTGAAACCTGCCTTGACATTCCCATTAACCAAACACATATATTTCAAATACCACTTATGTATAAATTTAACAACCAAGTTTTACTTGCTTATCTTGGTGCAGAGTCCTTGGAGAGAGAAACCTTTTTGGACTTAACTAAAATTACTTCTATTCAGCTTTGAGTCCTGTAGGCAACAGTCTTTACAGGCAGACATGGCCCCTCCCATTAGCTATTTTGTTACACTCAAAGCACACGGCATTCTTTTGCCTCCTATTACAGGATGTGCCTTGACTTGTTTAGCCAGGACAAAACACAATACCTTCCTTTTAATCACAGCTCTGGCAGTTATACTGTCTGTAAGCATTTTAACCCAGTTTTTAATAACATAACTGCAAAAATACAAAGCATAAAATATGACAATCTCTTATCTCCAGCGCAAGAGTCATACAGATTCAAAACATTCAACATGTTTCTCTCTTCAAAGGCACTGCCAGACCTGCTGTGGTTGAGGCAAATAGCAGTTTAAGTAGTTGTGAGGTGCGTATGTGAGTGAAAAAAGAATAGAAGGATATTCTGTTGGGGTGAGATGAGGTAGGAGCTGTGAGGTCCGTGTAAAGCATAAACACTGACATAGTTCAATTGGGTAGTCTGTCTTGTTTATGAACTGTTATTTCTGTGTATTTGTATATAATAATCCTCACAAATACTTTAAACGCACACATTATTAATTTTAAGCTTAATTATGACTCCTGCACAAAAAGCTTATTTATATGAGAAAGTTGAGTTATATTTGGCAACATCAATGAAAGTGAAGTTGTAGAATGTATATAGAAATGATTTTACAGAAATTATATTCATAAGGATATGAAATATTGGTAATATACCCATGCTTTGTTTGCACACCTGATACACAAGGATTTTATGAATGTGATCAACTTTTAATAAACCTTATTTTAAAATGACATATCTTGCAGTTTTGGCATTATTCCTGTGATTATCGAATCTAATCATTATTTATTATAATCTTTATTATCACAAGTAGGCTTACATTGCAATGAAGTTACTGTGAAAAGCCCCTAGTCGCCACATTCCGGCACCTGTTCGGGTACACGGAGGGAGAATTCAGAATATTATGATGCAACATAATACATTTTTCTCTGTTACCACTTGAGCAATATTGGATGCTTTTTTATTCATTCTTGGGACCTGGGCATTGTTCGCATGACTAACATTTATTACCAATTTGTACAAGTGGCACACCAACATTTATTGCCTTCCAGTCTTGCTAGAGCCTGTGGGGGAGATACAAAACTGATATCCCCCACTCCAAATTTATGCTGGAAACCACTCGGGTGACAGCCAACGCCTTTAAACTGCAACAGCCACCAGAGTATCACAGCAGAAGCTGTCATTATATCCCAGAATCCTTGTGGGAGGGGGTCAGATGCAGATCAAAGCATTGCTGGCTTTCCTGCCAAAATAATTTCTGTAATTTCTGTAACTTCAGGGAAGTTTTTCCAGGTTGGTGGTGGGACAGTTGGGTGGCTGGATGTGCTGTGCTGCTGCACGCTGACAGCATTCCTGCCAGAGTGGAAACTCCCATCAGTGTGAAAATATGATTTTTAAAACATCTAGAAATGCCGAGTGAGGATATTTTGTTTCATGTCATGAGGATTATCAAGAACCATTAATGTTACATACAAATTGCACTTTCTTACATGTGCATTTTCATCCAAAAATATATAATCATCACTGTCAGAAAACTTTATGTAAGATAGAAATTTCACTTCTCATTTAAACTGCAGAAGCAGGAAGACCAAGTGAAGAATATATAGTTCTCTTTTAAAGAACAGATCAATTACTGTTGCTGAAAATATGACAATCTTACCCAAACACTTTTATATATTTACAATGGGCTGGATTCTCTGCCGGTAGCGGAGTTCCTGATGTGGCGGAAGTTACAGCGTTGGGATGCCGATCTGTTTCTGATGGTCAGCCACCCGCCCCCCCCCCCCCCCCTTTGCTGGCGTCGTGATCAAGGTTCGCACCCTGCACCGTATTTTCCAGACCCTCATAATTCTCCGGCCCCTTGGGCCAGGAATCACATGGGTGAGAATTAGCACTGGTCCTGTCAAGCGTGTATTTGACGCTTTGGTCTTTGCGATGGGCCAAGTGGGGTAAAGGAGTTGCCCCCAAAATCCATCTGAGGGCCACCCTCCCCCCACAATATAAGACCTGCCCACCCCACCCCCACCAGACCCTCCACCACCTTCCCAGAGACCCCTAAATAAAGGAACTCCCCTACAGAAACCCCCAAAATAAAGAAACCCCCGACAGAAACCCCCTAAAAAAGAAACCTCCGACAGAGACCCTCTAAATAAAGGGACCCCCCACAGAGATTCCCTAAGTAAAGAGACCCCCAGAGATCCCCTAAATATAGAGATCCCCCACAGATCCCCCAGATGAGAGTTCCCCTGTCAAGAAGCCTCGTAGAACAGATCCCTGTTAGGATGCCTCCCAGAAGAGACATCACTGTCTGGAAGCTGGAGAGCAGTCCAGACAGAGGCAGCGAATAAACAATCACTGATTTAACATTCACCTAGGCAATACACCTGCTGTCTCAGGCAGGGGAAGCAGCACCTGTCAATTCCTGGAAAAAGATAACCAGTCAGCTGGGTTTAAACCATCTCAGATCTTTGATCTGCAAGCCATTCCTTCATTTTTCTTTGATATTGATTTTACCAGGCTCTGATTTACAACTTGTATGCACCCCCAACTGTCAAACATTTTTCTATTTATCTTCTTTCAAAGTTGAGTAACTTTGAAGTTGTCAGCTGTGAAACTATGGCAATGTTTATAAACATTAAACTTTGGTTGACAGCTTCTGAACCACTTCAAACAGAGTCAAGTGTTGTTAGTTTCATAGCTGACCACTCCAAAGTCACTCAACCATGAAGGGAGATGAATGGAAAGCACCTAATGCTTTTTGAAGTGCTCCAGGAGCTGGCAATCAAGGCTTGATGTTTATAAACATTGGATTAGTTTCACAACTGACCACCTCAAAGTTACTCAACCATGAAGGGAGGTGAATGGAACAATGCTGACAGCTGAGGGTGTGTTGAAGCTGTTAACCACAGCTTAGTAAAATCAATATCAAAGAGAAATGAATGAATGGCTTGCATCAAAGATCTTTGGAGGTTTCAACCCAGCTGACCAGTTTTCTCTTTCTGGGAATTGACACGTGCTACTTCCCTGCCTGAGCAAGGAGGTGCACTGTCCAGGTGAGTGCTAAAGCAGTAATTTTTTTCACTACCTCTGTCTGGACTACTCTCTAGCTTCCAGAGAGGGTACATTTTCTAGTGGGCTTCCTGGCAGGGGTATCTCATCTGGGGGTCTGTTTGGGGGTCTCTTTATTTAGAGAGTCTCTGGAAGGGGTCTCATTATCTAGGGGATCTCTGGTGGGGGTGGTTGGCTCACCCCCATACTGGGGGGAGGGGGGGTTACCCAAAAAATCCCTGGGTGGGGGGGGGGGAGCTGAATTGTGCTGTGGGGGGGGTGGCTGTTGAATAGCATTGTGGGGAGGGCAGCCGAGGGACCTCGCAATCGGGCCACCGACTCAAAATGGCGGCACGAAGGTTGGATTCCCTAAGGAATCCCTTGCACTCCTTGCCATGCAAAAATTTGCATTGCTAAGGATTGGGAATTGCTTCCTAATTTGCACTCCCAGCGTGAGGGTACATCAAGTACAATTCAGCTCCGGCGGAAGACCATATTCTCCAAAACAGAGAATCCTGCCCAATATATTTTAACTTTCACTTAGGTTTCTTTTTCTTCTCGTATACATCATCATCCTTATTTGCTTTTGTCTGCTTGTATCTTCTTTATACTGAATGCGACCTGAATATCAATGTTGTTGATGAACAATTGCGATGGGAGGGCAATGTAGAATTGTGCCCAGTGATGTTGAGAGTGCTTGATGACTGCCGTCGTTCATTGATCGAAGAAATTTGAGTTTAGATACTGATGCTCAAGATATTCAATAGGTCCAACTAAGTGAATCATGAAGTTAAGAATGAAACATCTCATGTTGCTGTACCAATGTTGGGTTTAGCTGTTGATCTCACTCAACTTGTACAAACATTGCCGGAAAGGCTGAAGTTGGAAGTTTTCATTTAAATTGAGCTCTGTAAATTGTCTTTCCACGTCCTATGATTTCAACAGGGTATGGACAGTGATTTGGAATTTCTAGGTGAGCATAAGTATGGGTTAGCAGAATCCCTGTCCATTCACATTCGAGTCTTGAGACATCATTCGAAGTTCCAGAAATGTGGTCATTTACCCAAAGCTAGAGGCAGAACCTCAGGAGGGGAGCCAGAACTACCCTGACCCAAGCCAACCCACCCTTTTAAGGCAGAGCAGCAAGATGAAAAACGATAATGAACAAATAATTTTATTGTTGTTTAATTCTTTAGCCCCCATTGGAATCACAACCCAGAATAATATCTGCTAGCGTCTTTTCCTGTTGCTGGAATTTTGGCAGCAATCTGCAAAAGCAGTTTCAGCAAGTGCAAAAAAGGTCTGCCTGTCACATCAGGTGGAATGGAAAGCACACTGCTGAGTCCTGGCATGCTATTGCACATTGGCTGTATTATACCAGCCAGAACTAATTAGTAGAGATATGCTTATGGAGGTGAGATTTAGCAATGAGGCAGTGACAAGGCGGTGTACTCTCCTTCAGACAACATCTGTTAACATTGCCTGCGGCTGTTTACATCAGCCTTCAGTTCATTGGATTTTATTCCTGGCTATCACTGAGAAAATATATAGTGCTAGCCTGCTCACTGACCACAGATGTTTCAAGGTGATCACAAATGCATTATTCAGCAGGGTCAGTGGCTTTAGTGCTGTGTCCCTTGCTGGATCATAAAAGGAAAGCACAATTAAGCATGACTGCAGGCTCTTTCTGAATCCAAGAGGTTCCTAATGCCATTAGGATTATGGTACATATTCTTGCAGCCTATCATGTGCGAAAAGAAACATTTTAATCCCAATACATAATTTCAACCTATGGTATCCAGGTAAAGAAACCTGGTGGCTATGGTGCTAGGTTCAAATTCCATGGAGCACATTGTGAAGTTGAATTCAGCAAACCTAATAACTAGCTTATTAATGTTTTTTTGAGAAGGTACCTTCCATCCCTATCTAGTGGTAAGACTGTAACCCCACAGTTGAGTGTTGACTCTTAATGCCCTCTGATGTGGCATAGCAAGCCACTTGGTTGTTGAAAAAAATGCTTTAAAAAATCAGAACTGGGAAACTAAGGATGTGTAATAATTGCTGCATTAACAATATCCTGCACCAAATATTAAAAAGTACGTGATCACCGGCACTATCAGATAGATCACCACGTTCAATACTTTCATTTTAAGATAACCATCTGCATGAAACCTATTTGAAGAAGGAGTAGACTCCAGTGAGACCAAGGCTTTCCTGCAAAAAAATCATTAAAACACATTAGGATATTGAAGCTGTACTTCAAATATATGGATTGATCAAAATAGTCTTACGAATCAAGCATCCCCCCACAGAATATCTGCCATCTGCTGCATGTGCCAGAAATTTGCCCTGACAAGAGACCATTGCAAACAGTGAATAAGAGCATTTAGCTTCCTTACGTTTTCCCACATTCCAAAAAACTGTTGTTTGGATTTTATATTAGCTCTCTAGGGTCAGGATCAACTGGGTGCCTCCCAGCTGTGGCCACTCCTCTCAGTGCCATGCTGCTGGCACTTCAATTGACCGGCAGCTCTTGAAGGCAAGTTCTTGTTCTTTAAAGAGATGGAAGCCGCCTGATGACAACTAATTAGTTGCAGGCTGGGCCTAAAATACAGCTGACGATCCGACAAGTGGCCAAGGCAAGATGGCTTCATAATTTGTGCACTTTGGAAAAGCATTTGGACCCACAAGTGAGAGGTACTGGACTTTGCTAATGTGTCAGAGGAGTACAAAGGCCTAGCAGGAGAAAGTCTGTTTCAAGGAATGGGAGCAATGGCTACAGTTTTTTTGTCTTGACCTTGATGGAGCACAGGAGCAATGTCTGAGGCAGCTATATTTCACCAAGGATGTGAATTGTGCCACCTCCTGCAGCCAGACCTCTGGCTTTACTGCAATGTTCCAGTTGCTCTGAAGATCACCCTCAATCTTTAAACCAGTAGTACTTTCCAGGCAAAAGCAAGTGACATTTTTGCAATTTTACAGCTCACTGTGCACCGCTGCATTAAAGAGGTGACTGTGATTCTGTATGTCAGGAGGGGTGACTTCATGGTCTTCCCTTTTATCAGAGAAAAGCAGGGGGGATGTGGCTTAGGATTGTGGGATTTCCAATTGTGCAGGGTATCATCAACTACATGCACTTGGCTCTGTGGGTCCTAAATATTAATGGGAAGATGCAACCACAAAGGTTACATTCCACAAACGTGCAATTGATGTGTGACCATACATCAAACTTTCTGTTGGTGAATGCCTGATACCCTGGTAGCAACCTCAATATGTTCATCCTGCTTCAGTCAGCTATTACCACCTTCAGGCCACTCTGACTAGCTAGATGCTGCCTGTTCTACATCGAGCACATGATGGCCTCCTGTCACCTGACCTCATGTGGACAATACACTAACGATGAAAGGCATTCTGTCACTAGAAGCATTGAGAATCAAAGTAGCAGTATTCTGAAACAACGGTTCGGCTGTCCGGACTACTCAGTGGAGAGCTCTGACATTCCCTTGACTGCGTCTCCAAACTTATATTGTTCTGTTTAATTCTTTACAGCCTTGCTGTTATGATGGCACAGCTCTTGCTGATAGGCCTTTTGTGGGTACATCTGGAGGAGGAGGAAGAAGAGGAGAAGTAGGAGGAGCTGGAAGGGAGGAGGCATTCGGGGAATCTTTGGTCTAGACAGGCTGCCCATAACCAGCTCCTAAGACAATGGTTCCCTTAAAAACATGCCACATCGGAGTATCTATGAACCCCCTCTGTGGCCTGTTGTTCAATGACCTGTCTTTTTCCTTCCAACGAAGCCTTTCTGAGACTATTCCATCAGCTCTTGTACCCTGAATGCATCATCCTGTAAGAGCGACAGACTGTGCTTGAAAGGTGCAGGCTAGCTATAACTTGTATTAGCCATAGCAGCAATAGGTTGCTTGCTGAGCATGCAGCCATTTTACACTTGTCTGCACACTGCAAACATGTTGATGAGCAGGCAGCACAATATATACATACTAGCCACCTCAACTGAGCTGTGCACATCACTGTGCTGCTAATATGCCGAATTGAATATTTCTCCCAGGGTATTTTATTCAATTTTTTAGTTTCACTTTGATTCTAATTTATTCCCAGCACCCACCAAATTGAGTTAGATAGGGTTGCATTTTTTATACCGAGAAATGTATAAGAAGAGCCAAGGGTCAAGTGCAGGAATATACCAAAATAATCACATTATGGCCCTTTTGCAAATGTTAGCAGCCATAATGGGATTTGCGTCTGTGGAAAATGGGTCCTGAAAATCTTGCCCAATGAATAGAAAAGTGGTTCACAATGGTATCAACGATATTGGTAGAAAGGGGGATGTGGTCCTGCTGTTAGAATTTCGGCAGCTCGGTCGGAAATTAGCAAGAGGATCTCAGAATCTCTTAAGATTCAGAACATTGAAAAAGAATTGATTTATACCCATCTCAACACCTGTTAAAGAAGAGGGGATAAGTTGATATTGTTTTTGTTTTTGTAATTTCAAATTTTATTGGAATAATTCTACTTCAAATCATTTGGCAGCAACAAGGAAACAAAATCACAATGAGGATCAATAGGTGAAATAAAACTATGACCTTTTATAGTGTCATGAAATGGAAACTAAGAAGCCATGAGAATGTATTGAAGTTGAAATATTGACATAATATTTTATGCCCAGGGTAAAAGAGGGAAATGTTCTTATTTCATTCCATTGCAATATGTACATATGAAAGTGTTAAATTGGCATGAATTAATTACTACTTTTTGTCGTGATCTCTATGTGTGCATGTACACAAGGGGTTAATGTGTAATCAATAGCACCACATGGTTAACAATTGTCATGAGGTTGGCTTAATTATTGTATGTTCGCTGTACATGAAGAGGATGCCCCCATTTCCCATCCCATCACCCACAGATGTGAGGATAGATGCTGCTACTTGAAGCATTTTTGTGATTCTGCATCTGCCAATCTCATTGTGGACATTGAAGGAAAAAAATTGAATTTTATAATAATTGAATGGCATCTCTGCCAAATCTCAGCCAAATACACGTACTCTGAGATTTCAAATCTTGTTGTGGTCATTAGTGGAAGCTTTACACAACAACTGGTGAGTAAACTGTATGATGCTTCAATATGTGCCATTGTTAGTTATGTTTTATTATTCAAAACCTTAGTTTTCCTCATAAGGAACTCTTATTTTTCTTGAAATACTGACATATAACTTGTGGGTGAATGCAAATCCACTGTTTTGCAGATGTTTTTCTTACCAACAAGAGTTTGGTCCCTCGAGCCTGCTCCGCCATCTAATAGGGTCATGGCTGATCTGACATTCCTCCCAATTACCTTTCCTCCCCTTTCCTCCTAACCCTTGATTTCATTACTGATCAAGAATCTATCTATCTCAGCCTTAAACAGCCTTACGACTCTCCTCCACACCTCTCTGTGACAAGGAATTACAAAGGCTCACAGCCCTCCGAGAGAACAAATTCCTCCTCATTTCAGTCTTAAGTTGGCACCCTTTTATTCTGAGACTATGCTCTTTGGTCCTAGGCTCTCCCATGAGGGGAAACATCCTCTCAGCATTCACCCCGTCAAGACCCTTCAGCATCAAATATGTTTCAATTAGTTGTTTCAATTAGATCATCGCTTATTGTTCTAAATTCCAATGAGTAGAGTCCCAACCTGTTTAACCTTTGCTCATAAGACAAACCCTCCACACCAGGGATCGTCCTCGTGTACCTTCTTTGAACCGCTTCCAATGAAATAACATCCTTTCCTAAATAAAGGAACCAAAACTACTCACAGTACTCCAGATGTGGACTCACCAGTACCTTGTACAGTTGCAGCAAGACTTCTCTACCCCGAATATCTCAACCCCCTTGAAATAAGGGCTAACATTCCATCAGCCTTCCTAATTTCCTGCTGCACCTGTGTGTCGGCTTTCTGTGTTTCATGCACAAGTACCCCTCCAGTCCCGTTGTGTTGCAACTTTCTGCAGTTTTTCTCCATTTAAACACTACTCTGTTCTTTTGTTCTCCCTTCCTAAAATGACCAACTTTACATTTTCCCACTTAATACTCCATTTGTCAACTTTTTGCCCATTCACTTACCTTATCAATATCTCTTTGCAAACTGTTTGTATCCTTCTTGCAACTTGCCTTTCCACCTATTTTGTGTCGTCTGCAACTTTGGCTATTCATTCCTCCAAGTCATTAAAAGATATTGTAAACAGTTGCTGTCCCAGCACTGATCCCTGTGGAACCCCATTGGTTCCAGGTCGCCAACCTGAAAAAGAACCCTTATCCTCACTCGCTGTTTACTGCCCAATAGCCAATTCTCTGTCCAAGCCAATATGCTACCGCCAACACCCTGGGCACTTCGGCTTAACCTTTTGTGAGGTAACTTGTCAAACGCCTTCTGGAAGTCCAAATGCAAGACACCTGCTGGTTCCCCTCTATCCACACTGGTTGAGACTTCCATGAAAACAAATTTATTAGTCAAGACAAGAATTCCCTTTCATGAAGCCATGTTGAATCACCTTGATTAGATTATGATTTTCCAAATATGCTGCTTTTGCTTTCTTAATAATTGATTCCAATAGTTTTCCAACAATAGATGTTGGGCTACTTGGCCGATAGTTGCCTGCTTTTTTCCTCCGTCCCGTTTTGAATAGGGGTGTCAAATTGGCAGTTTTCCAATCCTCCGGTTCTTCTCCAGAATCCAAGGATTTCTGGAAAATTACAACCAATGCATTTACTATCTCTGTAGCTACGTCTTTTAGGATGTAAGCCATCTGGGCCAGGGGGCTTATTTGCCTTTGGCCCCATTAGTTTGTCTAATAATACTTCTCTCGTGATGCTGAAGTTATTTAATTGTTCCTCCGTATTCTTCAGTATTAATTGGATGTTCGAACTATCTTCCACCATAAAGACTGATGCTAAATATCTGCATAACTCCTCGTCCATTTCCTTGTTCCTCATAACTATCTCCTCAGATTAAGTTTCTAAGGAGCATATGTTCACTCTGACCTCTCTCTTCTTTTTTATGTATTTGAAGAAGCTCTTATTGTCAGTTTTTGTATTCCTCGCTAGTTTGCCCTCGTAGTTTATTTTCTCTCTCTTTATTATCTTTTAAATCCTCCTTTGTTGGATTCTGAATTTATCCCAGTCGTCAGGGTTATCACTACCTTTTGGCCCCTTATATGCTTTTTCTTTCAACTTCATGCTCTTCTCAACTTCCTTGGTTACCATGGTTGGTTTACTTCTCTCTTAGAATCTTTCTTCCTCCCAGTCATCCTGACCAGACACACCCACAAGAGACCCCCATCAGACTCTCCATATCAGAGACCCCCATAGAGACCCCCATACCAGAGATCCCCATTTCAGAGATCCCCCATAACAGAGATTCCCCATCAGTGACCTCCAATATCAGAGACCCCCCCCCCCATCGGAGACCATCCCATATCAGAGACCACCCCACACCCCCATCACCCCTGCTAAAGAGAAGTCCAGGCAGAAACAGTGAAAAATCATTGCCTTTTCACTTTCCTGCCCCTTACACCTGCTGCCCTGGACAGATGTCTAGTAAAGAACAACTGTTGGAACGTCAAAACACATTACAAGGATTTAAGCCCCCTCAGATTCTTTGATCTGCTAGGCTTCTGTTCACTTTCAAAGTGAAATAGTTTTTAGTCGGCTGCAATTGACAGGGTAATATCTTTGAGACAGCCAGGTGTCTGGATTGTTTATTTTCATTTTGCTTCATGCTTAAATGCATCTCATCTACCCTGCTTTCAACTGAATCACAATGTTTATAAACATCTAGGAGCTAAGTGCTTTCACTTTCTCCTTGTTCTCAGTAGAATGCACTTAACTGCTTTTGATGTGGTCAGGAACTGTCAATCATAGCTAGATATTTATAAAAATTGCCGTCGGATGATGGGATCTGTTGGGGGTCTGAGGGGGAAGCTCTGATAGGAAGGTTTGATGGATGGGTCTGATGCTAGGTCTGTTAGGGTTCTGATGGAAGGGTCTGATGGGGGGCCTGATGAGGTGTCTGATGAGGGATCTGATGGGGCATCTGCTGTAGGGCTGGGTTGGTGGGGGGGGGTAGGTCACCCTTATCCGTGTGTGCTGTGAGGGGGGATGGTGACTCGTTTTTCCTGTGGTGGGGAGGAGGAATGCCCTACTTGTCAGTGTGGAGGAGCAGAATTTGCATTGTGGGGGAGAGGGGGGGCCTGCTGCCACACTTTGCTAACGGGCCACCCAATCATAATGGCAGCCTGATACCGGGATTCCGATGGAATCTGGCGAGCGCTCCCCCATACATAAATTTGCATGGTAAAGGAGAGGGACACGCATACCAGGCCCCGGTCCAAGCGCCATCGGAGACCAGTAGCGATTCTCCACTGGAGGGGGCACTTAGGCTCCAGAATGGAGAAACCCAGGCCTTGTATCAACCCTGGGTTGGTCTCAAATTGCATATTGCATCCAGTTCCTGGCACCACAATTTAAGAAAGATGTGAAGAGATTAGAGAGAAAAGATTCATGAGAATAGTTTCAGAGGTAAGGAACTCAATTATGTAGATGGATTAGAGAAATTAAGACTGTCCTTCTTGGAGCCGAGAAGGGTACAATGAGATTTGATAGAGGTATTCAAAATCATGAGGGGTCTGGACAGAGTGGGTAGGAAAAACTATCTCCCTAAGTGCAAGGATTAAGAAGGGGAGTGCACAGTATTAAGGTAATTGACAAGAGAAACAATGGCAACCTGAGGAAAAGCTTTGTCATGCTGAAAGTGGATTGGATCTGGAATGCACTTTCTGAGACTGTGGTGGAGGCAGGTTCAATTGAGGAAATCACAGGAGAATTGGCTCATTATCTGAAAAGGAACCATGTGCAGGGCTATGGGGAAGAGGCAGGAGAGTGGCACGAGGTGAATTGCTCCTCCAGAGGGTCAACATGGACAGGACAGGCTGAGTGATCCCCTTCTGCCAATCAGTGACTTCATGAGAATAAGAGACAAGATAAATTGATTAAGATAAATCAAGAAGCAATGATTAAGTATTCTTCTGGTACCAGTCCTAAACTTGACAGGAAACCTAGATGGGAACCTGGCACACAAGATCTCGGGCTAGATTCTCCGTTTCTGAGACAAATGTTGACGCCGGGGCAGAATTTGTGGACTTTCATGACAGCAAAACTGGCGGCGCACCTGGACCGATTCCGCTACTGCTAAGGGGTTAGCGCTGGTGTCACGTGGAACACAATCGATTTTAATGAGAAATGGTGCCGGATTCACCAGTTTCGCGATCGACACTCAGGAGGCTGTCAAGCTCGGCCGTATATACACACTTCACACCCCACACACACCATCCCAGCCAACAGGATGGCAGTAAGGAGAGCGACACCAAAGTTCACGTACGCAGACCCTGGGACCCCCTTGGATGCCGAGGAGGGAAGGAGGCTGCCAGCTGCTGCCATTCGCCATGCCTGGGCGCAGGTGGCAGAGGCGGTCAGTGCCGTAGGCAACAACGTCCGGACCGGCCAGCAGTGCCGTAAAAACAGGGTGAGTAGGTAGCACTGTGCCCCTGGCTGCAACCCCATCCCACACACCCATAACCCTACCCCCCCCCCCTTCCGCCCCATCCCGAGGACGGGCAAACCTCCACCTTGCATAGCATGCCGGCACCCATACCGGCCGCCATGGCTGTTGCCCTGGCCAGTGAAGCCACCAGCTACCCACCCCCTGGGCTGCATGTGTCAGCCTTTCTTACACTGTTGTTATCTGTGCTTTCTTCCTCCCCCCCACCCAAAGAGAAGGCAACGCACAACTGCCGGGAGCGGGAAATCACAGGAGGGGACCTCCAGACCTGTGGCTCCTCACTGTTGCAGAGCAGAGGGCCTTGGACGTGGTCGTCGGTCCAGCGGAAAGGGAGGTCGCTGAGGTGGACTTCGGCTGCAGGCGGGCAAGTGAGACCCCGCTTAGTTGCAGTTCCCCATGACAAGTGAGTCAACTCCCACCCCCAACACCACCCCCACACCAGCCTCACCCCCTCACCATCACCACACCACCCTTCTCTACACCATCCCCACCCTACCAACCCCGATCCACAAGCTTATCCCCACTAACCTTCTGCCCACGGTCTAATCATGGGTCTTATCTTGTGTCTTACAGGGCCTGCTGGTGGTGGGGTGGGCCCATCTGGCGCCCCCCGGCCCCAGTCAGTGCCACAATAGGGGAAGTGCCGGAACACCGCAGCACCTTGGACTCTACCCCCCTCCTGTCCCTGGTGCATGTAGTGGGCAGAACAGGGCGGCACCACACCACCTGGGACCCAACATCAGAAGCCGGGCCCATCCAGGCCCAAGTGGACATCCGCAAACGGGGACCCAGGTCGCAGGGCAGGAATCACAGCAGGCTGCCTCCACTTCTGCTGTACCTTCTGGGGAAGCAGCTAGACATAGCGTTAGGGCTTGTAAGGCCAGAAAATTAGACACTGGTTAGTTGGCATGGGTGCAGGGCACAATTTAGTTACAGGGGCTACGGCAAAAATATTCATTCACATGAAACACTTGTTACAACCTGTCTCGGTGCTCTGTTAGATGGGTGTGAGGGGTGGGCTGGTCTGGGCTGGCCACAGAGGGCAGGGGGAATGAACAGACCATGTGCGTAGCCCGCTCCCCCCCCCCCCCGCCCCCCCCCCCCCCCCCCCCCCCCCCCCCCCCCGCCCATGACCATCCCCATCACTGTCACACCAGGAAATCGATGGGACTAGCTTGCATGCAGTGGTCACCCAGGTGGACGGTGGAAAGTGCGACCGTGGGCAAGAGTCAGACACCATCAGATGATGCAGAGCACCAGAGCTCATCGCAGAATGGCTTGTCAGCATCGTTCATCCCATGGACCAGTCCTGGAGTTACTGCCAACCCATGGTCCCCACCCTGTATTGCGGCAGGAATGTATCATAGAGAGAGTTGCAGGCGGGGGGAGGGGGCGGGAGTGTGTGTGTGTGTGTCGCCGGGAGGGAGGATGAGGGGGTGAGGGGATGGGATGCGGTGAATGTGCCACTGGCCAGTTTCCCCCCCCCCCCCGCCCAAGTTGGTGAACCTAGAGGCGAACAGTGTGTCCCATACGCATTGGCCCATGGCGCACACGTCCTGCAGCCTACCTTACGTGCCTGGTTCCTATGACCTGGCCATCTTCCCCCCCCCCCCGCACCCTCCTCGTAGGACGAGGACTGGTGTTCCTCCTCCTCCTCCAGCACATCGCCCTTCTGCTGCGCGATGTTGTGGAGGACGCAGCAGGTCGCCACGATGCGGGTGATCCTCTCAGCATCATACTGGAGGGCCCCTCCAGAGCGGTCCAGGCACCTGACCCGTACCTTTAGGAGACCAAAGCACTGCTTGATCACACCCCTGGTCACTGAATGGGTGTCGTTGTAGTGGATCTCTGCGTCAGTCTGTGGCCTCCGGATAGGTGTCACCAGCCATGACTGCCGTGGATAGCCCCTGTCACCCAGGAGCCAACCTCCCACCCCTTGACTAATCTTTGCTGGGTTAATCTAATTTTATGATCTTTAATTGGTCAATTTGAGTCACCTCGAAAGATTTGGAATCGCCATGGCGATCCAATTAAACAATATTTCTGTTCTATGTGCTTCAGTGTCTCGAGCACAAAAAATTAACTTATGATTTCTCCTACTACAGGCTAAAGTTGTCACGAATGATTTGTCACAAGTGGTTAAAATATAATGCTTGTAAGGTGGTTGGAAAATTAAGGGATTTCACCTCTATTTCTTGCTATGGAATAACATTAGCCCCTTGTGACTTCACAGATCTGCCATTTAAAGTGAAGGCTGGCATGGAAAATTGACACAGAACCCAATTTACAACAAAATTATGAGTCTCTAAAAATCCTTCAACCTCAAATATTTAGAAAATCCACTTCACAGTGTTTATGAGGAATGATTGAATACTGATGCTCTGAATTCAAACTTTCCAATCGTAAAAAATCAATCTTTAAGTCTCCAACTGTAGCTGCGTCAGATCATGCATTTAGGTACTAATAATTTTACTGACGAAAAACTCATCAACAATACACTGCAATGGAATATTTTGCTCCACACCATGGATTTTAAAATGGATAATTCTTCCATTAGCCATAGAATGACACATTTGACTTCTTCCTGGATAAGAGCCATTAAAATCCATGACAGTAGGATGCTATTATAGTCATTTGCAAGGGTTGTACAACAATTTGACCTCAAGCATCACGCATTCAACCTGTACATAATGGTGAAGACTTACAAATGGGTTTTAGCAAATTAAGAAACAATGTACCTTACTGCACAGCATTTTCCAAAACAACATTTTCAAACAAATTTTTTATCACTTTAAAATGAGAAAAGCTGGATGCTTAGATATCCAAAAATGCCCAGGTATTTAATAAGTTAGGTAATATTGCACTTACAAAATATGAATCAATGAGATAATATTACTGTACGATTTAGAATAGATTTAGATTTATTGTCATGTGTACCGAGGTACAGTGAGAAGTATTGTTCTGCATACAGTCCAGGCAGATCATTCCGTGCATGGAAACCATAGGGCATATGATAAAAACACAATGTAATTACATAGACATAGACATTGTGTGAAGCATACAGAGTGTAGTGTTACAACAGTCGAGAGGATGCATGGAGAGATCAATTCATAGATAGAATTTACAGTGCAGAAGGAGGCCATTTGGCCCATTGAGTCTGCACCGGCCCTTGGAAAGAGCAGCCCACATAAACCCACACCTCCACCCTATCCCCGTAACCCAGTAACCCCACTTAAACATTTGGACACCAAGGGGCAATTTAGCATGGCCAATCCACCTAACCTGCACATCTTTGGACTGTAGGAGGAAACCGGAGCACCCGAAGGAAACCCAGGCAGACACGGGGAGAAAGTGCAAACTCCACACAGACATTGAGCCGAGCCAGGAATCGAACCTGGGACCCTGGAGCTGTGAGGCAGCAGTGCTAACCACCGTGCCACCATTCAGTCAATTAGAAGGCCATTCAGGAGTCTGGTAACAGTGGGGAAGAAGCTGCTTTTGAATCTGTTAGTGTGTGCTCTCAGGCTTTTGTATCTTCTGCCCAATGGAAGAGGCTGGAAGAGAGAATAACCCGGGGAGGGTGTCTTTGATTATGCTGCATGCTTTCGAAGGCAGATTCACATGATGGACTGGGCTGTGCTCACGACTCTCTGTGGTTCCTTATGGTCTTGGGCCGAGCAGTTGCCATACCAGGCTGTGATGCAGCTAAATATGATGCTTTCTATGGTGCACCTGTACAAAATGGTAAGAGTCAATGTGGACATGCCGAATTTTCTTAGTTTCATGAGGAAGTATGGATATGTTGTGCTTTCTTGGTTGTAGCATCGGCATGGGTGGACCAGGACAGATTGTTAGTGATGTGCAGACCTCGAAATTTGAAGCTGTCAACCATCTCCAACTCGGCACCATTGATGTAGACAGGGGTGTGTACGGCACTTTGTTTCCTGAAGTCAATGGCCAGCTCCTTAGTTTTGCTGACATTGTGGGAGAGATTGTTGTCATTACACCATGCCACTAGGTTCCCTATCTCCCTTCTGTACTTTGACTCATCGTTGTTTGAGATCCGACCCACTGCTGTCGTGTCACCAGCAAACCTGTCGATGGAATTGGAGCTGAATCTTGCCATACAGATGTGTGTGTATAAAGAATATAGTAGGTGGCTAAAAAGTACGCAGCCTTGCGGGGCCCTGGTATTGAGAACTGTAGTGGAGGAGGAGTCATTGTTTATCTTTACTGATTGTGGTCTCTGGGTCAGGAAGTCAAGGATCCAGTTGTAGAGGGAGGAGCCAAGACCTAGGTTTTGTAGTTTGGATATTTAATATTGCAGGATGATTTATATAAATCATAGAATCATAGAATCTATGGCACAGCGACAGGCCCTGTGGCATTATCATAAATGTAAGAACTGCAAGGGTGAATGTAATGTCTGGATCAGTCAGTAGAGGGAGCTAGAGTTACAAGTATATAAGACATTGATGCTAAGCCTTGTGGGGGAGAGAAGTAAAGGAGTTAGCTAGAATACAGACTGAAGGAAAGATAATGTGAGAAAAAGCAGATCATAGTTTATTACAGAGTAAAGTTCAGTTGTAAATGAGTGTAGATTATATGTTAATGATTAACTGTATTATTTAGGAGTACGCTTCAAATCCAAATTAGTAGTGTTAATAAATTTATAGCTTTGTTCAAGTTAAAGCTATTTTTGTGGACTTTCAACACTACGCCAACCATCCTGAATTCAGCAACACAAAGAACACCACAGGCCATTCGGCCCAATCTAGTCCATGCCACCCAAACAGCCCATCTAAGCTAACTGCATTTGACCCATATCCCTCTAAATCTTTCCTATCCATGTATATGTCCAAATGTCATTTAAATGTTGTCAATGTCCTACCTTAACCACTTTTTCCGGCAGTTCATTCCACTTACCTACCACCCTCATTCAATTTACCTCCCGCCTTTTTCCTCAGGCTCCCATTAATTCTGTCGCCTTTTAACTTAAACTTGTGCCCTCTATCTCTCAATCCCCAACTCTCCCTCATGGCATCGCCTCCTACACCCCCCACCCTTCAAGTGGCCCTCACCAGGTGGTGAGGTAGGTAGTGCTGCGCTGGGCAACCCCCAGAGCAGCCAGTATGAGTCACCACCTCTGTGCCCCTGGCATCACTCCATTCTGCACAGTCCCACCCCTCACCCCTCAAACCCCAACCAGGTGGATGGGCAACTCCCCCGGCTAGTCAGGCTGAGTGACCACCTCACTGCTTGTGGCACCACCCCGATCCTGTACCCCGCACTCGCCTCCCTTCCTCCCAGCTGCTGGGAGCCTTCTAGCACCCCACTCTGCACCACATGCCAATACCTGCTCTGCCCGCCGTGGCGAAGTGCTGTGCACATGCAGGCTACTAACTGTGGACCCACTGTACAATCTGTGTCTCACATTATGCATTAACTGTCCCCCCAGGAGAAGACGGCGTACAATCGCAGGTAGTGGGAAAAGATCAAAGTGGTCCTGACCGCCGCAGAGGGCGATGGACCTGGTCAGTGTGGTGGGAGAGTGGGCAGTTGTCCAGGCTGAAGTCGACATGGGACAACCAAGTGCGCCTCCAACGAGTTGCAATGTCTCTATGGCACGTATGTTACCCCTCACACCCACACCACACCTACCCAAGATCTCACCATGTGCCTTGTCTTTTGTTTTGCAGGATTATTTTCCGATGAGACCGGACCGTCCGGTGTCCCTCATCCCCATCCGCAACCCCACAACATCCTGGAGCACCAGTCCGGCGATGACACCGACCTTTCAACATTGCTATTACCTGCACTCACCACTATCCCAGAGACTCTCGCCTCGGTGGGTCATGATAGTGAAGAGGCTCCCAGGCCACTCGTGTGCGCACATCACACATGCTGCGGTACATCAGGTGGAGGTAGGAACCTCCCAGTGGGCGGAAATTCAGAGGGCGACCCGATTCCTTGGACAGCTTGTCTCCAGATGGGTCTCATGCTTCTGGAAAGGACGGTTCCTTCCATTGTGGAGATGCAGATGCAGAGTCAGGGACTACAGGAGGGTGTATCAGCAATGTTCCAGTGCCTGCAGGTGCAGTTGGAGGAGTTACACTGCCTGAGAAGGAGGCGTGCCGGAAATGTATGCTACCTGAGCCAACACCAAACGAGTGGCATTCGCAGTGCAAGCATTGGGTGCAAGGGTCACGGCCATGGGTCAAGATGGCCAAGACCAGGGGCACACTTTGTGGGCGGTAGCTGATGGACAGGACAGGGCAGCCCTGGAACAGGCAGACATGTGCAAGGGCCACATGGACATTGCTGTGGCACTCCAGAGCGTGGCCCAATCACAATAGGCCATGGCGGTGGGCACCAAGAGCAGTGCCATGGCGCTGGCTGACCTGAGCCAGTCACAGAGAAGGTCGTCCAGTGCCTGTGCTCCACGGCATAAACACACTGGTTGAGAAGAGAGTGGGCCTCCAGGACTGGCAGTGCCAGGTGAAGATGGAGACTCCGGAGCTCACTCCAGTCGCACCCCTGTCCCAAGGGGTAGCCAGGGAGCCATCAGGCACCCCGAGGGAGGAAGATGTGATGGGGCCCGTTCCGGTGACTCCTGCAGGGAAGGTGCTGGAACACTGCAATGCCTCCGAATCTCCTCCACTTGTCACTGGCTCTTCCGATCGTGCAGCACACAGGTTAGCTTTAAGGGCCAGGGCACAATTATTGTACATAAAACATTAAACACCTGTTCACCAATGTTCCGAACTGCCTCTGTCCCAGTCTATCTGGAGGGTTGGGCTGGGCTGGGGGGCGAGGGTGTGCCAGGTGAGGTGGGTGGGTGGGGCAGGAGGGGTAGGCGGGGTGGGTGGGGGGGGGGGTGGGGGGGGGGGGTGCAGGCGCGAGGGTGGGAATGTGGTCTGCGGCCGGTGATGTGGGGTGTGGGTGTTGGAGGAAGAAAAGGGGCAGGGTCCTTAAGACAGTGCAACCTTCCCCTTGGGGTCATCCTGGGAAGTGGCAGAGTGTGGGGTCAGAGATGTAGGGGTGCCATAAGGTAGGGCCTAACCGGTGAGTGACCCAGCACTGCTCATGACCCCCATAACAAACACTCCACCCCAAACTCAATCCCGACCTCTGCCTCCCCAGAAGGTCTGTGGGGCCGTGCTATGGAATGGCCAGCACGCAAGCAGGGATCACCCAGATGTGTCATGATATGCAAACATACAACCAATGAACACTCATAATAGGACACAACCAATGGGCAGTCAGGACACTCAGAGGTGGCATCACCACAAGGGGGCATGACATAAACACTATAAAAGGGATGAGGCACTCACACCCTGCCTCTTTCCACAGACAGACATCTAGAGAGTTAGACAGGGTTGATCAGCAGCATCACACCCCAGCACGTGGCTTAGAGCAAGCTGGTACAGTTAGACTGAGTTACTACAGTTAGATTAGCAGAGAGTCGAACTCATTTGAGAAATGTGTTAATAGTTCAATAAACATGTTGAACTCATTTCAGAGTCTGGAGCATCCTTTAGTTAAGACTGCATCAAGTAGCAGCCTGTGTTATCCGAAGCAGCATAACACAACATGATACCAGGAGTGACTGTTCAATCTATTTAGTTGAACTCAGCAAGATCCGTGACAACCAGCTACTGAACACAGGCACAATGGACAAGATTCAGGCTCCTCATCAGCTCAGGACCACCGGCAATCTTAGTGCCAACAGGCGGTCATTCAAGCAGAAATTTTGACTAGAAGTGGAAGCATCCGACCTCAATGGCACGACCGATGCTCGGAAGATAGCTCTCCTATTCACCACTGCTGGTGACCATGCGATAGAGATGTTCAACTCCTTTCACTTTTCCGAAGGGCAGGACAAAACAAAGTACCAAACCATCCTGGACAAATGCGACAGTCACTGCAAGGTGGACACCAACAAAATCTTCGAGCGCGACATCTTCAAGCAGAGGATGCAAGGTAAAGACGAATCATTCAACTCCTATCTAACTGACCTTAGACTGCTAGCGCAATCCTGCAACTTCGGTGAAATCACTGACTCCATGATCAGAGACCAAATCGTTTTTGGAGTCCACTCTGATCCTCTGCGAGAGCAATTATTGAAAATCAAGCACATGACCCTGCCTGTCGCGATTGAAACAAGTACTGTGCATGAGCACTCTAAAAATCGCTATTCATAGTACAAAACGGCAGAAAGTGAAAAACAAGCCTCCCACGAGGTGGAGAGCGTTCAGGCCATCTCCCGAATGCACATTGACGAAAACGGCCATTTCGCACGCTCTTCCAGACGCCCGACGCATGCGCAATGCGATCGGGAACACGAAGCGGCGAAAACCGCACTGCGGAGGTGCAGACGTCCGAGAAGCGCACCGCGCATGCGCAACGACGCACTGAGCGTCATGGCGTGTGCGAACTGCGGCACCGCACATTTTTTAAAAAACTGCCCTGCAAGAGGCAAACGCTGTTTAAACTGTGGGAAATCAAACCACTATGCAGCCCTGTGCAGATCTGCACCACCAGTCAGGAGCTAGCACTCCCAATTCCAACAGCCACTCATCAGAAGTGTGCAACACCGAATGCATGACTCTGATCCAGGCAGTGCGACGGATCCAGATGATGAATACCTGGACAACACTTACCGAGTGAGCATTTATTACGAAGCGCGAATACGCCACACCGGACACATCGCGAGTCCAATCAATCCTGGCCGTGGATTCCGAGGACGAATGACATGCAGTGATGAAGGTCAACCACTGCCCCATCCAGTTCAAACTGGACACAGGTGCCTCCGCCAACCTGATTTCACAGGTGGACTTCAAGAGAATCAAGAAGCCCCCCACAATCCTTCCAGCTGCCTGCAAACTCCTGGACTGCAATGGAAACGCAATCAAGGCACTGGGTCCTGCCACCTGCAGGTGTCCAGCCGACACACACAAGCAAGCTTATGCTTCGAGATTGTTAAACCAGACAGGGCGTTCCTGCAAGGTGCATATGCCTGCAAGCAACTGAACCTCATTCAAAGAGTCTACACCGTGACGCCGTCCCATTCGGATCTTCAGGCCAGCATCGACGACATCCTAACCCAGTACCCAGATGTATTTAGTGGGATGGGCACGCTGCCATACGCGTACAAGATTCTGCTGCGGCCTGATGCCAAGCCAGTGGTCCACACACCACGACGTGTCCCTGCTCCACTGAGAGAGCACCTGAAGGCAGAGCTCACGAGTCTACAACAAAAAGGCATCATCTCCAAGGTCACTGAACCAACCGACTGGGTCAGCTCGTTGGTGTGTGTAAAGAAGCCTTCGGGGGACCTAATCATCTGCATTGACCCCAAGGATCTAAACAAAAACATTATGCCGGAACATTACCCCATCCCGAAGAGGGAAGAAATCACGAGTGAGATGGCACACGCCCGCTTCTTCACAAAATTGGACGCATCCCAAGAATTTTGGCAAATCCAACTTGAAGAATCCAGCAGAAGGCTCTGCACCTACAACACGCCTTTTGGCAGATTCTGCTACAACCGAATGCCATTTGGCATCATCTCGGCATCAGAGATTTTCCATCACATCATGGAACAGGTGATGGAGGGAATAGAAGGGGCTTGTGTCTATGTTGACGATATCATAATCTGGTCCACAACCCCAGAGGACCATGTGTCACGACGCAAGAAAGTATTCCGACGCATACATGAACATGGCCTTAAGCTAAACAGGTCCAAGTGCTGTTTTGGGACATCCACGCTGAAGTTCCTGGGCGATCAGAGTTTGCCGCAACATGGTGTGCACCGAGACACAGACAAAATAAAAGCCATCGAGGCAATGAAGGTCCCCGAGGACAAGAAGGCAGTACTGGGAATGGTCAATTTCCTTGGCAAGTTCATCCCGAATTTGGCCACACACACCACGGCCCTACGCAACCTGGTGAAAAAATCAACCGCCTTTGAGTGGAAGGCGGAGCACCGAACAGAGTGGCTGGAGCTGAAAGCCAAGCTCACCACTGCAACCGTCCTTGCATTCGTTGGCCCAGACCGAGAGACCAAGATATCCACAGATGCGAGTCAGGATAGCATTGGGGCGGGTGTTGCTTCAAAGAGACGACACGTCATCCTGGATATCAGTAGCATATGTGTCACGGGCAATGACACCCACTGAGACCAGATATGCGCAGATTGAGAAGGAGTGTTTAGGTCTTCTCACCGGTATCCTCAAATTTCATGATTATGTCCACGGCTTGCCAACTGTTGGGACGGATCATAGGCCTCTGGTCCACAACACCCAAAAGGACCTGAACGACATGACGCCTTGTTTGCAGAGAATTCGGCTCAAACTCCGGAGGTATGATTTCAATTTGGTGTACACACCTGGGAAGGAGCTCATCATCACCGATGCATTGTCCCACTCCGTCAACTCACCCAGTGAACCACTGGAGATCATCCAGCACATTGAATTGCAGGTACAACTGTGTGCAAGCACTCTCCCGGTAACAGATGAGAAGATTGTTCTCATCCGAGAAGAGACGGCCAAAGACCCCCTGTTGCAGCGAGTCATCCACAACCTCAGCAATGGCTGCCAGAAAGGGCAATGCCCTCAATTCTACAACATCAAGGATGACCTGACGCTGATCGACGGCATCCTGCTCAAGCTGGACAGGATAGTCATCCTGCTACGTCTCCAGAGCATGGTGCTGAGACAGATTCATGAGGGACACCTGGGCATAGAAAAGTGCAGACGCAGGGCCCGTCAAGCTGTCTACTGGCCCGGCATCAACCAGGACATCACAGATATGGTCCTGAACTGCGAAAACTGTCAGAGGTTCCAACCAGTGCAGAGCAAGGAGACGCTCCAACCACATGACTCTCCGTGGTCCAAGGTTGGCATTGACCTATTCCATGCGAATAGTCGCGACTATATCTTAATCATCGATTACTTTTCGAAATATCCTGAGATGCTGAAGCTGCCAGACCTCACCTCACGGACCGTCGTCAAAGCGTGTAAAGAGACATTCTCACGGCATGGCATCCCGAGCACCGCCATGAGCGACAATAGCCCGTGCTTCCACAGTCGAGAATCGTCCATGTTTGCCAAGAGCTACAATTTCAGGCATGTCACCTCCAGTCCGCACTATCCGCAGTCCAATGGCAAAGTTGAAAAAGGGATGCTCATCGTTAAGCAGCTCATCCGTAAGGCCTCGGACTCCGCTTCCGACATACACCTTGCACTATTTGCATACCGGGCGACTCCCTTGTCCACTGGCATGTCGCCAGCTCAACTGCTGATGAACAGGAACCTGCGGACGACGCTTCCAGCAATACACCTGCCCAACCTTGATCACCTCCCGGTGCTGCAGAAGATGCAGCAGCTTCGCGACAGCCAGAAGCAGGGCTATGACACACATGCCACCGATCTGGACGTGCTATCCCCGGCAGACACGGTCAGGATCAAGATACCGGATGGTGGGAGGTCTGCTCCGGCTGTCGTTGTTCGACAGGCCGCGCCCAGATCCTATGTCATACATATGGCTGATGGCTCCATTGTGCGAAGGAATCGAAGGGCACAGCGAAAAGTTGCTTGCCCACAACCCCTTTCCCCTCTATTTCCACATGTCAAATTGCCACCTCCAGACACCTCGAACAATGAGGCCACCAGTCGTACCTCCCACTCTCCTGCCAAGACACCGTCATCCCCTCCGCCACCTCTCTGGCGGTCGGCGAGGATCAGACACAAGCCTCAGAGACTGGACTTATGAGCATTTGTTTTGTTTGTTCTGTTCTGTATTCCTCAGTCAGTCACATTAGACAGACACATTCAAATGTATAAAGAAAAAATAAACAAATAATGGGGGAGATGTCATGATACGCAAAAATGCAACCAATGAACACTCAGAAAAGGACACAACCAATGGGCAGTCAGGACACTCAGAGGTGGCATCACCACAAGGGGGCATGACATAAACACTATAAAAGGGATGAGGCACTCACACCCAGCCTCTTTCCACAGACAGACATCTAGAGAGTTAGACAGGGTTGATCAGCAGCATCACACCCCAGCACGTGGCTCAGAGCAAGCTGGTACAGTTAGACTGAGTTACTACAGTTACATGAGCAGAGTAGAGCTCATTTGAGAACTGTGTTAATAGTTCAATAAACACGGTGAATTCATTTCAGAGTCAGGAGCATCCTTTAGTTAAGACTGCATCAAGTAGCAGCCTGTGTTATCCGAAGCAGCATAACACAACAAGATGGACATTGATTTGATTTTGATTTGATTTATTGTCACATGTACCGCAGTATTTTTCTGCGGCCGAGGGAACGTACATAGTACGAACAGAGTAGACACAAGAATTATCAACAGGGAACATTGACAAATGGTACATCGACAAACAGTGATTGGTTGCAGTGCGGAACAAGGGGCCAAACAAAGCAAATACATGAGTAAGAGCAGCATAGGGCGGGGGTCGTTGTGGAGTCTTGTAGCTGTGGGGAAGAGGCTGTTCCTATGTCTGGATTGATGCGTTGGGTGTTCAACACTTGAAGTAGTGCAACACTATTTTATTAGAAGGTGAACTATTTAAACATACTTGTACTGTGAGTAAATACGATACTAGCTTTAACGAAAGACCTTTGCCTTGTCCTAACCAGTTGATGCACTCAGCACATGGTGAATGTCTGTGTTGCAGGCTGTGCACTCTGTGCTCCTAGCTATCTGCTACTCCAATGAGCGGGAACTCTGATGCCCCCTGTCTTTATAGTGCGTGTGCTCTCACTGGTGATTGGCTGTGGTGTTGTGTATGTTGATTGGTCCCACTGTGTGTCCATCAGTGTGTGTCTGCACCATGATATACTGGTGTATATTATGACATCCCCGCTTTTATACAAAAAAATGTGCCTGCATGACAATAAATAGTGCATGGTGAATGTTCCTGACTACGTGTGTGCGAAATATTTATACGAGTATGTACATAAAACTAAGCTATTTACATGGGAAGGTGCCTGGTGCAGAAAAAAACTGTCACACAAATAACGAGATGAACACTATATACAAGCCACTTGAACGATTAAAGAGGTGGTGGTGGCGTAGTGGGAATGTCATCATAACCAATAATCCCGAGGCCTTGGTTCATGCTCTTTAGATGTGGGTTCGAATCCCATGAGGGCTACATGACAATAGATGGAATTTAAATTTGGTTAATAAAGTTGGAATTTTTTGCGTTTGATAAGGTTCCCCACGGTAGGCTATTGCAAAAAATACAGAGGCTGGGGATTGAGGGTGATTTAGAGATGTGGATCAGAAATTGGCTAGCTGAAAGAAGACAGAGGGTGGTGGTTGATGGGAAATGTTCAGAATGGAGTACAGTCACAAGTGGAGTACCACAAGGATCTGTTCTGGGGCCGTTGCTGTTTGTCATTTTTATCAATGACCGAGAGGAAGGCGCAGAAGGGAGGGTGAGTAAATTTGCAGACGATACTAAAGTCGGTGGTGTTGTCGATAGTGTGGAAGGATGTAGCAGGTTACAGAGGGATATAGATAAGCTGCAGAGCTGGGCTGAGAGGTGGCAAATGGAGTTTAATGTAGAGAAGTGTGAGGTGATTCACTTTGGAAGGAATAACAGGAATGCGGAATATTTGGCTAATGGTAAAGTTCTTGAAAGTGTGGATGAGCAGAGGGATCTAGGTGTCCATGTACATAGATCCCTGAAAGTTGCCACCCAGCTTGATAGGGTTGTGAAGAAGGCCTATGGAGTGTTGGCCTTTATTGGTAGAGGGATTGAGTTCCGGAGTCAGGAGGTCATGTTGCAGCTGTACAGAACTCTGGTACGGCCGCATTTGGAGTATTGCGTACAGTTCTGGTCACCGCATTATAGGAAGGACGTGGAAGCTTTGGAGCGGGTGCAGAGGAGATTTACCAGGATGTTGCCTGGTATGGAGGGAAAATCTTATGAGGAAAGGCTGATGGACTTGAGGTTGTTTTCGTTGGAGAGAAGAAGGTTAAGAGGAGACTTAATAGAGGCATACAAAATGATCAGGGGGTTGGATAGGGTGGACAGTGAGAGCCTTCTCCCGCGGATGGATATGGCTGGCACGAGGGGACATAACTTTAAACTGAGGGGTAATAGATATAGGACAGAGGTCAGAGGTAGGTTCTTTACGCAAAGAGTAATGAGGCCGTGGAATGCCCTACCTGCTACAGTAGTGAACTCGCCAACATTGAGGGCATTTAAAAGTTTATTGGATAAACATATGGATGATAATGGCATAGTGTAGGTTAGATGGCTTTTGTTTCAGTGCAACATCGTGGGCCGAAGGGCCTGTACTGCGCTGTATTGTTCTATGTTCTATGTTCTAAATGGAAGAACAGAACAGACCAGAGAGTCCATCAGTGCACAAAGTTCACAAATTAAATCTCTGAGGTGGGCGACGAATTCTGGTTGACCGCCTCAAGGGTGGGTCAGGAGCCACCGGCTGAGGAGCGGGCTGGACTGCGTCAGAGTGAGGAGGATGCAGAGTAACCGGAATCTCCGCATAGTCCAGGTCAGGGACAACAGGAGGGCATGGCACTGGCAGAGGATCACCGAGCGAGCGCGGAACAAGACGAAGGGCACGTCGATTACGGCGCAGAATGGAACCATCCGGTAGATGAGGCAGGAACGAGAGGGGAGCCACCTGCCGAAGAACCACAGCAGTTGCAGACCAGCCACCATCCGGAAGATGGATGCGGACATTGTCATCTGGAGCCAGAGCAGGGAGATCCGCTGCACGGGAGTCATGAGCCGCCTTGTGCTGTGCATGAGACAGTTGCATTCGTTGAAGGACCGGAACGTGGTCGAGGTCTGGGACGTAAATGGATGGCACCATCGTCCTCAGGGTGCGACCCATGAGCAGCTGGGCTGGCGACAGGCCAGTGGACAGTGGGGCCGAGCGATAGGCCAGCAGGGCGAGGCAGAAGTCGGATCCCGCATCGGCAGCCTTGCAGAGGAGCCGTTTGACTATGTGGGCTCCCTTCTCCGCTTTGCCATTGGATTGGGGGTACAGGGGACTGGGTGTCACATGCACAACATTGTACCTCCTGGCAAAGTTGGACCAATCCTGGCTTGCGAAGCAGGGGCCATTGTCCGACATCACAGTGAATGGGATGCCGTGACGAGCAAAGGTGTCCTTCCAGGCACGGATGACTGCAGACGATGTGATGTCGTGCAAACGTACCACCTCCGGGTAGTACATAGTCCCTGCCCAGCACATGGAACAGGTCGATGCCGACCTTGAACCAAGGGGACGTGACCAACTCATGGGGCAGTAGGGTCTCACGTGGTTGGGCCGGCTGGAGCCACTGACAGGTGGGGCAGTTGAGCACTGTGTTGGCGATGTCCTCATTGATGCCGGGCCAGTACACTGCCTCTCGGGCCCGTCGGCGGCACTTCTCCACGCCAAGATGGCCCTCGTGTGGCTGTTCCAAGACAAGCTGGCGCATACTGTGCACGATAACAATGCTGTCCAGCTTCAGGAGGACACCATCAACTACCGCCAGATCGTCTCTGATGTTGTAGAACTGTGGGCATTGGCCCTTGAACCACCCGTCTGTTAGCTGGTGCATGACACGCTGTAGCAGGGGGTCAGCCGCAGTCTCGCAGCGAATTTGGACGAGGCGTGGCCGGTAGATTGGAGGCCACGAAGGCCACATAGCCGTCAACCTGGCAGACGATCCCGCTGGGTCACACGGGGTGTTGACTGCCCTGGACCGAGCGTCGGCTATGATCAGGTCTTTGCCCGGGTGTATACGAGCTGGAAGTCGTATCGCCGGAGTTTGAGCAGAATGCGCTGGAGGCGAGGCGTCATGTCGTTCAAGTCTTTTTGTATTATATTGACGAGCGGGCGATGGTCGGTCTCGACGGTGAATTGGGGAAGGCCGTACACATAATTATGAAATTTGACGACACCGGTCAACATGCCCAGGCACTCTTTTTCTATCTGCGCGTAGCGCTGTTCCGTGGGGTCATGGCACGTGACGCATATGCAACGGGGCCCATGATGAGGCCTCATCACGTTGCAGGAGCACTGCCTCAATGCCAGATTGGCTGGCATCGGTCAAAATTTTTGTCTCTTTCGCTGGATCAAAAAAGGCCAATACCGGGGCCGTGATAAGTTTGGATTTAAGTTCTCTCCATTCGCGCTCGTGGGCAGGAAGCCATTGGAAGTCTGTCGTCTTCCTGACCAGGTTTCTGAGAGCTGTGGTATGAGAGGCGAGGTGAGGGATGAACTTCCCTAGGAAGTTGACCATGCCCAGAAATCGGAGGACCGCCTTCTTGTCCTCTGGCTTTTTCATGGCTGTGATGGCAGCCACCTTGTCCGCATCCGGCCGCACACCCAACTGGGAGATGTGGTCCCCTAGGAACTTGAGTTCCGTCTGGCTGAAGGAGCATTTGGCACTGTTGAGGCGTAGGCCCTGCTCCCGTATGCGTTTGAACACGCGCTGGAGGCGACTGACATGCTCCTGCTCCTGGTGGACCAAATGATTATGTTGTCGACATAGACGCGAACACCGTCAATACCTTCCATCATTTGTTCCATGATCCCGTGGAACACTTCTGAAGCAGATATGATCCCAAACGGCATCCTTTTGTAACAATATCTGCCAAAAGGGGTGTTAAAGGTACACAGTTTCCTGCTGGATCTGTCTAGTTGAATTTGCCAGAATCCCTTCGAGGCGTCAAGTTTGGTGAAGAGCTTGGCGCGAGCCATCTCGCGTGTGATCTCTTCGCGCTTGGGGATTGTGTAATACTCCCTCATTATGTTGCAATTCAGATCCTTTGGATCAATGCAGATTCTGAGCTCGCCGGAAGGCTTTTTTACGCACACCATGGAACTGACCCAGTCGGTTGGTTCCGTAACTCTGGAGATCACTCCTTAGTCTTGGAGATCCTGCAGCTCCTGAGGATCTCCAAGACTAAGATCCTTGAGGGGTTCTGGGACTCTGTGAGGTGCATGCATCACAGGCATGGCGTTCTGTTTGAATAGGTTCCTGTAAGTATATGGGAGTGTGCCCATGCCTTCGAAGACGTCGCGGTGTTGGTCGATGATGGCGTTGAGTTACGCCCTGAAGTCAGCATCCTGGAAGGCAGACATGTCATCAGGAGAGAGAGAGTGAACTCTTTGAACGAGGTTTAGCAGCTTGCACACCTGTGCGCCAAGCAGAGAGTCCTTCGATGAGCCCACGATCTCGAAAGGAAGGATGGCTTTTCGTGACTTGTGCGTCACTTCGAGTTGGCATGACCCGGTAGCAGGAATGATGTTGCCATTGTTGTCCAATAGCTGGCAGGCCGATGGAAGAATGGTTGGTTTGACACGAAGGCTTTGGAAAGCAAACCACGCCATGAGATTGGCGGAGGCACCAGTGTCCAGGCGGAATCGTATTTGGGACCGGTTGACCGTCATGGTGGCACACCACTCATCGTCTGGATCGATGCTGTATACCGACAGCGGCTGGTGTCTTTGCTTCGGGGACAGCCTGTTTTTCGTTACGACACCAACTCGAAAAAGCGCCTTCGGGTCACTGCTGTGTGGGGAGTCGGAATCGGACTCGGTGACCGTGGGTTGAATTGCCCAAACATTCCTGCGAGGTTGGCTGAAGCGATATGAATTGGAAGGCTGAGCTGCTTGACAGCAGGCAGCATAGTGGCCAAGTCTTCCACATCGTAGGCATTGTCGAGATTTTGCGGGGCATTGCCGCTTTAAATGGGCGGAGCCACAGTTGCCGCACGTCGTGACGTCAGCATGTTCGCTGCACCACCGCGCATGCACGGTGTGGTCATGCATGGTGCGCACCTGTGCATTACGTTCCTCCACTTTGCCGTCCCCTCGTTTGATGCGTACAAGCGCGGAAGTCCGCGAAAAGCGTGCGAAATGGCCGCCCTCATCCAGGCTGAGGCCCTGGAGGTGCTTAATCACTTGTACCCGTTCCGCCTCGTGAGGACCTTGCCGCGCCGTTCCAGCCGCTTGTAGATGGGAGTACCGACTGGTGGCATTTTCATGTAGGACACAGGTCTCGATGGCGGTCGCTAGGGTGAGTTGCTTTACTTTGAGGAGCTGCTGACGTAGGGGGTCCGACTGAACACCAAAAACGATCTGGTCGTGTATCATGGAGTCGGAGGTGGGCCCGTAGCTGCAAGATTGCGCAAGGATTCGGAGGTGCATTAGAAAGGATTGGAAAGGTTCGTCCTTACCCTGCAAACGCTGCTGGAACACATAGTGTTCAAAACTTTCATTCACCTCTACGCTGCAGTGAGTGTCAAATTTGAGGAGAACCGTCTTGAACTTCGTCTTGTCATCGTCATCTGCAAAGGTGAGAGAGTTGAAAATGTGGATGGCATGGTCCCCGTCCGTGGAGAGGAGAAGAGCAATCTTCCTGGTGTCCAAGGCTGTCCCTGGCTTCGAGGAAGAGCTGGAAGCGCTGTTTGAAAATCTTCCAGTTGGCCCCGAGGTTGCCGGCGATGCAGAGCGGCGATGGCGGGCTGATGTTGTCCATGTTGCAGGATGGCGGAAGGCAGATCACTTGCAGGTAGGTCTAAGAAGTGTTAGTCTGCAACCACCCCTGGTATCATGATGTGTTGGGTCTTCTGGATCACACACAGGTCACCAACATTTGAAGTAGTGCAACACTATTTTATTAAAAGGTTAACTATTTAAACATACTTGGACTGTGGGTAAATACGACACTCGCTTTAACGAAAGACCTTTGCCTTGTCCTAACCAGTTGATGCACTCAGCACATGGTGAATGTCTGTGTTGCAGGCTATGCGCTCTGTGCTCCTAGCTATCTTCTACTCCAATGAGCGGGAACTCTGATGCCCCCTGTCTTTATAGTGTGTGTGCTCTCACTGGTGATTTGCTGCGGTGTTGTGTATGTTGATTGGTCCCACTGTGTGTCCATCAGTGTGTGTCTGCACCATGATATACTGGTGTATATTATGACATGGATGTGCGGGTCTTCAGACTTCTGTACCTTCCGCCTGATGGAGGGTCTGGAAGAGGGCAATGCCTGGGTGGGAGGCGTCCCTGATAATGCTGTCTGCCTTCCAGAGGCAGCGGGAGGTGTGTACAGAATCAATGTGGTGGTGGCAAGTTTCTGTGATGACTTGGGCTGAGTTCACCACACACTGCAGTTTCATGCGATCTTGGACCGAGCAGTTGCCATACCAGGCTGGGATGCAGCCGGATAGGATGGTCTCTATCGCACACCTTTAGACATTTGTGAGAATCGATGCAGACATGCCAAATTTCTTTAGCTTCCGTAGGAAGTAGAGACGTTGTTGGGCTTTCTTGACTGTTGCATCAACGTGAGTGGACCAGGATTGACTGTTGGTGATGGTGACCCCCAGGAACTTAAAGCTATCGACCATCTCCACTTCGGAGCCATTGATGCAGACGGGAGTGTGGAATGTCGTACCAAAGGCAGGAGCCAGACTTTGCCAAATGATGAGGAGCACCAAAGCTCATTGCACAGCAGGTCGCCATGATCCTCTGTACCATGGCCCAAACCCGCTGATATTGCCAACCCAGGGCCAGTACCCTGTAGTGACAATGGTGGGAAGCTTGGGGGGAGAATGGGGCAGGAAAGGGGGTAGAGGAAGGGGTGGGTGGGTATGGGGGGTTTGGGGAACTGGGACAGAGAGACTGGGCTACCAGTAGCCAGGCCTTCTACTCGGCGAACCTGGAGGTTATGAGGTTCCCCCATGTGCGGCGCCCTCGCACACATGTTGTGTGGCCTTCTGTGCCTGCCCATGCTATGTCCATCCAGGCCATCCTCCACATCTTCCTCGTCGAATGATGCCTGGCATTACTCTTCTTCCTCCACCAGCATGTCTCTTCTCTGCAGCATGATGTTGTGCAGGACACAGTAGGCTGGCACGATGTGGGATAACCTCCTCTAGCTATATTGGACGGCCCCACCAGAGCGGTCCAGGCATCGGAACCACATCTTTAGGGCATCAATGCACCACTTGATGAGGCTCCTCGTTGCTACATGGGCATCATTGTAACAGTTCTCCTCCTCGTCAGTCTGGGGTCGCCGGTCAAGCGCCATTAGCCATGACTGTAGTGAATTTCGGCGGGAGCGGTGCGCAGGGGCCTTCTGGGAGGTGGTGAGTATTTACTTTAAAAAGCCTTACCTTTGCAGGAGCAGCCCTTTGAATTTCGGCGGGAGCGGTGCGCAGGGGCCTTCTGGGAGGAGGTGAGTATTTATTTTAAAAACCCTTACCTGGTCCCGTGTCTGTTCTTCTTTTCTGTTTTATTTTTTTTTATATAAGGCGAGAACCGGAAGTTCGACCCGCGGACTTCTGGGAAGGCCCCCCCCCCCAACCAATAAATTCTGGTGGAGAGGAAACCCGAGACACTACACGTGTAGTGTCTCCCACCCGCCCTCCTCCTCTAACCTAATAATAAAACCCATTGGTGTGAGGTAAGTACCATATTTTATTATTAACACTAAGAAGGTAAGTAAGTGATTTTTACTCATTTTTACTTTTGTACCTTTTTCAAAGTGTGTGTGTGTCGGGGGGAAACTGAAGTGACATCACAGATAAGCTGTGGCCTGAGTGGCTGGTTGGGATTCTACACTAAATTTAAAAAATTGAGCATTGGTAACTAATTAAACATAATTACTTAATTATAATTTAGAGGGATATCTAAGCCAGAGATCGGAGAGTACTATATTTAGCTTTCGCATTTCTATTAGAAATCTAGTGCTAGGAAACAGATAGTTAACAGTAACTTTGAAATTTAAAAAAAATATATTCAAAAAAAAAAAAATTTTAATTTTAATTTTAATTAATTGACGCAATGTCAGTTAGAGGGGTGCTGTGCTCTGACTGTGAGATGTGGCAGGTCCGGGATGCTTCCAGCGTCCCGGATGGCTTCATCTGCAGAAAGTGCACCCAACTGGAGCTCCTCACAGACCGCATGGTTCGGTTGGAGCAGCAATTGGATGCACTTAGGAGCATGCAGGTGGCGGAAAGCGTCATAGATCGCAGTTATGTAAATGTGGTCACACCCAAGGTGCAGGCAGAGAAATGGGTGACCACCAGAAAGGGCAGGCAGTCAGTGCAGGAATCCCCTGTGGTTGTCCCCCTCTCGAACAGATATACCCCTTTGGATACTGTCGGGGGGGGGGCAGCCTATCAGGGGAAAACAGCAGCAGCCAGAGCAGTGGCACCATGGCTGGCTCTGATGTTCAGAAGGGAGGGTCAAAGCGCAGAAGAGTAATAGTAATAGGGGACTCTATAGTCAGGGGCACAGATAGGCGCTTCTGTGGACGTGAAAGAGACTCCAGGATGGTATGTTGCCTCCCTGGTGCCAGGGTCCAGGATGTCTCCGAACGGGTAGAGGGCATCCTGAAGGGGGTGGGCAAACAGGCAGAGGTCGTTGTACATATTGGTACTAACGACATAGGCAGGAAGGGGCATGAGGTCCTGCAGAAGGAGTTCAGGGAGCTAGGCAGAAAGTTAAAAGACAGGACCTCGAGGGTTGTAATCTCGGGATTACTCCCTGTGCCACGTGCCAGTGAGGCTAGAAATAGGAAGATAGAGCAGCTAAACACGTGGCTAAACAGCTGGTGTAGGAGGGAGGGTTTCCATTATCTGGACCACTGGGAGCTCTTCCGGGGCAGGTGTGACCTGTATAAGAAGGACGGGTTGCATTTAAACCGGAGAGGCATAAATATCCTGGCTGCGAGGTTTGCTAGTGTCACACGGGAGGGTTTCAACTAGTATGGCAGGAGGGTGGGCACGGGAGCAATAGGTCAGAAGGTGAGAGCATTGAGGGAGAACTAGGGAATAGGGACAGTGTGGCTCTGAGGCAGGGCAGACAGGGAGAAGATGCTGAACACAGCGGGTCTGGTGGCCTGAAGTGCATATGTTTTAATGCAAGAAGTATTTCGGGTAAGGCAGATGAACTTAGAGCTTGGATTAGTACTTGGAACTATGATGTTGTTGCCATTACAGAGACCTGGTTGAGGGAAGGGCAGGATTGGCAGCTAAACGTTCCAGGATTTAGATGCTTCAGGCGGGATAGAGGGGGATGTAAAAGGGGAGGCGGAGTTGCGCTACTGGTTCGGGAGAATATCACAGCTGTACTGCGAGAGGACACCTCAGAGGGCAGTGAGGCTATATGGGTAGAGATCAGGAATAAGAAGGGTGCAGTCACAATGTTGGGGGTTTACTACAGGCCTCCCAACAGCCAGCAGGAGATAGAGGAGCAGATAGGTAGACAGATTTTGGAAAAGAGTAAAAACAACAGGGTTGTGGTGATGGGAGACTTCAACTTCTCCAATATTGACTGAGACTCACTTAGTGCCAGGGGCTTAGACGGGGCGGAGTTTGTAAGGAGCATCCAGGAGGGCTTCTTAAAACAATATGTAGACAGTCCAACTAGGGAAGGGGCGGTACTGGACCTGGTATTGGGGAATGAGCCCGGCCAGGTGGTAGATGTTTCAGTAGGGAAGCATTTCGGTAACAGTGACCACAATTCAGTAAGTTTTAAAGTACTGGTGGACAAGGATAAGAGTGGTCCTAGGATGAATGTGCTAAATTGGGGGAAGGCTAATTATAACAATATTAGGCGGGAACTGAAGAACATAGATTGGGGGCGGATGTTTGAGGGCAAATCAACATCTGACATGTGGGAGGCTTTCAAGTGGCAGTTGAAAGGAATTCAGGACCAGCATGTTCCTGTGAGGAAGAAGGATAAATACGGCAATTTTCGGGAACCTTGGATGACGAGAGATATTGTAGGCCTCGTCAAAAAGAAAAAGGAGGCATTTGTCAGGGCTAAAAGGCTGGGAACAGACGAAGCCTGCGTGGAATATAAGGAAAGTAGGAAGGAACTTAAGCAAGGAGTCAGGAGGGGTCGAAGGGGTCACGAAAAGTCATTGGCAAATAGGGTTAAGGAAAATCCCAAGGCTTTTTACATGTACATAAAAAGCAAGAGGGCAGCCAGGGAAAGGGTTGGCCCACTGAAGGATAGGCAAGGGAATCTATGTGTGGAGCCAGAGGAAATGGGCGAGGTACTAAATTAATACTTTGCATCAGTGTTCACCAAAGAGAAGAAATTGGTAGATGTTGAGTCTGGAGAAGGGTGTGTAGATAGCCTGGGTCACATTGAGATCCAAAAAGACGAGGTGTTGGGTGTCTTAAAAAATATTAAGGTAGATAAGTCCCCAGGGCCTGATGGGATCTACCCCAGAATACTGAAGGAGGCTGGAGAGGAACGAGGTGTTGGGTGTCTTAAAAAATATTAAGGTAGATAAGTCCCCAGGGCCTGATGGGATCTACCCCAGAATACTGAAGGAGGCTGGAGAGGAAATTGCTGAGGCCTTGACAGAAATCTTTGGATCCTCGCTGTCTTCAGGGGATGGCCCGGAGGACTGGAGAATAGCCAATGTTGTTCCTCTGTTTAAGAAGGGTAGCAAGGATAATCCCGGGAACTACAGGCCGGTGAGCCTTACTTCAGTGGTAGGGAAATTACTGGAGAGAATTCTTCGAGACAGGATCTACTCCCATTTGGAAGCAAATGGACGTATTAGTGAGAGGCAGCACGGTTTTGTGAAGGGGAGGTCGTGTCTCACTAACTTGATAGAGTTTTTCGAGGAGGTCACTAAGATGATTGATGCAGGTAGGGCAGTGGATGTTGTCTATATGGACTTCAGTAAGGCCTTTGACAAGGTCCCTCATGGTAGACTAGTACAAAAGGTGAAGTCACTCGGGATCAGGGGTGAGCTGGCAAGGTGGATACAGAACTGGCTAGGCCATAGAAGGAAGAGAGTAGCAATGGAAGGATGCTTTTCTCATTGGAGGGCTGTGACCAGTGGTGTTCCACAGGGATCAGTGCTGGGACCTTTGCTCTTTGTAGTATATATAAATGATTTGGAGGAAAATGTAACTGGTCTGATTAGTAAGTTTGCAGACGACACAAAGGTTGGTGGAATTGCGGATAGCGATGAGGACTGTCGGAGGATACAGCAGGATTTAGATTGTTTGGAGACTTGGGCGGAGAGATGGCAGATGGAGTTTAATCCGGACAAATGTGAGGTAATGCATTTTGGAAGGTCTAATGCAGGTAAGGAATATACAGTGAACGGTAGAACCCTCAAGAGTATTGAAAGTCAAAGAGATCTAGGAGTACAGGTCCACTGGTCATTGAAAGGGGCAACACAGGTGGAGAAGGTAGTCAAGAAGGCATACGGCATGCTTGCCTTCATTGGCCGGGGCATTGAGTATAAGAATTGGCAAGTCATGTTGCAGCTGTATAGAACCTTAGTTAGGCCACACTTGGAGTATAGTGTTCAATTCTGGTCGCCACACTACCAGAAGGATGTGGAGGCTTTAGAGAGGGTGCAGAAGAGATTTACCAGAATGTTGCCTGGTATGGAGGGCATTAGCTATGAGGAGCGGTTGAATAAACTCGGTTTGTTCTCACTGGAACGAAGGAGGTTGAGGGGAGACCTGATAGAGGTATACAAAATTATGAGGGGCATAGACAGAGTGGATAGTCAGAGGCTTTTCCCCAGGGTAGAGGGGTCAATTACTAGGGGGCATAGGTTTAAGGTGAGAGGGGCAAGGTTTAGAGTAGATGTACGAGGCAAGTTTTTTACGCAGAGGGTAGTGGGTGCCTGGAACTCGCTACCGGAGGAGGTGGTGGAAGCAGGGACAATAGTGACATTTAAGGGGCATCTTGACAAATACATGAATAGGATGGGAATAGAGGGATACGGACCCAGGAAGTGTAGACGATTGTAGTTTAGTCGGGCAGCATGGTTGGCACGGGCTTGGAGGGCCGAAGGGCCTGTTCCTGTGCTGTACATTTCTTTGTTCTTTGTTTGTTTGGATAACCCCTGGCATCCAATAGCCAACCCTTTACCCGAGGCAGCACCTTGAGGGTGTCGGGCACCGTCATTTGCGCCAGGATGAATGCACCTTGAGCACTGCCCGGATATCGGGTGCAGATGTGCATGTTGTGCAGCCGGTGGTCATACACCGCCTGCAGATTCATGGAGTGGAATCCCTTCCTCTTCATGAAGGGCACCCCCTCATGTGTCGGTGCCCGTGGGAGAATATGTGTCCTATTGATCACCCCCTAGACCTGATGCATGACATGGTTGGCGGCGAATCCGCTCCCGCGCAACCTGGTGGGCTCAGTCCACATCGTCGTTTATGTAGTCTACTGCCTGGCAATATAGGGCGTCCATGACTGCGCAGATGCACCAGTGCACTAGTCATCTGTGAGATCCCGGATAGGTCCCCGTTCGGTGCCTGCATGGAGCCCGTGGCAAGAAATTCAGGGCGACTGTCACCTTGACAGCCACCGGGAGGGGGTGTCCTCCCCACACCCCCACGGTTCCAGGTGCATCAACATCTAGCACACATGCAGCATGGAGTCTCTGGTCAGCCGGAGTCGTCGGCGACACACTTGGTCTGGCAGGTCCTTGAAGGACAGATGTTGACGGTATATGTGTGGCCTGATGCATTGCCTCCTTCGCTCTTCCCTCCCGACCCATTGGACGGCAGCTCCCCAGCCATATCAGCCGGATGCTGCTCCTCTGGGGAAGGTTCCTGTTCCTCAGGGTCCTACCGAACAGCACCTGTGCATGCAGCCTCAGTGTGTCTGCAAGGACTGCTGCAGCCAGGCAGATGGCAACCACTCCTGACTGATCACTGAAGTCCCTGCTCTGCAGAGGGAAATGTGGTGAGTACGCCCATGCCCATCCAGATCCAACAGGCTTCATGGTGGCCCTGGGTTGCACTGCAGCTCCAGCCGTCGCATGTTGCCCCCTCCCAAACCTGCCCCCCTCCCTCCGGCCGCCTCCCCAACACCTTGCCTTCCATACCACACCCCTGACCCCATCGGTGCCTGCCACGTTGGAGCCTCTAACCCGACCACCCATCCCTGCCGACAGGGACACCGGTGGCTGCTGCCACCCATGTCAGCGGCCCTTGCCCTATGCCCTCCAGTGGGGTATACTGTGTCTGTCCTCCATGGGTGGGCTTTGTGATGCCCCGCCAGTAAGGTGGTACAAGATTGTGAGGTGTGGATGGGGAGATCACCGCATGCAACTGATTGCCTCAATGCTTGATAGCATGCGTGCTGGCGGGGCCCACAGATGAGGCTCTGTGAGGTGGGTTGGGCACCTGTTGGGACTTTAGCTGTAGTGTGCTGTAGATCCTGTTTGCAGCACACAGGTTGTGACATCCTGACCAGGGTCAGAATGGATGAGAGCAGGTGCACAACAGGCAAGCAGGGCTTGGAGACAGCTGATGGTCCTACAGAATGGTCTAGCTTATAGTGTCACTTGTGGGGCCTCTGCCCTGAGAGGGGCAGTATTACAAGGAGGATGCCAAAGGCCACAATGCATGCATCAGCTGTCAGGGGTGCACCGTGCTCTTTCCCTGTTGGCCCTGCAGTGGGGCTGCACTTCAGATGAGTGAACTGAAGAGTGCCAGCATCTAGTGTTCCATTGGGTGCGTATAGCCATGCCTGTCCCGTTGATGGGTCAACTGAGGTCAGCGGGTGGCATGAGGGGCACCCATATAACTGGTGGCACTCTGCACATTTGCAGGACACAGTGGGCAGTAAGCCGAATACACAGCCAAGGGCCTGTAACCTCTGCACAATGGCTTCTCTGCAGGCCATGGCAATGGCGGCCTGTGCCAGGCCAGCCCGATCCCAGGAGTGTGGTGTTCTTTGTGTTCCTTATACTCAGGATGGACTTGTCGTGTACACAAAGACCACAAAAAGCTAAGTCAAATCAACAAAGCTAATATTTATTACACTACTTATTACACAATTTGTTCACTATTCATTCACTATTCCTAAAGCAAGCAATATTATAACTAAACCTGCAATCTACACTAAACTAACACTTATCTCGTGCACATTATCTCAAATTGTTCCCTACTCTGCTCCTAGGCTCTCTAACCTTTTCCCGCCTTCTCTACACTCTCTGAAACCTGAGAGGCATTCCTTTTTATCGGTATGCGTCCCAGCTCCATCTAGTGGCAGAATACAATATTACATTAACTCTTCATTGCCAGAATGTCACAGGGAGAGACACCCAAAACCTGTCTCTGGGTTGCTTCTGCTGCCCCCAGCCCTGGCAGATATCCCCCAACCAGCGGTACAACTATCAGCCCACTGATGCGAGTTTGGAAACTGCTCTTACCTCCTCTCTCTCCCTCAACAGCCACGGCGCCCAGTGCCCGTTTTTAAAAACCGCAAGAGAACCACCTTGGCATCACTTCTGCTTGGTGCGGGCGGAGCATCACGGAGGGCCAGAGAATGATATGCAATGATATGTTAATCATGCAAATACTGGTTTTGCATGCCGACGCCAACGTAGGATGTGGAGCACATTGACACCACAAGCGGGGCCCCAAGTATGGCGGTTGGTTTGGCGCACGCCAACCTCGATTTTCGGCGGTGCCCGATTCTTCGCCCAATTGCGATTTGCGATTCCGGTGTCACGAAGTGGAGAATCCTGCCCTTTATTTTTTACTTCAAAGGGCTTTACTATTGGGTTATTTTAAATTGAATTTATCTTTCCAGGGAAGAAATTACACACATACATACAAAGGAAGTTTCTAGGCAACTTTGGGGAAACACCTTTTAAGGGCCCATGACAAATGACTTTCTCTTTCAGGAGATGTCGACATCATTAACAGGGAAGAACTTGTTGCCCATTCTTACTTGCCCTTAACCCGAGTGGATTGCTCACCGTATCAGGGGGAAGTTGAGAGTCAACTAGATTGCTGTGGGTCTGGAGTCATGTGGAGGTCAGGCCAGGTAAGGACAGAAGATTTACCTCCATAATGGACATGAACCAGATGGGTTTTTACAACAATCAACAATTGTTTTATGGTCACTATTACTGAGGCTAGCTTTTCAATTCCAGATTAATCCGTGAATTCAAATTCAAATTCCACCAGCTGCCCTGATGGGATTTCAATCTATGTTCCCAGAACATGGGTTCTGGGATTCTGGATTAGTAGCCCAGTGACAATACCATCACACTATGATCTCTCCCGATAATGACAGATATTTTACCGCACCTTCACTCACATATTTCACATCTTGCATACAAGGGCAGCTGTTCATCCGTGACAGCCACAAATATATTGCTGCATACTTATTAACATTCTTCCCTTTTTTTTTGCAGGAGAAGGTGACATGAAATAGGTAGCTTCAGGAAAGCGCTGATGGAGGATTAGTGTGCCTATATTTTACCACCCATTGAGGAAAAGGTATCAGTCACCATGAGGAAGGGCATCACTGGCTGTGGTCACCTGTGGTTCAATAATGAGGTTATCTGCATAATTAAGCCACCTTTTTCCATCCCATTTCACTCTAAACCAGCAATCTCTGCTGTCTTTACTCTCATTTATTACATCACAGCTTGTGGGCATTGCTCCCTGGGCCAGTATGCATTACCCATTCCTTAATGCCCTTTAGAAGGTGGTGGTGATCTGCCTTCTTGAACCACTGCACTCCATGCAGCCAAGGTGCTGGGTGGAAGGAAGTACCAAGATTTTGACCCAATAACAATGAAGCAAAGCCGATATAGTTCCAAGTAAGAACATAGAACATAGAACATAGAAGGATAGTATATGGCTTGGATGGGAACTTGCAGATGGTGCTGTTCACATGCATCTAATGCGCTTCGAGGCTGTAGAGGTGGTAGGTTTGGAAGGTGCTGTTGAAGGAGCCTTGGTGAGTTGCCGCAGTGCATTTTGTAAATGATACACATCGCTGCCACTTTCTGTTGCTGGTAGAAAGAAAGAATGCTTAATGTGGTGGATGTGGTGCCAATCAAGCGGCTTGCTTTGTCCTGGATGATATTGAGTTTCTTGAGTGTTGTTGTAAATTCACTGATCCAGGCAAACGCAGAGTATTCCATCACACTCTTGACTTGTGGCTTTTCGATAATAGACAGGCTTTGGGTCGTCGGGAGATGAGTTCGAATCTGCAGAATTCTCAACCATTGACCTGCTGCTGTAATCACTGTTGTAAGTGCTGTGTTACTGCTGCTTAATAGCACTATTGATGACATCTTCTGTCACTTTACTGACGATTGAGAGTAGATATATAGGTGGTAATTGGTTGCTTTTTATGGACATACTGGAGCAATTTTTCACAGTGTTGGATAGATTCCAGTATTGTAGCTGTACAGGAAGGGCTTGGCTAGGGGCACAGCTAGTTCTGGAACAGATCCCTCGGTAATGCTGCTGCAATGTTGTGAGGGCCATAGCCTCTGAAGTATCCAGTGCCTTCAGCCATTTCTTAATATCACATAGAGTGAATGGAGTGGCTGAAGTCTGACATCTGTGATTCTGCGGGCCTCAGGAGAAGGCTGAGCTGGATCATCCACTTGGCACTTCTGGCTGAAGGTGGTTGGGAATGCTTTACATGCTGTGCTCCCCCATCATTGAGGATGTGGATATTTGTGCAGCCTCCTTCTCTTGTTAGTTGTTTAATTGCTTGCCACCATTCACATCTGCAGAGCTTAGAACTGATACACTGGTTGTAGGATTGTTTAGTTCTGTCTATTGCATGCCGCATCCATTGTTTAGTCCTATGTTGGAGCTTCACCAGGTGGATACTTTATTTTAGGTACGTCTATTGCTATCCCTGGCATACTATCCTGCACTCTAAATTGAAACAGAAGTGATCCCCTGGCTTGATGGCAGTGGTAGAGTGCATGGTATGCCGGGCCATGAGGTTCCAGATTATGAATATAATTCTGATGCTGCTGATGGATGCAACTCATGGATGCTCAATTTTGAGTTGCTGGGTCTGTTCAATATCTATCCATTTAGTATGGTGGTAGTGCGACACAACACAGTGGTGGGTAACCTCATTGTGAAGGACTTTGCGGTGGTCACTCCTACCAATATTATCATGGACAGATGCATTTATGACAGGTAGATTGGTGATTCTTGCTGTTTCCCGCACCACCTGCCTCAGATCCGGTCTAGCACATATGTCCTTCAGAACGGTAGCACAATGATTAGCACTGTTGCTTCACAGCTCCTGGGTCCTGGTTCAATTCCTAGCTTGGATCATTGTCTGCCCGGAGTCTGCAAGTTCTCACCCGTGTCTGCGTGGGTATCCTCCGGGAGCTCTGGTTTCCTCCCACAGTCCAAAGATGTGCAGGTTAGGTGGATTGACCATGCTAAATTACCCCCAGTGACCAAAAAGGTTTGGTGGGGTTACTGGGTTACAGGGATAGGGTGGAGGTGTGGGCTTAAGTAGGGTGGTCCTTCCAAGGGCCGGTACAGACTCTTTTGGCCGAATGGTCTCTTTCTGCACTGTAAATTCTATGATTCTAACTTGGCCAGCTCTGACAGAAGTGGTGCTACTGAGCCACTCTTGGTGATAGATGTTGAAGTCTCCCACATGTAGTACATTCTGGGGCCTTGTCACCCTCAAGTGCTTCTTCCAATTGGTGTTCAACATGGAAGGGCCATGATTCATCAGCTGAGGAGTTATTGGGGATGGGGGGTGTTGGTGGGTTTGGCGAGGGGGGGGGTGCGGGGCAGTGGTGTTTCGGTAGAGGGAAACCAGCAGGATATTTCCTTGCCTTTGTTTGGCCTGATCCCATGAGACTCAATGTTGAGAACTCCCAGAGCAATCTCTGTATATTACTGTGCCACCACCTCTGCTGGGTCCATCCTGTACCTGCCCAGCACTCTTTAGCTGTTTGGGTCTCCACTTTTTTACTGAAAGCTCATTTCAATGCCTGCATGGATTGTTGGTGAGATCCAAGTGTGAGCTGCAGCTACCCTTTGTACAAATTTGTGGCAACCGGACAAGACCCCAATGTCTGTGAGGAAACTGGTTGGGAAACACCGACAATTTATAAATTGTGAGGAAAGGGTATTTCACCACAGGAGTAATTTTATTGACAAACAGGGATTTAAAGAAATATTAAGACAAGTTTTATTCTTAACTAAGGACCAACTACATTATCATTACAAAAAACAGCTTACAATTAACATGTTAAACAATTCTTAACAATAAAAGGAAACACTTTAACTTCTAACTTACACCTTCTTCATCTCCAATTAAGCAAAACTCACTACAGGTCAAAAGTCACTTTAAATAAAGTTAACAAGCACAGGGGGCGCGATTCTCCACCCCCACGTCGAAGTGGCTGCGCGTCGTGAACGCCGTCGAGGTTCACGACGGCGCGGAACGGCCCCGGTCCCGACCGATTCAGGCCCTGACAATGGGCCAGTATCGGGGCCGCGTCATCAACCCGCGCAGGCCTTGTCGCCCACGTAAAAGCGGCGCCGAATAGATGAAGCGGCCGGCGCCGCATAACGGACGGCATCCGCGCATACGCGGGTTGGCCGGCGCCAACCCGCGCATGCGTGGTTGCCGTCCTGTCCAAATCCGCCCCGCAAGATGATGGGGGCCGTGGAAGGAAGGAGGTCCTCCTTCAGAGAGGACGGCCCGACGATCGGTGGGCACCGATCGCGGGCCACCCCACATTCAAGGTGAAGCCCGGTGCAGGATCCCCCCCTCGTCCCCCCCACAGGCCGCCCCCCCAGTGTTCACGCACCGCCCACGACTGTAGCGACCAGGTGTGGACGGCGCTGGGGGGAACCCGCCGTTTTGGCCTGGCCGCTCGGCCCATCCGGGCCTCAGAATCGCGGGGGTGGCGGAGAATCGCCATTTTGGGTATCTCCGGCGATTCTCCGGCCTGCGGCCCGCGAAACTCGACTGGCCCGTTCCTGCCACTCTGGAGAATCGTCGGACCGGAGTCCCCGGAAATTTCGGCGGCCCAGGCGATTCTCCCAACCGGCGTGGGAGTGGAGAATCGCGCCCAGGGTTACTTGTTGTCCTCTGTGTGGAGAGTTGTTTTCAGCAAAGGAGCGAGGGGCCCTTTCAACCACAAGCTGCAAGTCCTTCTGACTAAAAGCTAAACTTCTGCTGTAGACTTGGCTCCTCGAATTAATTACATAATCTCTATCCCACTAACTGTCTTATGACTGTCTTACTAAGGGTAAACACAACTCCTCAATCATCTGAACCACGGGAAACCTTCTTTCTTTCAATAAAGGTCCATTGGCCCCATATAGGTAAACAATTAAATGGTTATAATTAATGATTATCCCACTTTTATGACAACCTAACTGCATCTTTTGCAGACACACCGCCTGCTTGCATATTAAACCAGGATTTAGAAAAATATTACTGCAACAGATAAAAAATGAAATTTTGTAATGTCTTAGGCCAGGCCTTTGAGATTGGCCAATTAGAATACGAGTTCCCTAATTAGTGGCCCAATCAGAGAACCCCTTTCTGTCTCTACAACAGGGAGTGTCAGACCCTCTGCACTCCCAACAGGGAGTGTCAGATCCTCTGCACTCCATGGTGTAAACAGCAGACGGAATGGCCATGGTTGTTCAGCTGTTGGGTTTGTAAATAAAAGGAATTCTGGTGACAGGACTTCTGCCTCTGTGGACTTATTACAAATATGTAGAACAATTTCCTGCATTCATCACAAACTGAATAAGCTCTGACCTTTGACTATTGGTGTGATCCAACCTGGAGTTAAAGATCTCGGGCGGGATTCTCCACGAACCGGCGGGGCGGGCAACTCCGGCGCGAAGGAATGGAATCCTCCGCACCTTCAGGGGCTAGGCCGGCGTGGAAGGGGCTAGATGCCACGCCAACAGGCGCCGAAGGGCCTCCGCCGGCCGGCGCGAGTTGTCTTATGCGTGGGAGCGCCAGCGCGTGCTGGTGTCATCCCAGCGCATGCGCAGGGGGGTTCCTCTCCGCGTCGGCCATCGCGGACTGTTACTGCGGCCGATGCGGAGGAATAGAGTTCCCCCACGGCACAGGCCGCCCGCGGATCGGTGGGCTCCGATCGCGGGCCAGGCCACCGTGGCGGCACCTCCTGGGGCCAGAACCCCCTGGGCCCCCCCGAGGACTCCGGAGGCTGCCCGCGGAGCCAGGTCCCGCCGGTAAATACCTGTTGTAATTTACACCGGTGGGACCGGCTGTAAACGGATGGTCACTCGGCCATTGCGGGCCGGAGAATCGCCGGGGGGGGGGCCACTACCAGCGGCCACCGACCGGCGGGGCGCGATTCCCACCCCTGCCAACTCCTTGAGAATTCGGCAGCCGGCGGGGACGGGATTCACGCCCCCCCCCCCCCCCCGGCGGTTCTCCGACCTGGCGGGGGGTTGGAGAATCCCGCCCCTCATTCTCCAGAGATAGATTTCTGCTGGTAGTAAGCAATTGTCTGTCATTACGTGGCTCAGTGGAATAAATAACCAAATTCAGCACTTCTCCATCAAAAGAACGATTCTCCTCAAAAGAGACAGCAAAGACTTCACCAGCATTGGCAGTGGAGCTAAAGGGTGTGATAAGATCAAGGAACTTTTCTTCCAACAGGTCATCAGTTCCTGCGGTGGATTCATTCACTTGACTTTTGTCCGGAAAGCGCCAACCAAGATCTAGAAGCTCCTCGAGCAGATGTTCACTGTCTTTGCTGGTACATCCTTCTTCTGCCTATTCCAGCCTGAATCCAGAGAATTCAGAGATCTTTAATCTCCTTCTGTGGTCCAATCAATGGTGTTTCTGCGATAAAGGCTAGCTCACTGCATAATGAGTGGAACTCCATATCTGCTGCACTGTTCATCTTTTCCAATCCTCAGAATTTCATCCTTGAACATTGCTCCATTGCCTTCTATTACAACCTCATCGACCTTTTGCAGGAGGCCAAATTCTCAACACACTGCCCTGCTAATCAGAGAAATTGTCTGAATCTGTAAGAGTTTTGTTAATTTCTTTATTTTCATGCCTGAGGGCTGCAGTGAACTGACCTATCACTTTGATCTCTCTACCCCATGGCCTCTGTAACTTTATTTTATATTGCAGGATGTCTATCTCCTTTAGACTGCCTTGAAGCCAGTCCAATTTGTCTGATAAGACTGTGACCTCAGTCCTGGTGTGGGATTCTCCGATCCCCCGCCGGGTTGGAGAATCGCCGGTGGGCGGCATGAATCCTGCCCTGCTGCTCCGACGCCAGCTGCCGAATTCTCCGGCGCCGTTTTTTGGGAGGGGGTGGGGATCATACCTCGCCAGTCGGGGGCCGTAGACAGCGCCCCCCCCCCCCGGCAATTCTCCGGGCCCCGATGTGCCGAGCGGCCGCGCGTTCCTGGCCAGTCCCGCCGGCGTGAAATGGACATGGTCCATCCCGACCGGACCTGGCTTGGAGAGCGGCTAGTGGGGGACGTGGGGGGATCCGGCCCTGGGGCAGGACTCCCACGGTGGCCTGGCCCGCGATCGGGGCCCACCGATCTGCAGGCGGGCCTGTGCCGTGGGGGCACTCTTTCCCTCCACGCGGCCTCTGTAAGGCTCCGCCATGGCCGGCGCAGAGAAGAAACCCCCTGTGCATGCGCAGGAAACATGCCAGCGGTTCTGTGCATGTGCCAGAACACGCTGGTGGTTCTGCGCATGCGGCAACCCGCGCCGGCCCACGGCGGCCCTTCGGTGCCAGTTGGCATGGCGCCAACCCCTCTGCTGCCGGCCTAGCCCCCAGAAGTGCGGAAGATTCCGCAACTTCCGGGTGGCCCGATGCCGGTGTGGTTCGCACAGCTCTTGGAGCCGGCGTCGGGCCGTCCCGCCAATTGCGGGAGAATCCCGGCCCTATTGTCCAGAGAATCGCGATCGGGCAGAGAATTGTGCGGAATGAAAAAAATCCGTTTTGTGCCCGGCACCGATTCTGACGTCATGCTCAGGTCCCTTACTTGTAGTGATATCAATGTTTGTGCCCTGCGCAAAACAGTCATTTGCATGGATATTACACTTCACTCCCATGTGATGCTCTGCCCCTCTTACAAGGAAAACACACAGGTGCGAATTAGTGCAAATATTTACAAACGGGGTCTGGGTGCCAAGAGGCTAAAAGAGTACTGAGAAAGCCTCAAACATTGTCGGGCTTGCTCGGGGGTAGCTGCGTGGGCCGGGAGCAGTAGCGGGGAACAACTTGCTGTCAAGACTGTGGAATCAGACCACCATTGCTGCAGTATGTATTTTAAAAGCACCCCTCTGGTGCTACTGACAGGTGTCTGGCAGCTCACATGGCTGAGTGCTGCCTGTGACCTTTGAAGGCAAAGAGAGCCTCTCGGCATCTGGGAGCCCACCCAGGCTGCCTCTCTGGACACCCTCTTACCCCAGTTGGCTCATCAAGGGGATGGTTATGACCTGCATTGTTTAAGAGGCCTCAACGGGGAACACGCAGCTGAGGCCACACATAGTCCCGTTTTGTACACTGGGGAGCTTCGCTCGACGGAAAGCTCCAGTGTAGTGAGAGATCGGGACGCCATTTTTAAATGGCAAGAAAGCACAACAACGCCAAGAAAGCACAGCAGCGCCTATACTTCCTCAAGAAACTAAGGAAATTCGGCATGTCCACATTAACTCTAACCAACTTTTACAGATGCACCAGAGAAAGTATCCTATCTGGCTGCATCACAGCCTGGTATGGCAACTGCTTGGCCCAAGACCGCAAGAAACCTCAGAAAGTCGTGAGTCCACCACACGAAACTGCCTCCCATCCATTGACTCCATCTACACTTCCCGCTGCCTGGGAAAGTGGGCAGCATAATCAAAGACCCCTCCCACCCGGCTTACTCACTCTTCCAACTTCTTCCATTGGGCAGCAGATACAAAAGTCTGAGAACACGCACGAACAGATTTAAAAAAAACTTCTTCCCCGCTGTAACCAGATTCCTAAATGACCCTCTTATGCACAGACTTTTGGATGGTACCCCTAGTCTCTCAAATGGAAAATTTAGCCCAGTTCTGCTTATCAGAATCTTTAATTTCTTCTAGGAAATCATCAGGTTGGAGGGCTGTTAACATTGTGCCACTGTTTACAAAGGGAGGAAAGAATAGACCTAGAAATTATGGGCTGGTCAGCCGAACATTGGTGGTGACTAAACTATTGGAAAAATTATTGAGGAACTGTATAAAGTATTTTTCAGAAAGGTACAGATTAATCAAGGACACACAGTGGGCAATTGTTCAGGTCGCTTGTGCTTGACCAATTTGATTGCATTTTATGAGTGGTAACAAGGAGGGTCATTGTGAGCAGCATGTTTGGTGCAGTCTACGTAGATTTCAGCAACCCTTTTGTCAAGGATCCATATGGCAGACTGATCATTAAATTAAAAGCTCATGGGATGCAAGGGAACAAAGTAAGTTGGATCCAGAATTGGTTCAGCGACATGAGGCAAAGGGTGTCATGAGGTTGAAGGGTGCTTTTGAGACTGGAAATATGTTTCCAGTGTGACAATTGAATTTAATCAGGAGAATTGTGAAGCAAAACATTTGGGAAGGGAAAACAAGGCAAGGGAATACACAATTAATGATAGGATATTGAGAATTGTAGTGCAACAGAGGGACAATGCAACACATTTCTACAAATTCCCAAAGATAGCTGGACAGCACAGTGATGCCATTTGGGAGACTTTTATTTATTAGCTGAGGCACAGAATGCAAGGGAATAGAAGTTATTCTACAATTGGAGAACACACAGTTAGGTCACATGAGTATTGTGTACAGTTCTGGTCAAAGGAAGGATGTGATTGCACTCAAAAAGGTATCGGGATTTACAAGGGTGTTCCCACGAATGGAAAATTTTAGCTGTGAGGAAAAGTTGGATAGGTTGGGGTTGTTTTCTTTGGAAATGCGGAGACTGAAAGGAGATTTAATTTTGTTGTACAAAATTACAAGGGGCTGCAATAGAGTGGATAGCAGAGAGGTGGCAGAGATACAAGTTAATTGGCAGGATTATTAGAGGGGCTTTGAGGAGTAACTTGTCCCACCTAAGGGGCAGTGGGGTCCATAGCTGGCTGCCTGTGGGTGGTGGAGGCAGGAGCCCACATCACATTTTAAAAAAATGCTTGGATACGCACTTGACGTCCTGTAACCTGTAACCTAAAACAGACCAAGAGTTAGACGGTAGAATTAGACAGGGCAGGTACAGACATGATGGGCTGAATGGGGTTTTGCTGCATTGTAAATGTTCTCTTTGCCGATGGCCGGAATTTTCCAGTCCCCCTGCTGCAGTGGGTTTAATGGCCGGAATCAAATGATGGCAAGAACATGTGCTCCCACCTGTCATGGTAGGTCACATTCCCACCAGAAGCTGGCGAAAACTGATTTGCATCCTGTTAATTGGATGCAGATGAAGTGCCCGCTCCCCACCCCCCCCCCCCCCCCCCCCCCCGACCTCCCACCACCACCCCACCCAACAGGTTTTCATGCTGATCCAGAACACGTCTTGACCAATGTGGCATGCAGGTGCAGGCACTTATCTGAAGAAGGATCAGATCAGCCCACGGAGATCTGGATAGAGACCTCCAGCAAACATGGATTCTGGGACACTACATGCAGCAATGGGTGAGGGACACGTCAACCATGTGAATCCTCTAACCCAACTTATTTAAGGAGTTGGGTCTTCAAGCAGCAGGCTGCAGGAGCTGGGAAGTGGTAGTCTGAGCTGGAGAAAGGGAGAGGAGCGGTACCAGCCGGGGAGGAACTAGAAAGGGAGGAGTGGAGTGAAGAGGTGGGATGGGTATGATGGCATGGGGGGGCGGGTATAGTTGGGGATGGTAGTGGAAAGCGAGCGATACTGTGGGGACCCCTGAATGGATGAGATGATATGGAACAGATGGGTGGGAAGGGTCATGGTGGAGTACGAATGGGGGGAGCTGCAGGTATGAAAGGGCATGGGAGGCTTACGCAGGTGTGAACAAGCATAGGGAGGTGTGGAAGTGTGAATGGGCTTGACAAGGAAAGGGGTAAAGGGTTTCAAGGGAGGGGTCTGTAGTATCAATTCAGGGGTTCTGGCAGGCATACTCAGGGAATTGGTGATAGGTAAGGATAGTGAGGAATAAAGGGGGAAGTGAGAGCCGATACGGTGGGAGGGTCATAGTTCGGCAATGGCGGGTGAAGGGGTGATGGGGTTTATTGGGGGGAGGGTTGCAGAAGGAAAGGTAAATTCTGGAGCTCAAATCAGGGGGTAGATCTATAGTCACAGGGCGGGCTTCTCAGGAAGGTAGGGGAACTAGACAGTCAACTGCATGGTACATTGGGTGATATGGGAAGGTTCAATGGTAACCATCGAAAGGTTGGGGTAAATGGTTATGGAGGAAAGGTTTTAGTCATGGCGAGGAGTAAAGGAGAGGGAGAGAAAATGGTAAGATGTTACAAAGAGGTGCTGGAGGGAGAGAGAGCGCGGCATGAATTCAAAGGAGGTGCGAGAGGAAGAGCGGAGAGAGGACTGGCAGTTTACAGATATAATCTAAAAGTGACTTCAAGGGTGATTGTCCTGTAAGACTCTGAAAAGAGAGGATGATTGGTGAATGACAGGTGCCTCAAATGCCGCCTGTTAGCTTATCAGTTGAGATGGCAGGCAGGCACACGGGAGAGAGCACAGTTTAGGGATGGGGGTTGGAGGGTTAGTGACGATGTTGAATAAGATTAACGAGGCAATTGAGGCATTTTATCTCCGAGCCCTGGGCACAGGACGCAGAGATGGTGCACTTTCTAGAGGGGTTGAAATTCCTGGTGGTGGAGGAGGGGAAGGACGCAGACTGGAGGCACCATTGGAACTGCAGTAGATAATGGAGTGCATTAGGTTGATGCAATCAGGGAAGGCTATGGGGTCGGATGGCTTTCCGGTGGAATTTTAATAAACAGTTCTCAGCAGTGCTGGCACCGCATCCCCTGGGCACATATAATGATTTGTGGGCACAGAGGGAATTGCAGGCGACGTTGGTGCAAGCATCCATTTCCTTGATCCCAAAGAAGGATACGGACCTGGTGAAGTGTGGATCATATAGGCCCATTTTCTTGTTGAATACAGATGTGAAGGTACTGCCGAAGGTTTTGGTGAGGTGCTTGGAGGGTTGCATACTGGAGGTGGTCTCTGACGATCAGACAAGCTTTGTCAAGGGACGACAGTTGTCGAGTAATATTCGGCAGCTTCTGAACCTGATGATGCCCATGTCGAGGGGGAAGGTGCCAAAAGTTATTATTTCTGTGGATGTAGAGAAGGAGTTTGACCGAGTGGAGTGGAGGTACCGCTCGAGGTCCTGGGATGTGGTCCAGACTTGTGCCAAAGTTCATCTCCTTGTAAGATTGCTCTATGCCACGTGTGAGGACCAGTGTGGTGAATTTGGGGTATTTCTGGCTTCATGGGGCACGAGACAGGGATGCTCGTTATCTCCTTTGTTAATTTCACTAGCTATAGAGCCCCTGGCCATTGCACTTCAGGCGTCAAAGGACAGGAAAGACATAGTAAAGGGAGACAGGGAGCACAGGGTATCTCTCTACACGGATGGTCTGTTGCTATTAGTCTCGGATCCACTTGTATGTATGGGGAACTCAAGGGACTGTCAGGGAATTTTTGGTCATTTTCAGGATATAAACTTAACCTTTTGAAGAGTGAAGTATTTCCGTTGCATTCTCAGAGGAGGTGTGCAGACTTGTGAGCCTTACCGTTTAAGTTTACTAAGACAAGAATTAGCTGCTTAGTATTCAGGTGGTTCATGGCTAGGCCACGATGCACAAATGGAACTTGGCCAGCTTTGTGGACAGGGTGAGAGGGGACCTGAAGAGATGGGATGCTCTCCCCTCTCCCTAGTGGGAAGAGTGTAGACCATAAAAACAAACATTCTCCCGAGGTTTTTGCTCATGTTTCAGTCCCTCCGGATCTTCCTCTCCAAAGCGTTTTTTATGAGCGTGGATAGGTTAATTTTGCTCTTTGTGTGGGGAGGTAAGGCACCCAGGATCTGGAGAGCTTCCTGCCGAGGGTACAGCGTTAGGGTAATGGCGTAACCAAATTTACTACATTATTACTGGACGGCAAATGTGGATAAGATGCGGCGGTGATGGGGGGGGCGGGGTCGGAGTGAGTGCAAAAGAAGGAGGCATCCTGCAAGGGAGTTTGTTTAAAGGCGCTGGGTATGGCCTCTCCCATTCTCCCCTGCGAGGTAGACAGTGAACCCAGTGGTGGTGGCATCCCTTAAGATTTGCAACAAGTCTAGGCAGCATTTTGGGCTGGGGGAGTATGCTGGTACAGCCACCAATATGTGGGAAACATAGGTTTGTGCCGGCAGGAATAGACACAACTTATAGGAGTTGGAGTAGAGAGGGGGTTGAGAAGATTCGGGATTTGTTTGTGGAGGAGAAGTTCACGGGGTTGGAGGAATTGAAGGAGTATCAGCTCCTGAGGGGGAGTGAATTCCGGTACATGCAGGTGTGGACTTTGTACTGAAAGAGTTCCCCCTGTTTCCTCAGCTGCCAAGCCATACACTGTCAGATAAACTGTTATCAAGTGATGAGCTGGGGGAGGGGAGGATCTCGGACATATATGGGTGGTTGCTGGAGTCTTCATTAGGAGTGATAAAACGGAAATGGTAGGAGGATCTAGGAATGGCACAGGGGGGAGTGGTCTTGAGTGAAATATTCTATCAGGTGAACTAGACCTCCTCCTGTGCCAGGATGAGACTGAAACAATTTAAAGTGATGCACAGGGCTCGTGCACACATGAGCGGATTCTTTCCGGAGGTGCAGAATAAGAATGGGAGGTGTGCAAGGTGACTGGCGAATCATGTGCATATGTTTTGGTCCTGCCCAAAATTGGTCGAGTTTTGGATGCTGGTATTTGAGACTTTGTTAAAGATTGTGAGAGTGGGGCATGCCTTTTGGTGGCAATATTTGGTATTGTGGAGCTGCCAGAGTTGCTGGAGGGGAAGGGGGTCTAAGTGGCTGTCTTTGCCTCTCTGATTGCCCTGCAACAGGTCTTACTGGGTTGGAGGTCAGCGGTGCCACCAAGGGCATCAGCGTGGCTGGGGGAATGTGGCAGAATTTCTGCAAATGGAGAAAATTAAGTTTGTCCTTAGGGGGTCAGAGGAGCAGCTCTGCATGAGATGGAGGCTGTTTGCCTCTGTTTTCAAGGACCTGTTTATAACCAATGAGTAGGGGGATGGGTGGTGGGGTCGAAGGAGGGAAGAGGGAGGTTTGAAGGGTAGAGTTAATTAAGTTTGTAGAAGAGATGAAAAATGACAAGCTGTTTGTAATTTGATTTTGTTTTTATGAATGTGGAACTTTCAGTATGGTTTGGAATAAAATATATTTTTTAAAAGTCAGTGCAGTTCAGCCATGTGGAATGTGCATCCTGCACGATGTGGGAAGTCATGCAGGGACAATGACCACATCTACAGAAAATCTCAGCTGCAGAAATTTGAGCTCTGGTTTGTGGAACTTGAGTGGCAGCTCTAGTCACTGTGATACATCTCCAAGGTTGAGGATTATGTGGGTAGCACATGGAGGAGGTCACACCACAGCTAAGAAGAGAGGGAATGAATGACCACCAGTTAATCTAAGAGAAACAGACAGATAGGGCTGGAGTCCCTGGAGACTGTCTTGCTCTCAAACTGCTTTACTATTTTAGATATTGATGAGCGAGAGTTTTCCCCAGAGGACTGTAGCAAGAGCCAGGTTCATGGCACTATGGGTGGCTCAGCTACACAGGAGGGGAGAAAGAAGAGTAGAAGTACCATAGTATTAAGGGATTTTATAGTTCGGGGAGTAGACAGGTGTTTCTGCGGCTGTAGGCGTGACTCCAGTATGGTATATTACCTTGCTGGTGCCAGGGTCAAGGATGTCACAGAGCTGCTGGAGAACATTCTTTTGTAGGAAGACGAATAGCCAGAGATTGTGATCCACAATGGAGCCATTGACATAGGTTGATGAAGGGATGAGGCCATGAAACCAGATTTTTGAGATTTTAGTATCTGAACTCCCTGTATGGAACGTCAGGGTCTCACAGTGACCTCTCCACCTGCAGACTAGATGGACTGTAGTGTGGCTATGAGGCATCACCGTATAACTTTGAGTAGCACTTTTAAGCATGGACTACACAGAATGTGTCCAATCCACTGAGGCCTATATACCCTCGACCACTCCGTGAGATGAGTGCGAGCAGTTGATGGTTAACTTACCCTGCTGATGCGAATAAGGTAATTCATGTGTTTGCTGCATTGCAGGGCAAGTCCTCTGGTGGAGACCGCGGGCTTCCTTCAATTCAGGATTGGTCTGACGGCTCGGCCTTCTCCCTCCATCTTCAGGGTAGAGGACAGCCCTTCTGACCTCCACTACAGATAGAGAAGGATGTGTCACTCAACCTGGAGATCAGAGTTCTTTGTGATTGGTGAGAATTGTCTCTTTCAATAGTGGGTCAGCGTGATGTCTGGATACCTTTCAAATATAGTGGCTGGATATGACATGGGCAGCACAACATTCAGCTCACCTTGCCACAAAAAACGTCGGGAATCTCCAACTGGATAATTAATGAGGCCAAATGGGTGGCACGGTAGCACTGTTGCTTCACAGTGCAGGGATCCGGGTTCGACTTCCAGCTTGGATCACTGTCTGTGCAGAGTCTGCACGTTCTCCCTGTGTCTGCATGGGTTTCCTCCGGGTGCTCTGGTTTCCTCCCACAAGTCATGAAAGACTTGCTTGTTAGGTGAATCGGACATTCTGAATTCTCCCACAGTGTACCTGAGCAGCCGCTGGAGCGTGGCGACTAGGGGATATTCACAGTAACTTAATTGCAGTGTGAATGTAAGCATACTTGTGACACTAATAAAGATTATTATCATGCAACACATCACAAATTCCCACCAGCCTCTCGAGTGGTAAACACTCCTGCTGTCGGCCCCCACCACTGCATTTGATCCCAGAATGGAAACTACTACCTTATGTTTCAATAAACCTTGTGGCTGCAGAAAACAGTCATAGGTTGGATATTCTGCAATGGATAACTCTCCTCCTGACTTCCCCAAAGCCTGTCCTTCATCTGCATGGTATAAATCAGGAGTATGATACAATATGCCTCACTTGCACGGATGACTGCAACTCAAGAAACTCAATACCATCCAGGATTATGCAGTTGGCTTGCTTTCTACCCATGCAGCACCTTATATATTTAAGCCTTCCACCAATGGTCCTGCGTCGCTGATGAGTGTAATGTCTATAAGATTCAATGCACCAATTCACCAAGCATTTTCAACAGCAACTCTCCAACCTGTGACCTCTGCCAACTAGAAAAACAAGGGCAGCAGGAACAGGGAAACACCGGCACCTCTACATTTCCCTCCAGACCATACATCATCCTTACTTGGAAATGTATCGTTCTTCCTTCATCATAGCTGTATCAAAATACTGGAGCTCCCAATCAAACTGCACTGTGAATGTTCCTTCTCTGCATGGAATATAGTGGTTCAAGAAGGGAGCTCACCAATAGATGTTTGCCTTGCCATTGATGTCCACATCCTGTGAGCCAATAAAAAAAACCTTACTCTCCTTTCTAACAACCTGTCCTGCTCTGCATGTCCTCTTTTGATTCTCCATGTCATGTTCTATCCCCAGAGGATATCTGGGGTTGGATTCTCTCTCCCCCCACCCCCCCCCCCCACCCTGCAGTCGGCGATGGGGCGGAGAATCCGTTTTGGCGCCGAAGTAGGGAACGGTGCCGGTTTTTAAATTCTCTGCCCCCTGAAAATCGGAGGACTCGAGGAGGCAGCTGCGGACTCAGTCACAGTCGGGGGAGGGCCGATCGACTGGCAGGAAGGGCCTTCATTCCGGGCTGGGGGCAATGTGGCGAGCGGTCCAGGGCGCGCGAGTGGCCGATGTCTGCCATGGAGCACAGCACGGCCATTTCTGGCCACCGCCGTGCACATGCGCAGCCTCTGACCTGGAAATGCTGGGTCTGTATTGGCAGCTAGAGCTGCAAATTCTACGAAGGCTCCGTGCTATCCCCCAGCAAAACGGGGAATCTGTGGCCTTTTGACACCGGGAGCGCGATTCTCCGACGCCCCATCGGGTCGGAGAATCGCCGGGGGCTGCCGTGAATCCCGCCCCCGCCGTGTCCCGAACTCTCCGCCACCAGAGAATTGGCGGGGGCGGGAATCGCGCCGCGCCGGTCGGCGGAAATCGCGCCGGCCGGTGGGCTCACCCCCGACGATTCTCCGGTCCACGATGGTCCGATGTCCCGCCGCTGTCAACCCACGCCAGCTGGCGTGGATTGAACCACCTTTCGAACGGCTGGACAAGGCAGCGCGGGCGGGCTCCGGGGTCCTGGGGAGGGGGGCGGGGAAATCTGGTCCCGCGGGGTGCCCCCACGGTGGCCTGGCCCGCGATCGGGGCCCACCGATCCGCGGGCGGGCCTGTGCCGTGGGGGCACTCTTTTCCTTCCGCCTTCGCCATGGTCTTCACTATGGCGGAGGCGGAAGAGACCTCCTCCACTGCACATGCGCGGGGATGCCGTGAGCAGCCGCTGACGCTCCCGCGCCTGCGTCGCACTGCAAAGTAATTTCTGCGCCAGCTGGCGGTGCGCCAAAGGCCTTTCCCGCCAGCTGATGGGGCGGAAATCAGTCCCCCTCAAGGTGAGGGCTCCGCCCCTCAAGATGCGGAGAATTCCGCACCTTTGGGGCGGCGCGATGCCGGACTGATTCGCACCATTTTTGGCGCCGGTCGGCGGACATCGCGCCGATTGCGGAGAATCCCGCCCCAGTTTTCCTGGCTTAAAAGATCACAGTTTTCACGACCACGTGGGGACTCAGTCTCCAAAACAGAGAATCCAGCCCACTCATGTCTGGAAGCAAGTTGTTTCTGCACAAGACTTGAAATGATCACAGAAGTACTTCAGCACCAGCCAAACTACTCTCTCGGGAATATTCCAACTTTAACCCAGTAAGGAAGCCTTCATAAATGCATACAATTGTCTCCGCCGGCAGAAGAAATAATCGAGCAGCTAATCTCTCAATACTTAATGATCCCTTTAAATAACACTGGAGGCTGGGTAAATGGGGATGAGTCCTTCAATCCATTTAACCTTGTGCTCAGCTGTGCAAGGCTAAGGCAGGGCATTGGCTGGAGTCGAGAGTTGAAAACTGACAGTGGTGGCTTCAACTCAGTTGTGCACACTCATTCACATCATCATCCCATCTGTCTGCACACTGCAGTGCAGCAGTCATTAGATACATATATACAAACCCTTTTAAAGAATGTGTTCTTGTCATTGAGTGAACACATCTTGGAATCTATTTTTCAGTCTTACGTGCCCAATTTTTAGGTGCTAACTGGTTCAATATAGCTCCTATTACGTGAGAAGATCACATTTCCACAGCTTCTCATGCGATCTACAATTGGCTGCAATGGACTGAAACGTTTGAGCATCGGAATTGGTCCTACGGTGAGAATTTGAACATGTACAGACTGAGAAAAGGTGCATCCACAAATCTCAGCTCATTCATGTTGGTAGTCCCTTCCTGTGGCAATTTTCAGATTAGATGTTATGGGTGTCTATTTTATTGTTGCAAATTCTGCAGAAAAGCTTCATTTTACATTTGATAGTTACCAAAGAAGCGGAAATATATATCCATTAATTACTTCCAAGGTTTAAAGATAAGCTGGGTGCAAATGTAAAGTTGCTGAATGAGGACAGTTTTTTTCAGTCTTGTGTTTATTGGAAGAATGCTTTGTTTTTAAATCAGAATTTGTACGAGATATTTCTTTGCCTAGACAGATAACTGAAGCATTGATCACTTAGTCAGAGACCAGCAACATTGAATCATGCAGATTTATGGCAGCTTCCCTCAGTGGTGAGACTTGTTTTCTTTGAAGACAATTCTCTTTTTATGGGTTCCTTAATGCTGGAGACAGGCTGAAAGGCAAATGCTTATAGGAGGTCAAAAAATGCCCTCCATAATGCCATCATTGCCTGGGGCTGATGGTCTAGATTGACTGGGGCCATCATACAACCAGTGCTTGAGACCAAAGCTATATGCAGATCTAGGGCATTTTACAGTGTACGCGTGTTGAGCTTTCAAAAGTCCTTGGTGTTTGTAGTAGGCTGTACCAAGAACAAAGAACAAAGAAAGTTACAGCAGAGGAACAGGCCCTTCGGCCCTCCAAGCCTGCGCCGATCCAGATCCTTTATCTAAACCTGTCACCTATTTTCCAAGGACCTACTTCCCTCTGTTCCCCGCCCGTTCATATATCTGTCTAGATGCATCTTAAATGATGCTATTGTGCCCACCTCTACCACCTCCGCTGGCAAAGCGTTCCAGGCACCCACCACCCTCTGCGTGAAAAACGTTCCATGCACATCTCCCTTAAACTTTCTCCCTCTCACCTTGAAATCGTGACCCCTTGTAATTGACACCCCCACTCTTGGAAAAAGCTTGTTGCTATCCACCCTGTCCATACCTCTCATAATTTTGTAGACAACAATCAGATCCCCCCTCAACCTCCGTCTTTCCAACGAAAACAATCCTAATCTACTCAACCTTTCTTCATAGTTACCACCCTCCATACCAGGCAACATCCTGGTGAACCTCCTCTGTACCCTCTCTAAAGCATCCACATCCTTCTGGTAATGTGGCGACCCGAACTGCACGCAGTATTCCAAATGTGGCCTAACCAAAGTCCTGTACAACTGTAACATGACCTGCCGACTCTTGTACTCAATACCTCGTCCGATGAAGGCAAGCATGCTGTATGCCTTCTTGACCACTCTATCGGCCTGCGTTGCCACCTTCAGGGTACAATGGACCTGAACTCCCAGATCTCTCTGTACATCAATTTTCCCCAGGACTCTTCCATTGACCGTATAGTCCGCTCTTGAATTAGATTTTCCAAAATGCATCACCTCGCATTTGCCTGGATTGAACTCCATCTGCTATTTCTCTGCCCAACTCTCCAATCTATTTATATTTTGCTGTATTCTCTGACAGTCCTCGTCGCTATCTGCAACTCCACCATCTTAGTATCATCTGTAAACTTGCTAATCAGGCCACCTATACCTTCGTCCAGATCATTTATGTATATCACAAACAACAGTGGTCCGAGCACGGATCCCTGTGGAACACCACTAGTCACCTTTCTCCATTTTGAGTCACTCCCTTCCACCACTACTCTCTGTCTCCTGTTGCCCAGCCAGTTCTTTATCCACCTAGCTAGTACACCGTGAACCCCATACGACTTCACTTTTTCCATCAACCTGCCATGGGAAACTTTATCAAACACCTTACTGAAGTCCATGTATATGACATCTACAGCCCTTCCCTCATCAATTAACATTGTCACTTCCTCAAATAATTCTATTAGGTTTGTAAGACATGACCTTCCCTGCACAAAACCATGCTGCCTATCACTGATAAGTCTATTTTCTTCCAAATGTGAATAGATCCTATCCCTCAGTATCTTCTCCAACAGTTTGCCTACCACTGACGTCAAGCTCACAGGTCTATAATTCCCTGGATTATCCCTGCTACCCTTCTTAAACAAAGGGACAACATTAGCAATTCCCCAGTCCTCCGGGACCTCACCAGTGCTCAAGGATACTGCAAAGATATCTGTTAAGGCCCCAGCTATTTCTTCCCTCAGTAACCTGGGATAGATCTCATCCGGACCTGGGGACTTGTCCACCTTAATGCCTTTTAGAATACCCAAAACTTCCCCCTTCTTTATGCCAACTTGACCTAGAGTATTTAAACATCCATCCTTAGCCTCAACATCCGTCATGTCCCTCTCCTTGGTGAATACCAATGCAAAGTACTCATTAAGAATCTCACCCATTTCCTCTGACTCCACGAAAAATTCCCTCTTTTGTCTTTGAGTGGGCCACTCCTTTCTCTAGTTACCCTCTTGCTCCTTATATACGAATAAAAGGCTTTGGGATTTTCCTTAACCCTGTTAGCCAAAGATATTTCATGACCCCTTTTAGCCCTCTTTATTGCGCATTTGAGATTTGTCCTACTTTCCCGATATTCCTCCAAAGCTTCATCAGTTTTAAGTCGCCTAGATCTTATGCATGATTCCTTTTTCATCTTAGCTAGTCTCACAATTCCACCAGTCATCCATGGTTCCCTAATCTTGCCATTTCTATCCCTCATTTTCACAGGGACATGTCTGTCCTGCACTCTAATCAACCTTTCCTTAAAAGACTCCCACATTTCAAATGTGGATTTACCCTTAAAGAGCTGCTCCCAATCCACATTCCCTAGCTCCTGCCGAATTTTGTTATACTTGGCCTTTCCCCAATTTAGCACTCTTTCTTTAGGACCACTCTCATCTTTGTCCATGAGTATTCTAAAACTTACGGAATTGTGATCGCTATTCCCAAAGTAATCACCGACTGAAACTTCAACCACCTGGCCGGGATCATTCCCCACTATCAGGTCCAGTATGGCCCCTTCCCGAGTTGGACTATTTACATACTGTTCTTAAAAACTCTCCTGGGTGCTCCTTACAAATTCTGCTCCATCTACGCCTCCAACACTACATGAGTCCCATTGAATGCTGGGGAAGTTAAAATCTCCCATCACGACCACCCTATTGCTCCTACATTTTTCTATAATCTGTCTACATATTTGTACCTCTACATCACGCTCGCTTTTGGGAGGCCTGTAGTAAAGTCCCAACAATGTTACTGCACCCTTCCTATTTCTTAGCTCTCCCCATAGTGCCTCAGTGCTCGAATCCTGCATCGTGCCCTCCTTAATCATAGCTGTGATGTCATCTCTGACCAGTAATGCAACTCCTCCACCTCTTTTACCTCCCTCTCTATCCCTCCTGAAGCATCTATACCCTGGGATATTTAGTTGCCAGTCTTTCCCTTCCCTCAACCAAGTCTCCGTAATACCAATAACATCATATTCCCAGGTATTAATCCAAGCCCTAAATTCATCTGCCTTACCTGCTACACTTCTCGTATTGAAACAAATGCACCTCAGACCACCTGTCCCTTTGCGTTCATCATCTCTTCCCTGTCTACTCTTCCCCTTAGTCACATTGAGTTTATTATCTAGTACCTTACTGGCTTTAGTTGCTGCCTCTTTACTGACCTCTAACTTCCGAATCTGGTTCCCATCCACCTACCACATTAGTTTAAAACCTCCCCAACAGTGTTAGCAAAAGCACCCCCTAGGACATTGGTTCCAGTCCTGCCCAGGTGTAGACCATCCGATTTGTAATGGTCCCACCGCCCCCAGAACCGGTTCCAATGTCCCCAAAACCTGAACCCTTCCCTCCTGCACCATCTCTCAAGCCACGTATTCATTCTCACTATTCTTGAATTTCTACTCTGACTGTCTCGTGGCACTGGTAGCATGACAACTGGCTGTTCACCCTCCCCCTTCAGTATGTCCTGCAGCCGATCTGAGACATCCCTGACCCGTGCACTCGGGAGTCTTGTTTTCGACCACAGAAACGCCTGTCAACTCCCCTTACGATTGAATCCCCTATGACTATAGCCCTGCCAGTCTTTTTCCTGCCCTTCTGTGCAGCAGAGCCAGCCATGGTGCCATGAGTTTGGCTACTACTACCTGCCCCTGGTGAGTCATCTCCTCCAACAGTATCCAAAATGGTATACCTATTTTGGAGGGAGATGACCGCAGGGGACACCTGCACTGCCTTCCTGCTCTTTCTCAGTCTTTTTGTCACCCATTCCCTGTCTCCCTCACCAACCCTAATCTGCGGTGTGACCTACTCACTGAACGTGCTATCCACGACCTCCTCAGCATCGCGGATGCTCCAAAGTGAGTCCATCCACAGCTCCAGAGCCGTTATGCGGTCTAACAGGAGCTGCAGCTGGACACACCTCCCACACATGAAGGAGTCAGGGGCATCGGCCGCGTCACTGAACTCCCACATTGAGCACGAGGAGCATAACACGGGTCTGGGATCTCCTGCCATTTTTACACTTTACCTTAACTGATTACAAATCATGGGCGAAATTCTCCATTATCGGCGCAAAGTCCGCCGATCGGCGCAAAGAACGGCGCAAATCCGATCTGCGTCACGCCGCAAAAATCATCGCGAAGTCTCCGGCCCGAAATGGGCTAGCAGCGACATGACAGGATCCACGCTTGCTCACATGGTTCACGCCGTGCAGCGTCATACACGCCGCACGGCGTGACGGCTCATAAGGACGCGCTGCTCCCCCCCACCCGACCGGAACACCCGACCGGAACACCCGACCGGATGGCCGGCCGCCGCTCAGCCCCGAGGTTCCAGTCACAGGATGTGGAGGAGCTCCTGGACGCAGTGGAGCAGAGGAAGGAGGCCCTGTTTCCCGGGCACGGCCGCAGAGTTGCCCCACGCCACAGCCGGCGTCTGTGGAGGGAGATGGCAGACGCCGTCACCGCTGTGGCCCTGACACCACTGACAGGCACCCAGTGCCACAAGAAGGTGAACGACCTCGTCAGAGCAGGCAGGGTGAGCCTCCCCCCCTGCCCAATATCCATATCCCGCATCCCACATATCCCCTTATCCCCCCTCCCCATATCCCCCCTCCCCCATATCCCCCCTCCCCATATCCCCCATATCCCCCCTCCCCCATATCCCCCCTCCCCCATATCTCCCATATCTCCCCTCCCCATATCCCCCCTCCCCCATATCCCCATATCCCCCTCCCCCATATCCCCCCTCCCCCATATCCCCCATATCCCCCCTCACACATATCCCCCCTCCCCCATATCCCCCCTCCCCATATCCCCCATATCCCCCTCCCCATATCCCCCTCCCCATATCCCCCCTCCCCATATCCCCCATATCCCCTCTCCCCCATATCCCCCTCCCCATATCCCCCCTCCCCCATATCCCCCATATCCCCCTCCCCATATCCCCCTCCCCCATATCCCCTCGCCCATATCCCCCTCCCCATATCCCCCCTCCCCCATATCACCACTATCCCCCATCCCCCATATCCCCCCTCCCCCATATCCCCCATAAACCCCCTCCCCCATATCCCCCTCCCCCATATCCCCCCTTCCCCATATCCCCCCTCCCCCATATCCCCCATATCACCCCTCCCCCATATCCCCCTCCCCCATATCCCCCCTCCCCCATATCCCCCATATCCCCCCTCCCCATATCCCCCATATCTCCCCTCCCCCATATCCCCCCTCCCCCATATCCCCCATCCCCCATATCCCCCAATACACGCGCAACCGATGGCGTGCATTCATATACCTGTCTAACACTGTTGCCTTTTACCCCTGCCACCAACCCCCACCCCCCCCCCCCCCCGCCACAGGAGAAACGCGCACACAACACCAGGGAGCATGTGAGGACTGGAGGAGGCCCCGCTGATGAGAGGCCACTGACCGAACACGAGGAAAGGGCCCTGGAACTGGCTGGCGGACCTGAGGACCGGGAGATTGCTGGTGCAGAGGTCGGGGGGCGTACTAGCAAGTGAGCCGCCGACAGCCCGTCCCCATATCCCCCCTCCCCTATATCCCCCTCCCCATATCACCTGATCACTGCCTGCGTGTCTAACCATGCATGCTTCATTGTGTATCGCAGGAGCAAACATCGAGGCACCCATCCCCGCAGATGCAGACCGCCCGCAGGATGCCCCTCGGAGGCCACGGGAGACGGACAGACCCGGACCCTCCGGCATGCGACGCCCGCAGGATGCCCCTCGCACACCACGGGAGACGGAGAGACCCGGACTCTCCGGCATGCGACGCCCGCAGGATGCCCCTCACACACCACGGAAGACGGAGAGACCCGGACCCTCCGGCATGCGATGCCCGCAGGGTGCCCCTCGCACACCATGGGAGATGGAGAGACCCGGACCCTCTGGCATGCGACGCCCGCAGGATGTCCCTTGGAGACCACGGGAGACGGAGAGACCTGGAGCAACAGGGAGACGACGCCCCCGTCACGTGCGGGTGCGACGACACAGGCGTGTTCCACCCAGCGACGAGAGGGGCAGCCACAGGCCCCCGTCACAGCCGAGCCAGGACACCACTACCCAGGACACCCCTACCCAGGACACCCCTACCCGGGACACCCCTACCCGGGACACCCCTACCCGGGACAGCACTACCCAGAAAGACAAAATACCGGACAGTGACACAGAGTGGATGGGTGGAGACGAACCCCCACCCCAAAGTGCCATGGACTCAGAGTGGGACGAAGAGCACGACACAACGCCACTGCTGTCACCAACACCCTCCACCATCGCAGAAACACTCACCTCGGTTGGGCACTTTAGTGATGAGACGTCTGGTACACTCACTGGTGCGCACAACACAGCCGTCCCGGTACAGCAGGTGGAGGTAGGAGCAGCAGAGGGGCCGGGCGGTCGGAGGGCAGCCCAGCCCAAGCGAACATCTGCCGCCCAGATGGATCCCGGGTTCCTGGAGTTACCACACCCACCCATAGATCCGATGCTACCACCGACCCGGAGACGAGCGAAGAGGGTGACGGCCGGCTTGCGGCGGCTGCAGTCGCAGGTGGAGGAGTCCACCCGCGTCCAGGAGCTGGGAGTGGTGCCGGTCATGCGTGCCACCCAGGCCGACACTGCACGGGTGGCGTCCGCGGTGGAGGCAATGGGTGCGATGGTGTCAGACATGGGGAACGGTTTGCGAGGCCTGGGGCTTTCCGTGCAGGCGGCGTCTGTGGCCCAGGACATGGTTGCCCTCTCACCGGAGGCCATGAGCCAGTGCCAGCGCCAGATGGCAGAGGCGCTCAACGCCATGGCCCAGTCTCAGCAGCCCATGACCCAGTCTCGGCCATGGCCCAGTCTCAGCAGGCCATCGCTGAGGGCATCGGCGCCATTGGCCATGTGCGAGCCGGCGTCGCACAGTCATAGACAGGGTTTGCCAATCCCCTGGGCTCCATGGCTGCAAACCTGCAGACCCCTGTCGATACCAGCACGGGCCTCCAGGACTGGCAGCGCCAGATGTCGGGGGGGGTCATCGGATGGCCAGTCCGTTCGCATCCCCCACCCATGTAGAGGCCTGGGGGCCATCGGGCACCCCGAGGGAGGAGGAGGTGCTGTGGTGCGTCCCGGGTCCCCCTGTAGGGGAGGTTCCGGAATACCGCGACACCTCGGACTCCCCCCCTTCCGTCCCAGGTGCATCGGGTGGGCAACGGGCAGGACAGGCTGGCAGCTCGCCATCCCAGTCGCCCGAGCCGCAGCCTGGCCCATCTAGGCCAGGACGCCCCAGGAAACGGCCGCCAAAGGGATCCCGTGTCAGAGGGCAGGAATCACAGGAGTCCACCTCCAGTTCTGCTGTACCGTCTGGGGAACCACGTAGACGTAGTCAAAGGGCCCGTAAGGCCAAACAATTAGACACTGAGTAAGTTGGCACGGGTGCAGGGCACAGATGAGTTTTAGGGGCTAGGGCACGTGCATGAACTCCTTTCGTTATTAAAGTCAATGTTGCACCTACCGAAGCTGCCTTTGTGCTCTGTCCAAAGTGTGCGGGGGTGTCACGTACATTGAGCGCAAGTGTGTGTGTGAGGGGTGGTCTTACCTCAGCCCCAGGTGAGTCTGCCCCCTTCCCCCTGGGCCGCCATCAACATCCCCCGGGCAGAGGACGGGACCGTGCGCTGCAGTGTCACAACCGCATGCAGGGATGGTCCGGGTGGATGGTGGTACTGTGGCCATGGGTCAGACATAGTCCAACGATGTAGAGCCAGGAGCTCATCGCAGGGCGGGTTGTCATCATCCTCCATGGCCTGCAATAGACACGTATCCACCCGCAATTGTGTGAGCCCGGCCGTTGTGCCGCAGGTGGATCGGCAATGGGGGTGGTGGCATGCATGCGGGTGGGGTGGGGAGGGGGGTGAGGGTGCTGGGTGGGTGAATGGTTGGGGTTTGTGGGTGGTCGGCTGTTGCCATGGTGTGCGGTCTGTGGCCATACTACCCGATTCCCACGCCCATGTAGTCAGTGAAGCAGGCAGCTATCAGCCTGTCTCGTGCCCGCTGGGCCAGCCGGTAACGGTGGACAGCCACCCGCCTGTGTCTACCCCGTCTGCCCTGACTATTTCCCCCATCCCCCTCATCTGGGGAGGACTGCGCCTCTTCCTGCTGCTCCATCGCTCCGCCCTCCTCTGCCTGCGGCACATCGCCCCTCTGCTGGGCTATGTTGTGCAGGACGCAGCACACCACGATGATGCGGCCGACCCTATCTGACCGATACTGGAGGGCGCTCCCAGAGAGGTCCAGGCACCTGAAACGCATCTTCAGCACGCCAAAGCACCTCTCTATCACTCCCCTTGTCGCTACATGGGCATCATTGTAGCGGTTCTCCGCCTCATTGCGTGGCCTCCGTATAGGCGTCATCAGCCACGATCGCAATGGGTAGCCCCTGTCGCCAGCAACCAGCCCCTCAGCCGGGGATGGCGTCCCTCGTACATGCCGGTGATGGATGACCGCGAGAACACGTATGAATCGTGTACACTGCCCGGGTAACGCAGACCACCTGTATGTTCATCGAATAGGTCCCCTTCCTATTGGTGAACACGGCCCTGTTATCTGCAGGTGGCCGCACGGCGACGTGCATCCCATCAATCGCGCCCTGGACCATGGGGAACCCGGCCACGGCAGAGAAGCCCACGGCCCGGATGTAGCGGTGCACCATGGCATATAGGGCATCTGTCACTGCCTGGATGTACCGATGCACCGATGTCTGCGATATGCCGGACAGGTCCCCACTCGGTGCCTGGAATGACCCCGTTGCATAAAAGTTCAGGGCCACCGTAACCTTGACGGACATGGGGAGAGGGTGTCCCCCGCCAGTGCCACGCGGTGACAGGTGTGCCAGCAGGTGGCAGATGTGTGCCACCGTTTCCCGCCTCATCCGGAGTCTCCTCCTGCATTCCCGGTCCGTGAGGTCCTGGTATGACTGCCGGGGCCGGTACACACGGGGCGCCCTCGGGTGCCTCCGATGCCGTGGGGCTGCGACGTCCTCCTCCCCCTCCTCGTCCTGTCGGTCAGGTGTCCCTCCAGCCTGGGCGGCTGCCGCCTGCCCCTCTGTGGCAGCCAGCGCCGCCTCGCTGGCACGCTCCTCCTCCTCCTCCTCCTCCTCATCCAGGGCAACATAGACATTAGCGGCTGCCGACACGGCGGCCAACATCGCTGGATGATCGGAAAACATGACGGCCTGGTGGGGGGGAGGGGAACGACGACATGTCATCATTGCCCATATCCCCTCCTCCCCCAGCCAGGTGGCATGGACCGTATGGGTCCAACTGTTGGAGGCTGGCACCTGGCCAGGTGGACCAACTCACTTGCCCTCGCATCCCCCCTCCCCGGCACAGACCCCATCCTCCTCCCCGGCACGGACCCCCCATCCTCCTCCCCGGCACGGACCCCCCATCCTCCTCCCTGGCACGGGCCCCCCATCCTCCTCCCCGGCACGGCCCCCCCCATCCTCCTCCCCGGCACGGACCCCCCAACCTCCTCCCCGGCACGGACCCCCCATCCTCCTCCCCGGCACGGGCCCCCCATCCTCCTCCCCGGCACGGGCCCCCCATCCTCCTCCCTGGCACAGACACCCCCATCCCCCTCCCCGGCACGGAACCCATCCTCGTCCCTGGCACGCTCCCCCATCCTCCTCCCCGGCACGGACCCCCCATCCTCCTCCCCGGCACGGGCCCCCCATCCTCCTCCCCGGCACGGGCCCCCCATCCTCCTCCCCGGCACGGACCCCCCATCCTCCTCCCCGGCACGGGCCCCCCTTCCTCCTCCCCGGCACGGGCCCCCCATCCTCCTCCCTGGCACAGACACCCCCATCCCCCTCCCCGGCACGGACCCCATCCTCCTCCCCGGCACGGCCCCCCCCCCACCCCCCTCCCCGGCACGGACCCCATCCTCGTCCCCGGCACGCTCCCCATCCTCCTCCCCGGCACGGGCCCCCCATCCTCCCTCCCCGGCACGGGCACCCCATCCTCCTCCCCGGCACGGGCCCCCCATCCTCCTCCCCGGCACGGGCCCCCCATCCCTCCTCCTGGCACAGACACCCCCCATCCCCCTCCCCGGCACGGACCCCATCCTCCTCCCCGGCATGGCCCCCCCCCATCCCCCTCCCCGGCACGGACCCCCCCCCCATCCCCCTCACCGGCACGGACCCCCCCCCCATCCCCCTCACCGGCACGGGCCCCCCATCCTCCTCCCTGGCACGGCCCCCTCCCCATCCCCCTCCCTGGCACGGACCCCATCCTCCTCCCCCGGCACGCCCCCCCCCCCCCCCATCACCCTCCCTGGCACGACCCCATCCTCCTCCCCGGCACGGCCCCCCCCATCCCCCTCCCTGGCACGGACCCCATCCTCCTCCCCGGCACGGCCCCCCCACCCCCCCTCCCCGGCACGGACCCCAACCTCCTCCCCGGCACGGGTCCCCCATCGTCTTCCCCGGCACGGGCCCCCCATCCTCCTCCCCGGCACGGACCCCCCATCCTCCTCCCCGGCACGGGCCCCCCCATCCCTCCTCCCCGGCACGGGCCCCCCATCCTCCTCCCCGGCACGCTCCCCATCCTCCTCCCCGGCACGGACCCCCCCCCATCCTCCTCCCCGGCACGGGCCCCCCATCCTCCTCCCCGGCACGGGCCCCCCATCCTCCTCCCTGGCACGGCCTACCCCATCCCCCTCCCCGGCACGGACCCCATGCTCCTCCCCGGCACGCCCCCCCCCCCCCCCATCACCCTCCCTGGCACGGACCCATCCTCCCCCCCGGCACGGCCCCCCCATCCCCCTCCCTGGCACGGACCCCATCCTCCTCCCCCGGCACGGCCCCCCCACCCCCCTCCCCGGCACGGACCCCAACCTCCTCCCCGGCACGGGTCCCCCATCGTCTTCCCCAGCACGGGCCCCCCATCCTCCTCCCCGGCACGGAGCCCCCATCCTCCTCCCCGGCACGGGCCCCCCATCCTCCTCCCCGGCAACGGGCCCCCCATCCTCCTCCCCGGCACGCCCCTCCATCCTCCTCTCCCCGGCACGGGCCCCCCCATCCTCCTCCCCGGCACGGGCCCCCCATCCTCCTCCCTGGCACGGCCTACCCCATCCCCCTCTCCGGCACGGACCCCATGCTCCTCACCGGCACGGGCCCCCCCCATGCTCCTCCCCGGCACGGCCCCCCCCATCCACCTCCCCGGCACGGGCCCCCCCATCTTCCTCCCCGGCACGCACCCCATCCTCCTCCCCGGCACGGACCCCACCCCATCCTCCTCCTGGTACGGGCGCCCATCCTCCTCCCCGGCACGGGCCCCCCCATCCTCCTCCCCGGCACGGGCCCCCCCATCCTCCTCCCCGGCACGGGCCCCCCATGCTCCTCACCGGCACGGCCCCCCCCCATCCTCCTCCCCGGCACGGCCCCCCCCCCATCCCCCTCCCCGGCACGGGCCCCCCATCCTCCTCCCCGGCACGGGCCCCCCATCCTCCGATGCCGGCACGGGCCCCCCATGCTCCTCACCGGCACGGCCCCCCCCCCCATCCTCCTCCCCGGCATGGCCCCCCATCCTCCTCCCAAGCACGGGCCCTCCATCCTCCTCCCCGGCACGGGCCCCCCCATCCTCCTCCCTGGCACGGGCCCCCCATCCTCATCCCCGGCACGGGCCCCCCATCCTCCTCACCGGCACGGCACCCCCCCCCATCCTCCTCCCCGGCACGGCCCCCCCCCCATCCCCCTCCCCGGCACGGGCCCCCATCCTCCTCCCCGGCACGGGCCCCCCATCCTCCGATGCCGGCACGGGCCCCCCATGCTCCTCACCGGCACGGCCCCCCCCCCCATCCTCCTCCCCGGCATGGGCCCCCCATCCTCCTCCCCAGCACGGGCCCTCCATCCTCCTCCCCGGCACGGGCCCCCCATCCTCCTCCCTGGCACGGGCCCCCCATCCTCATCCCCGGCACGGGCCCCCCATCCTCCTCCCCGGCACGGGCCCCCCATGCTCCTCACCGGCACGGCCCCCCCCCCAATCCTCCTCCCCGGCATGGGCCCCCCATCTTCCTCCCCTCCTCCCCAGCACGGGCCCCCCATCCTCCTCCCTGGCACGGCCCCCCCCCCATCCTCCTCCCGGGCACGGGTCCCCCATCGTCTTCCCCGGCACGGGCCCCCCATCCTCCTCCCCGGCACGGACCCCCCATCCTCCTCCCTGGCACGGGCCCCCCCATCCTCCTCCCCGGCACAGGCCCCCCATCCTCCTCCCCGGCACGCTCCCCATCCTCCTCCCCGGCACGGACCCCCCCCCCCCCATCCACCTCCCCGGCACGGGCCCCCCATCCTCCTCCCTGGCACGGCCTACCCCATCCCCCTCCCCGGCACGGACCCCATG